>NC_141143.1:153659310-153978683 GCF_053477565.2 Lygodium microphyllum
TCTGGACTTGGCAAGAGGTGTCCAGAGTTCCACCTGACCCACAAGCTGCCTAGGAGTGAAACACCATTTCCATGGTTGACCCTTTCACCACTTGACCTTCGGCCCATGAATTGAGCAGTGCCCTTCTCGGGTTGATCCACAGTGCGATCTTGGAGGTGATCCACCCATGCAAAATATCATTTCCTTAATTAAATCATTTAAGATTCAAGCATAAACAAGGCATTCAACCCTAATATCATCTTGCAGAAAACATTCCTTTATCCCCATGGCAACTTGTCATCACAGACCCTTGCCATGAATTTATCATAAATCACAAGCACTTGGAATAATCATCCAAATGACAATTTCAACAATCAGCTGAATGTAAAAGCATGTTTGAACAACCAACGAAACCAATTGTATTTTTCCAACAATGCAAGAATAGACGCGATAACATTTCCATTGCATATTCGCTCTTCCCCTTGGGATCTAAGAGCGATACCTTGCAAAATTTTACTTAACACTTCAGTTAAGGCATAAGTTAGACTCTCATACAACTATACAAGATCCAAGTTTTATTGACTGCCAACCCAACATTCTTCCCAACAAATATAAAAGTATCGGTCTTTCCTTTGGCTTAGGGTTTCCTAATCCTTGAGCTCTCTACTTGCCTTTGAGACTTAGAGTTGTTGTTTACCTCTAGCCCAACCCTGAATAGGATTGATAAACATAGTAGCTATTGGATGGATCTCAAGGCATCTTAGTTTTAATCCTTATGATCGTTGTTTGTGCTAACTATGCACATCCTCAAGATCCCAATCTATTAAATATGAGTTATCAGTTCATGTTATTAGCAAGAGCTTGGGCAAATATCTTAGAGTTTCGAGAATGAATTTCTTTTAGACTAGGCTACTTGCCTTGCAATCCATTAGGCGTGCAATTTGCAACATATACCTTCAAAGTGATGAAAACACACCTACGATTGCGAGGACGGGAAGACGACAATGCTTGGAAGCCTTATATGCTGTTTATGAATTTATCGCATAGCATCTAAATGCAATTAACTTCTCTTGATACATGCATCTAGGAAACTCAATCCTTCGAATAATCGAGATGAAGCTTATCTTTTTCAACTAACTATTCTCACGTGGTAAAGTTCGGACCCTAACATATCGCAAGTGGGAATCAAGCAAGCATCTATCAATTTGAGATTTATTACTTATGACCGTTACCATAGTTGGATTGATAGTGATACCCTCACCTGAAGCTTCGTTGGATCCTCCCCCCTCCCCCCTCGCACTCGAAATTCTTTACTTGGGGGCCCTTCTCGATGTTCCTCACTTTAAATGCGATCCCCACAAGACTTCAACCGCCTCTTTCTCAAATAGCGGGGGCCAATTTGGTGGAAATTAGGCTTGTGAACAACCTCGAGGGAAAAGGGGGGGAAGAACAAGTACGTGTGGTCACCCTCTAAGGAGGGGAAAAGGAGGAACCTTCTAGAAGGTTCTCTCTCTCTCTCTCTCTGTGTGATGTGCCCAATGACATCCCATTCCTCTCCTTTATTGGCACCGGGGGGGGGGGGGGGGGGGTGTGGAGTGGTGGTGGTGGTGCCGTCTGCATGGCGGTGCTACAGCGGACTGGTTGAGAAGGTTAGGGAGGGGTGATAGGCCATGTGGCCTCCCCATCCATTGTCATTATCATCCTCTTCATCGTCTTCTCCATCGTCCACGTTGCCATGTGCCTCCTCCCTCCTCCACGTCGCCTCCTTTTCTCCTCCCCCCCGCCACCTGTTCGGTGACAACGGGGGGGGGGGGGGGGTTTCCTATGGGGGCCAGGGATATTACAAGAACAATAGCAATAGAGCTGTCAATATGAGTGAATTGTTGGGTGGTACTTATCTCTCAGCTGGGGTTTGAGGTGCGATGGTGGTGGCAGTCCATCCTCCAAAGCAAGCACCATCGGGGACCTACACACAAGGGTATCCACCCCATGCATATGAAGCCCCAAAGATTACTCAGATGGCCATACAATTTGCCCAAATGCCTATGCCTAATGGGCTATGCACCCTCTGTCATGCTTTACCACCTTCGATGGGTCAACCACCACAAGTGACCATGCCAAGCACCTTGGTGCTACATATAGTACCGGGCCTGTCTACCCAACACAACCCACACATCCAACACATCATTCCTCCTTCCATTCTTCTGCCATAGCCAAGAATGCATTTAGTGACAACACTTGCTTCAATGGGTCAAATTTCATCACTTGGTCAAATCTTATGTGGCATATTTTGGACTTGCAAGATTTGTAGGACCTTGTTGGCGGGTTGAACTACCCCTGTTGGTCCTCTTATAGGGTTGGCTGCTCTTGGAAGAGTAGAGTGCCACTGCCAAGGTTCCTTGGATTTCAAATGTATCTACCCTAAAAAAAGTTTTATATTTTTTACTCTACCTAGGAAACATGATAGTTCCTTGAATTTCAGGTGTATTTATTTTCGTCTCACAAGCTCATTTCGCCTCTCCTAGAGGTTAAAAATAACTTTCTTTCTCTCTCAACACAATTACACATCCAAACACATTTCTTTTCTAACAATTTGAAGTGCTGATTGGCTAATAATTGTTCATGGTAAACTTGACACTCAGACTTGGCTGTGGATGAGACAAGAACAACCATTTGTTTTCATGAAAGCGGGTAGTTGCTTCCATCTAAAATCATGGGTGAGTATACAAGCTCTCTTTGCTTGTGGGATCAGCTTTATCCACATGCTGGTATATACTACAAAGTGACTCATCCTCTTCATTCTATTCTTTAAAAGAAATATTGACAGCAATCACAAGTTGTTCTTGATTCTGCAGTTGGAGAAGCATTTGGAGTGCCTGAGAAATCTGGTCAAAACTGCATCATTCAAAAACTGGTTCAAAGGCCGAAGAAACAGAAATTCATAACACAAAATGCTCGATTGCAAGCAGCCTTGTCTGTTGCAAGTGTAGCTGCAGCGATAGCTGCTGTTACAGCTGGAACAGCAGCTTCAGCATCAAATGAAAGAGATGCAAAGCTAGGCTTAGCTTTGGCCTCAGCTGCTGCATTAGTTGCAGCCCAGTGTGCTGATTTTGCAGAGGATGTTGGTTCTGATCATCATGCTGTTACTGAATCTATGAGATCTGCTGGACAAATAAAGTTTGCTGAAGATATCATAAATCTGACTGCTTCTGCTGCCTCCTGCAAGTAGATGCATCTACACCATGTCAAGCCTAAAATCAACGTTTCAGATCTCTCAATCATTCATATCCTCTCGGAAAGCTTTAAAATTAGGTATATGTGATAGCGGCAATCATATAATATGTCTGTTACCAATGGTCAGTCCAGGAGAGGGACTTGAATCTAGCCCAAGGAACCGTAAACTATATCCCCAAAAGTGCCTGTAATCTGAATCTTGATAATGAGACAAAAACCAGGTAAGTACCTCAAAACACGGCTCTCCATTAGGTGGTCCATAAGGAGCTCCCAGTATTAGTGGAGAAGCAGAAGATAAGTACGTATGAGTGTAGTCTCAAAATCTTCTGATAAGTTCATGATCAAAGGGAGCTGGTTCATGTCACAGTTTATCCAAGTCCTTTCATATTGTTTCTTTATAATTTTTGACCTGGAAGAATTTATTTCTTGGTGTTGAATCCAGACAGGGAGTAACTAGGTGGCCAAACATGGGTTATAGAAGTTCTCCCTTGGCAGCAGATGTGCTACTGAAATCAAGTTGTATGTCGGAGACATTAAAAACATGGATGAATGAAATCAAGTTGTATGTGGCAGATGTTACTGACATGGATGCATGAAACACCATGGAGGGATGCAGACAGCATAGTTTGTGCGCATGCAGTTCACATGTCACATGTTCTTCACTAGCACACCATAGAATAGGATAAGGATGGATCAGGTTGCAAGCATGCGATATGTCTGCTTCTTTATTACCACAAGCCTACAACAGTTCCAATTAAGAGCATTCATGATAATTTACTCAACGTATCCATCTTTTCTTCCGAAAATGTAAATATAGTAACTCTGTGTGACCAATCCAAACTATCTGTTATACATTTTTAAAGCATGGCATGGCATGAAATTTATAATCATCAGAACTTTGGAATGTTATCTTAGTTATTGAAAGCCAGATATATCATCACTAGTTTACACCTCTTCAAGGCCAAAACTTTGCTGTTTGTGAGATAAGAAAGTTGCATTAGAGATCATGAATTCAAAAGACCTGTAATGGTGTTGCAGACTCGCAAACAGTGAGACACGCCTCAAAGCTGCAAAGTGAAGCATGCATACATGCAGCTGTTTCACCCTGTGAGAGACAGAATAGTCCATTTGGTTGTAGCTCTGCTTTTGATGATAGCGAGGCTGAATGCCACTACAGTTATGAAGTTCTTGCTAGGGGCTCTTACTTTTTTGTGCGGTACAATAAAAGTAAGTGCAGGTATAGATTGCAATGGGAGTTAATAAAGATAAAGCTTCAGTTAGTCAGTTCAGTATTGATGCTGTCTACTATCTCCCATTTTTGTGACTGTAGGTGAGCTGCACTGGAGATTCGTACGTATGCTGCTTGATCGACATAAACAAGTAACTGATTGTACTTGTTTCTGATAGTCTTTTAATATTGAAAGGTTTGAAATATGGTAAGCTCCTTAAGGTTCATACCCTGATGTTTCTTGTCTTGGTCTTGGATAATCCGTAGTAGTCTTTACAATGACAATAAAGGAAAACCACAAAGGAGGATGCTACTAGATTTTAGGCCTTTCCTTAAGATAGGAGTTTCAGGCTCTAGTAGTTGATGCTGCTTCGATATTCCATGCTGCTCCTTTCTGGCTAGAATGGTCTCATCCAGCAGCTATGTCAGCTTCTGAGACAGGATGGCATGCAGCCCTCTTATTATCATTAAGAACAAATCTGGATTTGCAGCAGATGGAACACCACATATGACAGACATGTTTGGCTGTACAAGTCAATACATATTAATAAGTATTGACTGTAACAAACTGTGCTCTGGGTCAAGAGCCTAGGATAATCTGTGAACCTTAGTAGTCTAACTAGTCCACAAAACCCAGCATGTAGTTCATGGAAATGAATATTATTGGAAATATAGTCTGGCACTGTATCTACCAGTAACTTCAGGAAAAAGATTGTCTGCTATGGGGTACCTCCATAATATCAATCTTGTCTGCTATGGGGTACCTCCATATATATCAATCTTGCTGTTGCAAATGGGGCTTTCTAACATTTCCCAAGAGCGAGAATTCGCACCAGGACTTCAACAGAAGAACTCCTTGATTATGAGAGCTTTTCATTGATCAAACACTGTTTTAAGAATTTAAGTTTAAGATTCTCTCTCTGATTTGCAAAGAAGCAGAAAGCAACATTGAAAAGCACTTAGCAGCACATAACTCCAAGAGTGGCCCTTTTGGTATCATCATTGTTTTAAGTATCTAATATTTCGGTCTATTAGGGTGCTTAGGTGTCAAAAGAGCATGAAAGTCATGTTAAAGCCAGGGACTTAAAAATGCCTCACTCTGATTATGTTTTGGCCTAAAGGCCAAATCTTATACGAGCTTCCTACCAACAAAACATCTAGCATTAACACCTACAAAATCCCCCTTAAAAGATGCAGATATGTAAGGAACAGCAGGTCATTTTTGCATTTTTGGCACTTTTCTTCACTAGCCTCTATTCCAACTGGTGGTTACCGCACTTAGAATCCGCCTGACAATACTCCAGCAAGCATGATCACATTTGCTACTCCTATGATGGAAATTGTGCTTGTGCTTCAAATGAAGCTCTCTTTGTTTCACTTTGGGCCTACTGGTGGCCTAAGTGAATATCTTTTCTTCAATGTAGTGATGTTGCACACAGTCAAATTGTCCTAGCCAGAGGGGTAAGTGTGAGGGTGGAGTAAGTGTTTTCGTGGACTTGATGGTTGTCACAGCTAGTTCAGCTTTGTCAACTTAAACCAAATTCAAGGACAAAAGTTACAAAAGTTTTTCTGTAAAAGGACTTTGAGCATTGTTCTTGATTTGGAGCAGTAATGTGCAACGAGCTCCATGGCACTGATGCTAGGGTGTAACCCATTACCTCTCCCTATCCCCAGCTTGGAAGCTTTTTCTGGAGTTGAAATGGCTTTACACAGTATCAACCAGAGGAACAGTGATACAATGCTCTCAAATCTGTAATATCACTGGCACACATTCCAGCAAAAAGCCATCTCCTAACGAGCTTACTGATCAAGGTTATAGTGTTGGTTTAACAGTTGTGAAAGCAGAGGAGAGGCCAATTATCATCTAACTCAAAGATTTGAGAATTCTCTTATTAAAGTCCAGATGGGTTTCATTATCCTGCTTCCTTATTCTCTCCTTAATCAGGAGAAGATGTTCCTGTTTAGATTGTCCTGTTCCTTGATTCTGAAGTCGTGTTTCCGATTTTGTTATTAAAACCCAAAGATAAATATAAAGTTAAATACCTTTCTCAAAGAACTTGTTACCTGCAACCAGTTGGTTTTTATCCACCATTCAGTTGTTAATGTAGTTGTAAGCACATACCGTGTACTCTCGGGTTGGATACCTAAGATTAGGTAACGAATGTGTAACAATAAAGACCAGTTTTCATATGCTTTGAGCCTTCAACTTAGTTAGAGTTCATCTCTGATCCTTGCCACAATACTAACACCTTAAGATTTTTTCAATCCTCTATTTGACCACCTTTGGGGCCACAGAACAAGCCATTCCCCTCAAATCCACACTACAATGTCTCTTTTGAGCTCTTTGTGAAGAGGGTTATGTGTCCCAACTGTCACAATGAACTCTTTCACTGTCAGTAAAAGAGTTCACTGAAGGAAGCATGTGTACTGAAACTATCAGACATGATGACGTAACTGTGTCTAATATTTCATGTCCAACTTCCACCTGCTTAGTGTTAAATATGAAAATTTATGGTTCTCTGACTCATTGAGACACTGGTAGCTAAGCACTAATCTCTTAATTACTAATAGGATATGTTTCACCTTGATGTCATAAAGAATTGTATGCAGGTGATTTTGAAGCTCAGAAGTAAGCAATTGGCTGGCACCATTTCAAGAACAGAAAAAAGTTTCTCTGTGTGTGTGTGTGTGTGTGTGTGTGTAAAGGATCTGAAATTAAAGAATAATCATATGTACAAGAGGTTGTCTAGCTAGCATGGAAAACCCCATGTTCACCATTGCTTAAAAACATAACCCACAAAAGTCAGAAGTGTGATAGCAGGAAAGAGAAAACTTGCTGAAGTGCTTGAATAGTAAGAGATTCTCTCTCTCTCTCTCTCTCTCTCTCTCTCTCTCTCTCTCTCTCTGTGTAATGAGTAATTTGTATTAATTACATGAAAAATACAAGAGTCACGGCAGAGAGGAAGAAGAAACTACTGAATGCCAACCTCTTTTTTTTTCTGTAAAAGATATTTGTATTAATTACGAAAAAAATACAAGATTACATGATTACAAAATGCAGCATGGCTCTAGGCCATCGTGCATAGTATGATGAATGTACAAAGGAAGCAGAGTGGCTAAAGGGAGGTAGAAGAAACTGTAGTGTGCCAATCTCTCTCTCTCTCTCTCTCTCTCTCTCTCTCTCTCTCGCGCGCATGCACATGTGCAGATATACACAATTTGGTTTCTAATATTTTCTATATATGAAGGGATGAAAATACATAGACATTCACATCTACAAGAAAAGGTTGTAAATACTTCAAGGAAAGATTTGCCATTGGATGACCCTATTGAGCCATCATTTAAAATAAGAATATACTCATTATTCTTTGATAACTAAAATGCATAAACATATAATAACCCTAAGACATTGCACATACTTTTTAGGAAGGATATCATGTAGACAAGAAAGCTTCCACCAAAACTGTAGGAAAACCAAAAGATGAAATGCTAAGAAATCAAAAAGCGGGTCGAAATTGGTGCTAATTGTTGAGCCACGAAATTTAGGGTTTTCATTAACCCATAATTAAGTCATTCCTCTCAATGGCTTTGAACTCTTGGACTGTGTGCTCAAGGTTGATATGTTGAGCACAATCTTGCACCGCATAGCAATTGACTAGATGTACCCAAAATATTTGATGCTAGATGAAATTGCTCAAGTTGTGAGTGAAACTCAAGGATAAGACGTCGCATGAGCTTGCAATGCTATGGCTTTTTTGCTCTTTCAAAACTGGACTACCTCATATGAGAAATATTGGGGGTCAAGTTGGGGTTTTGACCCTTGAATAAGGTCCTACAAGCTTTGTGAATCCAAGACATGTCACATCAAATTTATTGAAGTTGTAAAGTTAGACCTATTGAAATGAGTCTTATCACTAAACACATTCTTGGTCGATACAAATGTATGGATGGTTGTGTGAGGATTCGGATAAATGGGTGGCATAGAATAAACATATGGGTGATTGGTGCTTTATGCAGCATTGAAGTGTGTAACATATGATGATTCTAGGTGTTTGCCCAAAGGAGGTGACTGACCAATTGGCCACCTATGAGAAGGAAGGGATGTGAGGGGCTTGATACCCATGGGTGGGATAACTTGCATGTAGGTTCCCATCAGGGCTTGGTTTAGGAGTGGAACTCCCACAATTGTAGCATTGACACGAGGGCTTGATATGCGTGAGTGGGAAACCCTAAGTGTAGGTCCCTATCAGGGCTTGGTTGGGGAGTGGAACTCCCACAATTCTAGCATTGACACCCCCCAACTGAGGGATAGGAATATGACCTATGAGTTACGTGCCCGATGGTGTGGTACCCCAATGTGGTGAATTGTGGATGTCTCAGTTGGTGTATGCAGCAGAAGCAAACAGATTTGTGACATGGGTGGGACAGGTGGAAATTAAATTGTAAAGAGTGAGTTTGATTGAATGAAGATGAAGCATCAAAAGTAATAATTAATTGGAATAAGCATGTGATGTAAAGGCATTACTTGACCTCTTTCTTCTGTAATCACCTCTTCTTTCATTTACATACTGGTATGGGTTTGGACCCTTATGATACCTTTCACCCATGATTTGAGGTTTAGAGGGGGGAATGAAAGAACTTGTAAAAGTTGTATCGTATGTACCGTGCACTATGTTTGGTGAAAGGATTGACATGGACAGCTCATGTTTTACAAATTGCTTTGTCCTCTTTTAGTAGGGGGTTCGTAATCTGCACCAACGTGGATCTGTAGTTGATGTGCAAGATCCTCCACGTTGTAAGTTTGCTCAGTCACTACAACACAATGCTGCCATACACGCGTCCATTACACGCGAAAAGTTACAGGCGCGTGTATGGTCGTTTATACTTACAGCAATATCGGGCGCGTGTATACATGCATGTAACAGCGCGTGTATAATTGCATGTGAGGGCGCGTGTATTTGCGCGTAAAAACTGTCATAATACACGCTCTGTTACACGCGACACAGAGCCTAACTACAGAAATCCATTTCTTTTCAAAACAGAAAACCATTAAGTTTTAAAAATGTCATTGTGCATTGCAGTGTTTACAAACCATTACAAAATCCCACTACATGCACTTACAACAACGTAATATATTGAAAAATATATCTTCATATGGTTATTGAAAGACAAAGTATACAATAGAAATGTCATGAATTTGGAACAATACAGTGATGGATTGGTTAGGGTTCGATCTCATCTTCAATAAGATCCATCCTTGCCAAACGATCAACATCAATATCCATTTGATCAATTTGTAAGGCTACGATTAAATTTATTCTACTATCGCTATTTTGCCCATTGATAATGGTACCGATGCCTTGATCATTCTCATCATCATCACCATCATCCTCAATGGAAGGGTCATCCTCATGATCGTGAGAAATGGCACGCTCATCCTCATTATCATGATCATCTACATTGGCATGTTCGACATCATCTTCTTCGCGGCTTGCCACATCCTCCATATGCTCCATATCAGTGAATGTATTATACATTACTTTGGAACGTGGTGCAATAGGGATGACATACCACCATTTACTGTCATGCACCATTGGCAGATAGATAACCTGCTCAAATACACATAATTCATTAATTAATTAGCATATCAAAAGTCAAGGGGTGCGCGAGCTTAGATATATATGTACATGAAACACATTTGTAAAAAAATGCATACCTGCTCACATTGTTGTGGCAATACGAGCCTATCTTTCTTTGTTTGCCAAAACTTTGTAGAGTCAATAGTTACATAGCCACTTGCATGGCGTTTTATCGTTGCGTTAGGCCCTTTTTCCACCACGTTCATTTGCCATTTGACATCCAAAACATACACAAAGAAGCGGCGAAAGTCAAGTCTGTATATGTCTTGGATTGTGCCACAATAATCATCAATTTTTCCATTGGCTCCCTCAAAGCTACTAATGACACCGCAATCTTGTGTATTCCTCTTTTCATCTATTCTTTGTGTTCGAAAATGCTTGCCTTCACACCATATAGCATTGAACATAGTGCACTGGACCAAAATATAAGCAATATCTATGTAAGCAATTAATGTGAATAAATATGAAAAGCCAATCACTTACAAAGAATGCAAATTTACATTTGTTCTATGTACCTTTAACATGCATCCTCGTGCATACTCCCATTCTTCCGCCGTGATATGCAGCCCCTCATCTCTCTCTGCTCTCTCCATTTCCTCATGCAACCAATCAACATGAATATCATTCGGAAGTGTTGCTAGATGCTTAGGGTACGCCTTACGAGAGCCATGTTGCCTCCGAAAGAGAGCTCTGTCTGCTTGCCTTTTTGTCTTTGCATCCTCGTATCTTGTAACCCATCTGCTCATCACATCACTATTAAGGATGCAAGTGAAATTAAGATCATCAATCAATGTTCTCTCAATTACTTTGCTCTGTCCTTTTCCTTGAGGCACAATAGACGTCATCCTCAAGTCCTCTTCATTGCTCCATAGTCGCGGCAAAGAGCTATCCACCTGATCAAGAAATTCTGATATATATACAAGAGACTCTTGTATCAACCAACCCTCAGCCATGCTTCCTTCGGGCCTTGCACTTTGCCTCACAAAGTCTTTTAAGGTCTTCATGAAGCGCTCTAGGAAGAACATCCAACGGGCATGCACAGTGCCACATAAAGCAATTTCATCCACTAAATGCACAATGAGATGTAGTTGACTTGTGAGAATGGTTCGCGGAAAAGTCTCCTCTACCATACAAACCACCTCCACTGCCATAACACGCGCATCATCCAATGTGGCTGGATCAATTGCTTTGGAACTAACATATCTGAAAAATAAATGCACAGTACGTTATACCTCATGCACATTCATTTTGCAAGGTATAATGAAGGGTGATCTTACATGGGATTTACATACCTCACAAGCTCGCCCATCTTATAAATACATCTTTTCAAACTCCTGTCTGCACAGTGGTCGATGCTAGTAGGTAGTATGAACTGTGCACATAAGAGCACATGTATATTTGAATTAGGGCATTACAAAATTTAATTTCAACCTACAATAATTGAAAAACACTTACTTGGAGCATCTTGTGCCAATCGTGGGACTTCAACCCATGTAGTTGCTCAACCCCTCTTTTCTTAGTGGTTGTAAACGCTCCCTTCAACGATCTCATGCATCTAGTGGGAGTACGCAAAGTGGTGATGGCTTGCTTTACCTGCTTCTCCTCCTTCTTTGATATAATCCAGGGAGCAGGCGGAAGACGAACGTGCCCACCCTCCTCTCGTGGCCAAGCTTGACGCATACGTCCTGCGACCTGCAAGTCCTCCCGTACGCTAACATTGTCTCTTTTACCAATAACATGTTCCCAAATACTAGATCCCACATTCTTGAAGATGTGCATGGGATCAAGAAGATGGTTGATCTTGAGATGGGTCCAATATGGTAGCCGGAAAAAAATGGAGTACCTACACAAGGGATTGCAGACTGTCATCTTTATTCCAACTTTAGAGACTACACAAAACAAGATTGGAAACAATGGAGATGTACCTGTTCATGCCATCTGGAGGAAGAACATTTGAAGACTCCCAAATACGCTTCCAATCTTTTGCACGAAGTGTCTGTGGATGAATGTTCCTCTTACTAGGAGCATATTTAGGGTGATCTGATGGGAGAAATCGATGATGATTATCGAATATGGTCTTACACAAACCATCAGCATACTCATGTACCAATGAAGGGCCACATATAGGACATGCATGTTTACCCGATGTCCTCAAACCTGTTAAAATAAAAAAAAAGTTAGAATAATAAAGTCAATAGTTATAATTGATATAGCTAGTAGTATTAGAGTCGGGAGGTAGTTAGAATTCTTACCAGAACAATCGCTGTATCCTGGAAAGTCATGCATTGTCCACATCAACACTGCTTTTAAGTCGAAGTGTCGAGAGGAGGGAGGCCTACTAATGTCCACTACCGCAACACCTCTCCATAGTTCCTCCAACTCATCAATCAACGGTTCAAGATAAACATCCATATGCTTGACTTTATGTTTCCCTGGAATCAGAAGGGATAACATAAGATGTCCCTTCTTGATCGCCATTGATGGTGGAAGGTTGTAATTCACCAACACAACCGGCCACACGCTGTATGCGGTGCTCTTGAAACCAAACGGATTCACTCCATCCATACCTAGGCCAAGTCTCAAGTTTCTGGGCTCTGTTTTAAAGCTGGGCCACTCATCTTCAATATGCTTCCAAGCAGGAGTGTCTGCAGGAATTCTCCACATGCCATCATCCGATCGATGCGAGGAATGCCATGACATGAGCTCTGCTATGGATTTGCACTTGAACATGTGTTTGATGCGAGGAATTATAGGAAAGTGTCGCAAGACTTTACGAGGTACATCAAAACTCTTCACATCTGTTCTATACCTTGCTTCACCACAAGTGGGACACTGTCGAGCCTCCTTATGCGTCCCACGAAAGAGAATGCAATCATTGATGCATGCATGTATGCGATCATAATCCAATCCTCCAAGAGATGTCACATAGCGCCTCGCTTTGTCTCTTGAGGTGGGTAGTCTATTCCCCTTTGGAAGCATGTTTGATAATAGCCTGCATCCAATATCATCAATTAGCCCATAACCCTAAACCCTATACTGTAAACCAAAAACCACTAACTCAAATTTGCAAGTTACAATGCTTACTTCAATAATGCGTCAAGACTTGCATTGCTCCATCCATAAACTGTTTGTATATTGAGCAGTTCAAGTGAAGCACGTAAAATAGAGAATGTGCACCCTTCAAAAACCGGTGTCGATGAAGCGTTGTAGAGATGCTCTTGTTCCATATCATTGTCGTCCACACCTTTGCGATCATCCCTAAAAAGATTCCGTACCATGTCATCAAACACTTCCTCTTCCACAACTTCGTGGGGTGCAGGGCTATTGTCATCCCTTTCCCACTCATCTCCGACAAGAGATCCTGAAGCTCCAGCATCATCTCGTCGACGCTTTGCATGCTCTCGCCGTGCGTATGGCACCATGTTAGGGTGTGGTACTGCATCCTGCTTCAATCACAGTATATATATTACAACGCGCTCCATTAATTTGCACACCATGAGTTATTTTAATACTTTCAATTCACATCTTCTCACATCTAAACCTGTTTGAATCCATTCTCCATACATCGAGATGTGATTCAATGTAATTCGACGCGCTCGTACAATGCACCCTTGACATCGATTACACGTACACTTGATCCTTTGTGCCAGCCACACGTCGCGATCACGATGACGCATTGTCTCATCCTCATCAGAACTGCTTGAAGAGGATGATGACATGCTATGTCCAAAATAACCAATACAGAAGTAGGATCAGTTTTTAGTGAAATCATACACATCCTATGCACAAAACAATGGATACACAAGAATAATCAGTTTTAAAAAAAAGTATAAACAGTCTCTGTGTCGCGTGTACAGGCGCGTCTACAATGTGTTCTGCTGCGCTTTTACACGCGCTTTTACACGCGTGCTTTTCGCATTTACCTGCCGCGCGCGTCGCTTTCTTTCTTTTAAAAGCGCGCCCTCTTTCAAAACACTTCTTCTTTCTGCGCCTGCTTTCTTTCTTTCAAAAGCCCTTCTTTTAAAACCGAACCTGCCTCTTCCAACCAGCCTTCTCCCTCTTGGACTACCCAAAAGAAGCAAAGGGTGCAGACAACATAGAAAGGGAGAGAGAAGCAAGAATCAACGAACTCACTTTTCAAAGACTTTTCAAAGAGGTTGGTTGTCGTTTGTTTGTTTTGGCAAATCTGTCGCTTTCTTTCTTTCCACCCGTGCTATGTGTACTTGAAAGTGACAGAGGATAGAATTGTAAGAGATATTGTAAGAGATATGTTTATTTTCTAGAATGGTAGATATATGTTGTAGGTTATATATTGTAGGAGATATATTGAGGAGATATATTGTAGGAGATATGTTTATTTTTTATATGCATGTTTTGCTTGGTTCATTGAGGCGGAATTTCGACGCTTTGCAGATTCTTCATGGATCCAGGCTCTTCCTCCGATCCGTTGGCATACGCCACTTGGATGATGGAGATGATAAACCATTTTGGGCGCCATCCTAATCCAGTGGAGCTGACAGAGTATATGTATGCCCATCCTCCTCCTAGACTCCCAGGTCACACCGCGCCCCCAAGTACACAAGCCTCTCCACTGCCGTCTACGCCTGCGAGTCCGGCGAGACGTACCCCTGCGCATACACGCTCACCGAGGAGACACACCCCTGCACGGACACACTCACGCACACCCTCCTCTGTACCGTCACGTGAGGGCTCACGGCCACCATCACGTGCTCCCTCACAGTCACAGTCACGTGCAGCCACCCCTAGTCATGGCTACTCCCGCAGTACAGATGAGAGCCGACGCCGCAGTAGGGAGAGCGGGAGTGGAGGATTATGCGGCGGGTGCTTTGGTGGGGGGGGGTAGTAGGGCACGCGGTGAGAGAGGGCATGGAGGGAGGCATGTACGAGGAGACAGTGAGGAGTCGGAGGAGGCGAGAGAGGTGGAGGGAGAGATTTTCTACGATGTTACGGATAGGGGCGGGGTAGTCATGGATGCGAGAGGGAAAGAGGTGATGGAGTATATGCGGGGGGTAGTTTCAAACATGTATAGAAACTGTTTTGTAAAATTTAAAGATCAGGAGAGCCGGTTAGTTAGGGAGGTCCTAGATAGTGTACATAGTCGGTACCCCAATCCCCCACGAGCGACATTCTCGGATGTATGGGGAAGGACGCGAATAAGGGAGATCTTAAGTAATAAAAGATCTCACCTTAAGAAACTCGCGTACGATGATGGGGTGAATGTAGCTGCGGGTGGCTATCCTTGTGAGAAACCTGCCACTGCCCACAAACGCGAGTGGAAGGAGGCAAAGAAGCGCACAGAGGGAGGCGTGAAGAGCATGCAGCATGTGGAGGCACGACGGATCCAGATGGAGACCATTGGATCGTCGCATTTCGGATCTGGCGGCGTCGAGTCGTGGGAGGCAGAGTTCGTAAGTAACTTGCCTCTTTATTTGATTGTTTGCCAAATTCATTGATTCTATGATTGTTTTGATCTTACAAACTATCTTGATTATGTTACAGCGACGGGTTATGGGGAGGAGGCCCACAGCCCACGAGACTGGGTATGCTCACCGCAATAGCAGACGTGACATGTGGGCCATCTTCAGAAACGAGGGACGTATTACGGATGCGCAGTTTGACGCGGCCATGAGACCATACGGTCGACAGGTACTTGAAAACTCTAAATGAATGATTTCGGTTTATTTAATTGCATATATATGTATACTTACATACGGTATATTTCTTGAACAGGCACAAGCTGTTGATGCTCCTGCCCTTGATGATCCAGCCGCCACTGCTGATGTTCGTGCCACTGCTCCTGGTGGAGGCGAGCACCACTCATCGGAATATACCGATGCGAGCTCCTCTGATCATGGAGAGAGCACAGGGTCCTCATCAT
This sequence comes from Lygodium microphyllum, assembly GCF_053477565.2. Classification (NCBI taxonomy): domain Eukaryota; kingdom Viridiplantae; phylum Streptophyta; class Polypodiopsida; order Schizaeales; family Lygodiaceae; genus Lygodium; species Lygodium microphyllum. The sequence goes on from NC_141143.1 coordinate 153,675,290, forward strand.
CCTCTGATTAGCTTTCAGAATACTGTAGGATGTGGTTGTACAAAAAAATTTTGTAACTGAAGCCATGGGATTTTTTGCACCTAGCTCCCTATTTGACTTTGTATATATTTGTTCCTAATTAAAGCCATGGGCTATTTTGACATATGGACTCCCTTGTACACAAATGTATCATGTATTGACAATGTATTGAATCGTGAGTCTTGAGTCGTGTATTAAGTTTTAGATAGTAATATTGAATCGTGTATTCATAGAGAGTGAGTCTCGTGTCTTGAAATCTAAATCGCTCTTTTTTTGTGGTGCAATGCACCAAAAAAAAATCCAGAGAGTGCCTTTGGGTGCCCTCTGGATTTTTTTTTTCCCTCTGTGATCGCGTGTATAAGCGCGTGTCATCTGTCAAAATCGCGTATATTTACGCGGATAGTCTGTTAGATTCGCGTGTAAATTCGCAGCAAAACTGTCCAGAACGCGTGTATGGGGTCGTGTATTTGCGCGACTGGCTGTCACTGTACACGCGCTTTTACACGCATGTCTCTGGCCGCGATGATACACGCGCTATTACACGGGGCCGACACTTTTTTTCCCAAGTCATTTTGTGCGGCTAGGAGCGCGGGTATGAGCCCAATCCCTTGTAGTGAGTGGACTCGTATTTTGAAGGCATTGCATGAGGTGGATCAAGAGTGTAGGAGCTCACTCCAAGTTGATCTTGCCCAATTTGTGCCTCAGGACCAGCTCGTATTCCTCACAAGTAAGCATATATATTTTGGATCAAGAGTATCAACAATCCTTTAGAGCCGATGTCATCGGCTCTAAGGAAGTCAATTGAGAATACCAATCTCTTTCATCCATGGTCTAGGCTCTGAGGGAGAATGCTTTGGTGACAATGCGGAAGACATCTAAGAAGGTGTTCTTGCATTCTGGAAGGCCAAGCTTTGCTCTTCAAGATGGGTAAGGATCTTTAGCTTTTAGAGCACCTTTACTCTGATACCATGTAATGAAATTGTGTGGCAAGCAAAAAATGCAAAGTGTATGACAACACAGAGAACACAATCTATAGAATGCTGAATGAGAATGCATGAATGATAATACATGATGCAATCAGAGGGGCTCCAACCTCTGTGTCCCTAGGACCAGGATAGAGGTGGCTGAAGCAGTGGACATCACAGTGTGTCATACTTGAATGGATCCTGAACCCAGCTAGATGGACGATGATGTCAGCTGATCAGTACAGCTCTAATGATTGGGTGGCATTAAGGTGGTGTGTTTGGCAGCATAAACAGATGAATATGTGTTGAATGATGACATCAGCAACTCGAAGTCACATTAGCAGAGCAGGTGACCAGCAGGGTGGCCTTTCTTGGCAGCAAATGCAGTAGTACCAGCTCTAGAAAGCGCACCAACAGCAAAACACAGATGAAGGAAGCAGCTGTAGAGGATGTATTGGATGCTTGGTGGTAGGGTGCAGCAGCTGAATAGTGTCCAAGACCAGCAAGGCACAGCTGTAGACTGAAACACAGGTGTAGTATGGCTGAAAATTAGGTTGCTCAGTTGTGTAGGGGCTGTGACTCCAAGAATCTCCATGAACCGCTCCAGGTAGTGGTGTTGACAGCAATAGGTGATCAGAGGGCTGAAAGATAGCTGGCCACAATAATGGGATTGGGGATGCACAAACACAAACTCCTATTTATAGAGGATTGGGGAGTACATTTGTCCTACTATCAAAATAAGCCAATTATTTTTGGTAAGTTTGTATTAATTGCCTCTTGGGGGCTATTTTAAGGAGACTCAATCCAAGCCTAATGCAGCACAAGCTTCTTTTCTGTGCCACTTGTGATGGCCCAGAGACCCTTCTTCATTAGGATAAGCTTGATGCGGGTTTGCTAGGCGTGAAACCCGACCCCCTTAAAGCGAACTGTTGGAGAGTCCTTGCCCATGTTGGAGTTGCAGGAACAACAGCAAATCAGCTCCAAAATTCTCAGATTTCAGCAACAGAAGAAATGATCTTGAATGTGCTTGTTAGAATTTGCCGATTCTATGGGCAGTGCCCAATGTAATTTGTGTGGTGTGGACACTTATTAAAGTGTCAATGTAAGGTGTGCACACCTAGTGTCTTAGAAACTTAAAGTAGTGACACTAGGCTCTAGAGTAAAATAAACCTAACTCTAGTTAGTTGGTATGGAAGGCTGGTTAGGTCAATCCTTGACCTAAACATAAGTTGTACTTTCACTCTATCTTTCATTCTAGCAAGAACACTCTTCTCTTTTTGCTTCAACTCACTCTCTTGATGTCATTGTCTCTCCTCTCTCTCTCTCCATAGCTGGCTGCCATTTTCCAACATTTGGTATCAGAGCAACTCGTACGCGCGGACTACATTCACCCACTGTCAGCTGGTGCCATCCCGCCCAAGGTTCTATTGCTGCCAGCTTGGTTCTTAGATCAAGGAAGAGTTTTCAGCTGCTGTGAGGTGCTACTGAAGTGGAGGAGGAGCTGTAGCTGAGCCGTCTCTTGTCTACTCCATATCTGTCCATCTGCTCTAGATCTGTCCAGTTCAGCCATCAGCTCCAAATTTGTCCATTTGCTCCAGATCTGTCCAACTTAGTCATCTGCTCCATATCTGCTATTTTCAGCTTGTGCGCAGCCCTGCACACAGTCCAATGCGTAGTCCCACACGCAGCCCTGCATGCAGCCCAAGGAGCTATTGTTTTGGAAGAGATGCTGCTGTTTTCAGCTCTGCCCACCATTTTCTCAGCTCTGCCTGCCATTTTCTCAGTCCTGCCTACCAATTTCTGCAAACCCTAAAAAGTGCAAAAACCTTAATTTTCAGATTTGGGGTTTTCTCAAAATTTTTGGAATTGCGAGTCTATTTCAGCCATCTCTTCTCGAATCTCAGCTCGTGCTATCCAAAAATTTAGGGCTTTTGCTAATTCTTGTTCCCGGAGCTCAAATTGACAACCAATTTAAAGAAATTTCTCAATTTCTTGGACTTTCCCACAAAAAATTTGGGGCTTTTGCCCGATTGGAGGCCCTTTGCGCAAATTGTTACCAAACTCATAGATATTGCACAATTTCTTCCACATTGGCTCAAGAAAATTTGGGGCTTTTCAAAATTTTGGATCCGGCACACATCACGAGGCAGATTTCAACTGCTGTTCACTATTGACACACATCCCAAGGCGGCATTTTTGCAGAAATTCCAATTGTAAGGTACAAATTTATTCAATTTCTTTGAAATTTTAGAAAGAAATCTAGGGCTTTTGCCCGATACGCACTCTAAGGCAAGCAAGAAGCAGTATAGTAGCATTTAATTGCTTTTACAGTTAGATTGGGCAGAGAATTCTGGAAAAATTTATTAAAATTTGGTAAGAATGAGCATTAAGTCGCTGTATTTTGTACTTTTGTAGGCACACATTTCGTGGCGGGTGTGGTACAGCAGTATAGTGCTGTAATTTATTGACTGAGTGCTGATGTGGGTGGCATTGTGCACACTTTGGCATTTGAGTGACAATTTGGTACTTATTTCTTAATCCTGTGGGTGATTTTGGTACTTTGAGGAGTATACTCTATACTTCAACATTGAAGTATTTCGTTGCAGATTTTTGTCTATCATTGACAGCATGGCACATTAGGGAAATACTGATCAGAGCAACATCCTTGGTGTCCTCACTCAGGAGGGCAAACTTGATGGCTCAAACTACCCACTGTGGAGTTTTATGGCTTGTAACCTTCTTATGGCGAAGGACTTGTGGGACTATGTTACAGTGATTTTCAGTGACCAGGAGGTCTTGCACCTCAGACATCTCAGCGTAATGCTCGAGGACAGGTTGTTGGTGCTATTGGTGGTGGTATTGGTGCTACTACTGCTGCTGCCCCTCCTCTCCCTCCTACCAAGGATTAGAGGAAATGGAACTCAAAAGATGCACAGACACTTTCTTTGATTGCCTTGTCTATGAAAAGGGCAATTATTCCACACATTTGGCCTTGTAAGACCTCAAAATCAGCATGGGATGTACTTGAGCGTATGTTTGCAGCATGCAATGAGACTAGGATATCCTATCTCCACAGAGAGTTGGCCAATGTGACCATGGATGAAGGTGATAGCATGACAGAGAACCTTACTCACATATAGGATTTGCGTGAGCAGCTACTCAATGTTGATTAGGTCATTCAGGATGCTAAATTGGTAAGCATCACACTGAACTCTCTTCCAGAGTCATATCTTGGTTTCCACACCTCTTTGATGTTGTCTTTGAGAGGGGGCCAGCAGCCCCTTACATTTGTGGAGTTGGAAGGCCTCTTGCTGCAAGAGGAACATACTCGGAAGAATGTGGTATTGTGTTCAGGTGATGTGGCTAGGCTTTCCAAGTTCAAAGGCAAAGGAAAAGTCAAGAAAAATGTAAAAATTTAGTAAAAGGGTGATGCTAGAAAGCCATCAAATAAGGTTGTCCAAGACAAAAAAAAGACTAAAAAGAAGGGGAAATGCCATTGTTGCAAGAAGCTTGGTCACTATATCGATGAATGTAGAAAGAGATTGGTCAAAGAGAAGAAAAAGAACTCTAGTTTGGTTGTCCAAGAAACATCAACCAGCAAATCTACTGATGATGATACTTTAGCCAACTTTGTAGAGGAGAACTATGCATTTCTCACATGCAGTTATGATTCTTCAATGGTTGATTCAGCATTTAATGCGGTTGAAATGCAGCAAACATCGTATTTTGACAATGGGGCGTCAAAGCACATCACTTCTAGGAAGTGTTTGTTTACCTCTTTGCATTCAGCCTCTACTGGGAAGCGTGTTACATGTGCGAACAACAGCAGTTATGATATATGTGGCATTGGTATAGTCACTATTACTGTTGCAGATGGTTGTGATTTCATGCTTCTAGATCTCTTGTTTTTCACCTAGCATTACAAAGAACTTGTTGTCTATCTTTGCTTTTAATAAGCATGGCTTTCAGATCATCTTTGAGGATGACAAATGCATTGTTAGAGACAGAGAGATGGATTATGCACTTAGGCTGTCCGGCACCCTGTATAAGGGTCTATTTTTGTTGGATACATATGACATACAATCTCTTAGAAGTTACTACTCTTTTGCCCGCTATGCGAAATGTGGAGCTATGCCACGTCCGTTATGGACACATGAGCTTTGGGAGTTTGATGACCCTTCAGAGATGTCATATGGTAGATGCATTGCCTCCAGTGGAGACTCCACCTCCTCATGCATGTGAGGGATGTATTTTGGGCAAGATGCATAGATTTGCCTTCAAAAAGGATGGTGCAATGCGTGCTGTCCGAAAAATGCAGCTTATTCACTTTGATGTTTGTGGTCCCATGAGGACATGCGCACTTGGAGGTCATCAGTACTTTGTTACATTTATTGATGACTAGTATACATGGGTGTATGGGCTGAAGGCAAAATTTTATGTGCTCATGCATTTCAAATAACTTGTTGCAAAGCTTGAAGCTGAAACTGACTCAAAAGTGCAGACACTTCGCACAGATAGAGGGGGGGAGTACATGTCTTGTGCTTTTGAGACATATTTGCTTGATCGTGGCATTATGCATCAAGCCACTGTTAGAATGACTCCTCAGAAAAATGGTGTTGCTGAAAGGAAGAATCAAACTCTTATGGAGATGACTCATTGTATGCTAAAAGGCAAGGGGTTACCTCATAAATTTTGGCTAGAAGGCCTTTAGTGTGCAATTCATGTGTTGAATCATGCACCCACTAAGGCACTGAAGACGATCACACTGTTCAAAGCTTGGCATGGCAAGAAACCCAAAGTAGACTACTTTCGAGTGTTTGGTTGCATAGCCTATGCACATGCTCTGAAAGAGCTTCATGGGAAGCTTGATGACAAGGCTGTAAAATGTATATTTATTGGCTATAGTTTGGAGAGCAAGTTCTGAAAGAGCAAGGGAAGCTTGATGACAAGGCTGTAAAATGCATATTTATCTCTCCCCCTCTCTTCCAACATGGTATCAGAGCTTAAATGCCTGAAGCTTGAAGGCTTGGCAGTGGCCATTTGACATCAAGACATCAGATCCGAATAAAACATCATCAAAGGAGACTATGCATGCAGCCCGTTTTTTTGCAGAAGCTATATCTTGCTACAAAAATGGGTTTTGGAGAAACGGCTTATCAATCCTGACTGTTTCGACATGGTCTACAACTTTGTAAAAGAAAGTTTTTTCAAATTCCTCACAAATTTTGAGATATTCAACATAGACTTGTGCAGACTGGCTGTTTATTGCAGTAAACAGCAGGTAATTCCAGGGCATTGGTGGCTTTCATCCTAACAATGTATATGTCCTTATTATCATGCATTTGAGCATGATATTGGAGTGTTAAATGCTCAGTTTTGAAGCTTATTTGCAAGCTGCAAAATAGTGATCTGGTTGCTATCGTGAATTTGGAAACAATATACCTACAAAGTTGAAGTATCTGTGATGTTTATTTGCTACTGACAAATGCTTGGATCATACCACTTGAGTGGTAGATGCTTTTTGGGATATTGTTAGTGCTGAAAGTCCAAAGTTTGGACTGATTTGTTGCTGGTTATACCAGGGTATTGACTGGTTATTGTCTGCAAGAAGGATACCTATCATCTTCAATTGACATACATATAATATATTCTGACCGGTTGGACATATATCAACTCTTGCATAGAGTAGAAACTGAATTAGATGTTTTGGGGCTGTTTTGAGGTCTGAATACTCTTGTTTTAACAGAGAAAATACTGCTGGTTATAGCAGTGGGCTGGCTGTATTTTGTACTGTTACTTGCATACAGTACAAACATTGATACGTGTATGGATATAGTTTGTTGTTGGGATGTTTTGCCACTACCATAGAATGTTTTGAACTGATTTAAGCTTTGTTTATGCTCAGTTGACTATGTTTTTTCATTGTTGGAATACAGTTTATAGCAAGTAGGTTGTCAAAAAAATTGTCCTGAATTGCAAGAAACTATCCTGAATAGCAGGAAACTCACTCAATTTGTGGGAGAAAAGCTGGACAACAAAAATTTTACTTTATGGAAGTTCCGTATGAAGAATTTTTTGGTTGGTAGAGGTTATTGGGACTTATGTACAAGTGATGAGAATGAACCTGAAATGCATAAAAGAAATCCGACAAATTATCAGAAAAGGGCTCATAAGCTATGGACTGAGAGAGCACGCAAGATGTTACATTGGTTTTCCTTATGTATATCAGATGCTATGGTTATACAAATTACTGGATACAATTCTCCAAAGGATGCATGGGACATACTCATGTAGAATTATGGAAATGTAACACATGCAAGAAAAATTCAGCTAAAGTAACTGTTCAATAACATGTCTGACAGAAGCATTCAGGTCTGCGCTAAAGAGATCAAGAACATAGCGGATCAGCTTGCTACCATTGGATCTTCAGTGTGTGAGGATGATATGATTGCAGTGACATTGAATGGACTTGGCAAAGAGTATAAAGCATTTGATACGTCTATTTCTGTGAGAGCTGAATCCCCTGATTGGGATGAGCTGATTGCTTTGCTCCTGCATGAGAAAGTTAAGCTTGGGCTGAATACAAGTTCTGGTATGTCTCAAAGCAGAGACACTATTCTTTACTCTAGCCAACGTGGTAGAGGCGGTAGAGGCTATGGCTCTTTTCGAGATCGAGGAGACACTCGAAATGCTTATAGACAACATCAGCAGAATGCGTGGCATAGCACAAATACACATGGCTAGCGTGGATCTGTGGCTTTAGAGGCAGGGGGAGATCACCTCATAGTAGAGGTGGTGAATCTGGTTCATGGCAGTCAAATGATCAGTCAAATAGAGATAAGGACTGTCATTACTGCGGTAGATATGGACACATTGCAAAGGATTGTTACAAGAAGCAAGGAGATATGAAGGCAAAGGGCAAACAACATGGGCACTATGCATTTCCTAGTGATGCTCATGATGAGCAGGTTGACAGATTGTTTGCCATGCAGCATGTGTCTAAGAATGCATCTAGGCAGAACAGAGATGAGAGATGGTACATTGATTCAGGGGCTTCAAATCATAAGACACCCCATGGAGAATGGTTTGATGAGATGGTTGTAGGTTCACATGGTTGTGTGTGTACTGGGGATGATACCCAACATGACATTCAACACACAGGAATTGTTCTGTTGTTGATGCCTGATAGTAAGAAAAAGAGCCTGCATGATGTACTACATGTACCTACAATAACCAAGAATCTTTTGTTAGTTGGACAGATGGCAGAACAGAATCTGCAGTTGAGATTTAATAGAGATGGATGCTTTGTTGAAGAATATGATAATGACTGCAAATTGATTGCTAGAGGCCGAAGAGATAGCAGAATGTTTACTCTTGATGCGTCAATTCCAAAATTGAAAGCAGCCATGTTTGCAGATGATAATGATGCTATACGGGATGTTGAGATATGACATAAGCGGATTGGCCATGTGAATGTACAAAAGCTGAAATCCATACACCAGAAGGAGATTGTACTTGGACTGCCTAACTTCAAGTATCATGACTTTGGACATGTATGTGATGCATGTCAGTTTAGAAAGCAAGCACGGTTTCCATTTATGAGACATGTACGGAATAGCTCACGACCCTTACAGTTGGTACATTCATATATATGGGGTCTGTCTCATAATGCTTCGTTTAGTGGTGCTCGTTACTATGTATCTTTTATTGATGATTTCAGCAGGTATACTTGGCTTTATATACTGAAACATAAGGATGATATGTTTGATGCATTCAAGGATTTCAATAAGCATGCTGAAAATGAGTTGAGTTAAAAATTTAATGTCTTAGATCAGATGGAGGTGGAGAATATGTCTCTAATTACTTTGACATGTATCTTGCTAAACATGGGATCAGAAGACAGTTAACTTGCAGCTATACACCGCAACAAAATGATGTAGCAGAAAGGAAAAATAGGGTACTTATGGAATCGGCAAGAGCTATGCTGAATGAGAAGAGTTTGTCAAATGATTATTGGGCTGAAGTAGTAGTGATTGCTGTCTATGTGCTGAATAGAACCCCTACAGCAATGATTCATGATGTAACTCCATATGAGAGGTTGTATGGTCATAAACCTGACATTTCACACTTGAAGGTATTTGGCAACATTGCATATGTGCATGTTCCTGATGAAAAGAGGAAAAAATTAGATCCTAAAGCTATCAAGAGTGTGTTTCTTGGTTATGCACAAGACCAGAAAGCTTACAAGTATTATGTACCATCTACACATGAGACGTTGATTAGCAGAGATGTTTTTGATGAGCTGGCATCGTGGTATGATAATCCTATTGTAGTGGCTACTGATGGATCAGCTAGCACTAGTTATGCCGAAAATACACCTACAGTGAGTATATCTATGAGTGGTCCTATAGGTGATGGGTTACCTACAGTAAGTCCTTGGTCAGAACGCTTGCAGAGTCGTACTCCTATGTCCATTGACACGGATATGTCTGTGAGAGGAAGATTGGATAAGGGAAAAGAAAATATGTTAGAGGATGTGACAGGTCCACTTACAGCAGGTTATGAGTCGTCTAGTAGTGATAGCTTGGATAGTGAGTTGGGCATTCCATCTGTTATGACGCTTGAAGCAAGGCAGAGTCGTTATGTACCGCCTCATGAGAGGCAAGCTCAGAGTGAGCCACAGTTACAGAGATCTGAGAGAGTCAGAAAACTAGTTGACAGGTTTATATACACTGGTTATTCAACTCGCCATTATGCATATATGGCTACTGTGACAAGTTACAAAGAACCTACAAAGTTTGATGATGCAGTTACAGATGATAACTGGTGTACTACCATGGATGAGGAGTATGTATTCCTGGCTAAAAATGAGACATGGGAATTGGTTGAGTTGCTTGAAGGCAAAGTCCCCATTGGCTGCAAATGGGTGTATAAGGTTAAGTGCAAGTCAGATGGTTCGTTAGAACGCTATAAGGCCAAGCTGGTTGCGAAAGGGTATGCACAACAATATGGCTATGGCCTTGACTATGAGGAGACTTTCAGTTTGGTGGCTAAAATGGCAACAGTCAGAATTGTCATTGCTTTGGCAACATGCAAAATGGAAATTATGGCAAATGAACGTCAAGAATGCTTTCTTGAATAGTGATTTGGTTGAGAAAGTATATATGGAGCAGTCTGAAGGCTATGTTCACCCGGACTTTCCTACACATGTATGTAAGCTAAAAAATGTTTTATATGGATTGAAACAAGCACCTAGAGCATGGAATGCTCGGATCAGCAATTATTTATAGCAACATGGATTTAGATTGGGTGATGTAGATCACAGTTTGTTCACGAAGAAGACAAATCATGGATATGTGTTTCTAGTGGTTTATGTAGATGATCTTATCATCACTGGAGATGATGAAGAGGGCATTGTTGAAATTAAATCATGTTTACAAGCTGAATTCAGAGTCAAAGACCTTGGTGAAATAAAGTATTTTCTTGGGATTGAGGTAGTCTCTACACCTCAAGGTATATGGCTGCTACAAAAGCAGTATGCTCATGACATGTTACAGAAGTATAGTAACAAAAGTAGTATGCTCATGACATGTTACAGAAGTATAGTATGGCTGAATGCAAGCCTATGGAGACACCTCTTGATCAGAATGTCAAGCTGCAGATTGATGTTGGGAATGGCATAGAGAATGTGACCATATATCGACAGATGGTGGGCGGCTTGATATAATTGACTATTACTCGTCCTGACTTATGTTATGTAGTGGGGCTGATTAGTCTGTTCATGCAGAAGCCTCGCAAACTACATTTAGATGCAGTTAGAAGGATCATGAGATATGTAAAGGGTACTACAAATTATGGGCTGTTTTATGCATATGGAAAATCCCTTGACTTAATAGGGTTTACTGATGCTGATTGGGCTAGTTGTGCTTATGACAGGAGGCCAACCAGTGGTTATGCATTTGGATTGGGCAACAGTATGATTAGTTGGTAGAGTAAAAAATAGCCTACTGTTGCATTGTCTAGTACAGAAGCTGAGTACAGAGGAGCTGCCTTAGCGGCTTGCGAAGCAGTTTGATTGATGAAACTGTTGAAAGACTTGGGAATACAGCTGGAAAGCAGAGTGAGATTGCATTGTGATAACCTCAGTAGTGTTATGTTGGCTAGCAATCATGTCTACCATGCTAGGTCCAAACATATTGAGGTTCACTATCATTTCATCAGAGAAATGCTTATTACAGGGCAGATTAACTTGATTCATGTGAAGACTGAAGACTAGGTAGTAGACATATTTACCAAGTCTCTTGGTAAAGAAAAGTTCATATCCTTCAGACAGCTACTTGGAGTTTATTAGATGGTTTGAGCTTGAGGGGGAGTGTTAGAATATCAAGCTCCCGCTACTCTTCAGTCAGTCTATCTTTATGTGTGTGACCGGCATTAGCTGGATACAACTATACACATGTGTGACATTCAATAGGTCGGTGTAGTCAGCGACTTAACCATAGTTAGTCTTGGTTAGTCATACCTATGTGTGTAAGTCTCTTTTAGTTTGTATGATGGAAGAATAATGGAAGAACAACAACAATGAGCTGAGGCTCATCTTCCGCTCCACTCTGCCTTTCTCCCTCTCTTCCAATAGGTATCAGAGCTCAGATTCAACTCAATCTCTCACATTTCTCAGCCTTGTACCAGCAACACTTGGATTTGCAGACCTTTTGCCCAACTCTAGCTCCAACTTGGTCAGCTATTTCCTTCGCCTGCAAGACAGCCCGTGCTAGGTCCACCACCAGTGCCATATTATAGCACCTCCTCCAACTTGTCTGGCCGCCTATGCATATAGTGCCACCAGCCAACAATGCTGTCACAGCTCCCAACTTGCGCCTGCGACTCCTAGTTGCTAGCACTCTCTGTGCCCTATCCTGAGCCGTCACCACCAGCTTGGTCCACCCGCTAACTTGCTTAAGCGCCGCATATCTCTGCTCTAACTCCAACTCTCCAGCATCTCACCACCAAGCTAGTTAGCTCAAAGCCAACATTAGAGGTAAAAGGAGACATTTATCCATTTTTAAAAAATTCAAAATTTGAATTTCATACATGGATTTTTACCCGGGTAGTCTATTTCTACTCCTAGACATGTCTGTAACACATTTATTGCAGAAATTTGTTGAAATTCAGGCAAAAAATTTGGGACTTTTTGGTTTACTGCAGATATTGGCATATGTACATCAGGTTCAATTTGAAATAGATTGAAATTGTGCATTTTGGACAACAAAATTTTGGGGCTTTTGCATTTTTTGTATTGCCAAGCACTGTTTGTGCATTGGACAGGGTGTACATTGTACAATTTTGACAGTGTGATAAGATTTGTTAATTATAGCGTGGTGCCTACTGTAATTTCTGGAAATTCTCCGATTTCTAGGTTGGTCCAGCTTTAGGTCTTGCTCTTGTGCTCTTTGAAAAGGTGACATTTACGATGGGAAATCAGGGATAGAGTGACATATTCACATATGTATCCGAGGATAGATTGGATGGCAACAACTGTTCTCTATGGTCTTTCATGATGAAAAACATGCTAATTGCGAAAAATCTTTAGGATTATGTTAGTGGTGAAGAAGTTCGTCCTGGAGTTGTGGCTCTCTTGCAACGCCTCCTCCAGGAGGACCTGGTCAAAGGCCTACTCTAGCTCAGCCACTTTCCCAAAGATCAGCAATACAAAAGGCTTGGGACACATGGGATGCTCAAGCATTGTAACTTATTGCATTGGCAGTTTAGCGGTCTATAATTCCGCATATAGGGTTTGCAACTTCTTCACGAGAAGCATGGTTGACACTTGAGTAGATATTTGCTGGAAAAAATGAGACACGCATCTCTTTCTTGAAGAAAGAGCTTGAGAATGTGAAGATGGATGAATGTGATTCCATGTAGGATCATCTTAACAAAATCCAGGACTTGTGTGAGCAGCTAATGAATGTAGAAAAGTATTATTCAGATGCACAATTGATCTCTACTATGAATTCATTGCTGCCCTCTTATTTGGCATTTGATACGGCCCTAAATGTCACCATGAGAATTTCTCCACAGCCACTTACTTTCCTTCAGTTGGTTAGTTTGCTCCTAGAAGAAGAGCAAACAAGAAAGAACAGTGGGGTGGATGCAATAGCCTTTGAACATGCTTTTATAGTGAGGCAGAAGGGCAAGGGCAGCAAGTCTAAAAATGCTCTGTAGAGTTCTAGAAGTTCAAGTACTTCATAGAGCAGCAAGAAATAGGGGGCACGCAAGCTAAGAAGAGAAAGTGCCATTATTGCAAGAAGCCAGGTCATTACATCATGGAATGTAAGAAGCGCATAGGCAAGGAGGAGGAGTTAGAAATGTCTTTTTTGATGCACCTTCTACTGCTACTGAGTCCACGTCTTTTGTTGTAGATCGTGACTATTGTTTTTACACTTGCAATTATGACTCTTCTTGGACTAATAGAGCATTTAGCTCTACTGAGAATGCTAGCACTTGGTTCTTTGACAGTGGTGCTTCTAGGCATATTACATCCCGCAGGCACTTCTTTTCCTCTGTTATTACAGCTTCTGTTGGCAAGTCTATGCAGTGTGCCAACAATGCATCTTACCCTGTTAGAGGTATTGGGGAGATTGTTTTGACAGTCATTGATGGCTCTACTCTCCGTTTACAGGATGCATTATATGTACCAGGCATAAAGAAGAATTTGTTGTCCATTTCTTCTTAGGCAAAGTGTGGTATGTAGGTTACATTTGATGATGACAAATGTATGGTCAGGGATAAAGAATTCTTGACTTTGGTTTTGACTGGCACATTATGTCATGGATTCTATGAGTTACATGCTTATTCGGTTGATCTATCGGTCTATTTAGCATCTACTCTTACTCCTACTATGTCACATGCAAAGTTATGGCATGCTTGCATGGGGCAAGTCAACTATGGCAGTTTGATGCTTATGCAGCATACACAAATACTAGATGGCTTACCTCTCTTGGAGAGACCTCCTGAGCATATTTGTGAGGGATGCATTTTGGAGAAAATGCATCGATTCTTGTTTCCTCGTGATGTTGCTTTAAGGCAACTGCCCAATTACAGATTGTGCATCCGGATGTATGTGGACCTATGCAGACAAAGTCGTTGGATGGCTGTTATTATTTCATCACCTTCATTGATGACTTTACTCATTTTTGTTGGGTCTACTCATCGGTGAAAAATTCAAAGGTGTATGATGCATTTTTGGATTTTGTTGTACTTGCTGAAAAACAATCTAGCTGCAAGATTAAGACTCTCCATTCGGACCAGGGGGAGAATACACGTTTTCCATGCTGAATAAATTTTTGAAGGAGAAAGGCATTGTCCATCAGTATACTATTGCATATACTCCACAACAAAATGGGGTTGTAGAGAGGAAGAATCTATCACTCATGGAGATGGCCAGATGTATGCTGAAAGCTAAGAGTCTGTCACATGGTTTTTGGATGGAAGCAGTTTTGTGTGGTTGCTATGTTTTGAACAGGTGCGTGCCCTATCGAGGCATTAAAGAATGGTATGCCTTTTGAGGCTTGGAACAGTCAGAAACCTTTAGTTGGCCATTTTTGTACTTTGGGGTGTCTTGCGTATGCTCATATTCCAAAAGTACTAAGAAAGAACTTGGACAACAAGGTTGTTAAATGTATTTTTGTAGGGTACAACAGTGAGAGCAAAGGATATAGATTATATTATCATGTTTCCAAGAAAGCATTTGTCAGTAGGGATGTGGTTTTTGATGAAAAATCAAAAATATCCCTTGCTGGTTTTGATACATATCAAGCTGCCAATGATGTGTTTGAAAGGGCTGCTGCCCATTTCTTTTAGAGATGTTAGACTTAGGGCCTTTAGAGTTCAGACACTTATCGTATTTTACATCTTTGGAGTGTGAACGCATATTGACAACCCTAAGGTTTAAGGATTGTACTTTGTACTTGCACAGTACTCTTTGATTATTGCATTGGGAGTTGTGTCTTCAATTTCACACTCTCTTCACTATCAATACTCTCAGCTGAACTTCAATTTGTTCCATCTCTCACATGCAATAGTGGATGCTGAATAAGTGACGATAGATGGGCAATAGATAGAGAGAAAACAACAAACATAGCCTCATGAGATGACATGGCAGTTGGCTGAAGGGAGAGAACATCAAAATGCAGCCCAAGGAGACTTCGGAAAGACTAGACGGCAGCTAATCGGTGTGAACACAATAGTCTGAGTGTTGAACAAGGTTGGGTGGCAATAGAAGACAGCAAATGCAGCAATTTGGTAGTCACCTACAGATAGTGATAGCTTATCTAGGCTAAACACAAAGTTGGCAGGAGAAACTCAAGCTCTAGATGATGTGCAACAATCCATTGATTATTAGCAAGAAGTAGATTGCTGGAAACAGTTCGAATATGTGTAGAAGGCTGAGAAACAAGCACCACCGAATGGACAGCAGACTTGGACAACTCCGGCTGAGACATTCTCTGCAAACAAGGTGTGGAGAGCGAAGCTTCAGCACTTGCAATCTACAAAAATAAGATTGAGTGAATGGGAGGGCAACCTGTCTATTTATTTAAAGTTTGAGGCCTTCCAAATTAGGGTTTACATGTGGGACATAGGAACTCTCTAGGATCACGTTAATTTGAGTTTTGGGGTTGTTTAAATAAAGCTAATGTATTTTTAGCTCAACGCCCTCTCTCAGGTCCAAAATTGGAACAAGAGAGAGATTGTAAACAAGCCCAAGCCCTTTTGCTTTTCTTTTTCCCAAGGCGTTCCATCCCAAAGCAGCTACGGCATTAGGCAAAGGGTGCACGTCGGCTGCCCATTGACCTATCAAGACTATAGAGACGACGGTAATCTTGCCAAGGGAGCCCAAGGATTCACCCTAGAGAGACCAAAGCATAGAACAAAATGGTGCATGTCAACTACCCAGCGGCCTACTAAGTCTTGCAAAGGTAGTTGGAAACACAACGGACTATCTTTCTTTTTTTCTAGTGGGCCGAGGGCTTTTGTTTTGTTTTTCAAAAGGTTTGTCATTATGTGAGGGTTTTCAATGAGTTTTTGGTCTATTGAGTAACTATGCCCTAAAGAGATAAAGCGATGGTCAACCCCAAGACCTTCACAAAACAAACAAGGCTATCCCTACCACTACTAGTGTTGATGATGAAGAATAGTGGAATGTGGGGCTACTAAGTCTTGCAAAGGTGGACGGAAACACAATGGACTATCTTTCTTTTTTTCTAGTGGGTCGAGGGCTTTTGTTTTGTTTTTCAAAATGGTCAATCCCAAGACCTTCACAAAACAAACAAGGTTGTCCCTACCGCTACTAGGTGTCGATGATGAAGAATAGTGGAATGTGGGGAGTATGTGGTAGAGGCAAAAAAAGAATAGGCATGAACAAGTAGAGAAAGCAAAGCAAGTAAGGAAGACTGCCATATGCAATACCGTGAATATGGTAGATCTAGAGTCGACCACTCCTAAAATTGAAAAGGAATAAATGCATAGAAATACATGTTTACAAGAATAGAATGCTAATGCACTTGAGTTATGCAAGAGGCATAGCACTCTAGTTGTAGCAATAGATAACAATTGGAGCAATAGAAGGGAACTGAAGCGCCACCAGTAAGCTCCTTAGATAAATGGCCTCCATAGTCGTAAAGAGCTCTATACTCAGCCTTGGCCATGGAAGCTGCCACCATCTCTTGCTTACAGGTTGACCAAGAGATAGGAGTTGCGTCCAAGGAAAAGACATAGCTGCCATGGGAATGCTGAGTATCGAGATTTCCTGCCCAATCAGAATCAATGTAAATCTACAAACCATGACCAAAAGTCAAGCCATAAAGTTAGGTACATTGAAGATATCTCAAAATACGCAAATAAGTAGTCCAATGTGACATCCTAAGTGTTGTGAAATACTAAGGAAACTAATTGAGTATGCTAAACTTGGCCTAGTGTGAATCAACCAAAGAAACTTCCCTACAACAAACCTATAGGCTATAGGTACACTCATCAAAGGGCTAACCGAGAGTATCCTTAGATAAGTGGACAATGGGATCAAGAGGCATGGCCATAGGCCGTGTCTAATCAATGCAATACTGTTCCACTGACTGAAGAGTGTACTTTTGCTATGACACAAAAATGCGACCCTTGGAATGAGCAACCTTCGTCTTGAAAAAGTAAGATAATTGATCGAGGTCGGTCATCTTAAATGTGGAACTAAGTTGGGCCTTAGTATCCGCTAAGGTAGCTGAATCTAAGCCAGTGAAAAGTAAGTCATCAATGTACAACAAGATGTAGTTGACCTTCTCTAAAGTGATATTGACATATAAGTTCAGGTCATAAGGGGTAGAATGGTATTCGTGAATCCTAAGGAACTCATTTATGCTCTGAATCAAGACCACAGTGCTTGCATTAGCTTATAGAGAGCTTTTTGCAAATGAAAGACCTTGTCTTTCTAGTTAGTAGAAGAAAAGCAAGGTGGCTACTCCACATAGACTTCATCCTCCAAATAACCATTCAGAAAGGTACTTTTGACATCCATCTAGTAGATCAGCCAACCGTGGTAAGTAGCTAGCTGACCAAAAGATGGAATGATGTCAATAGCTTAGTAGGGAAAAAGGTCTTCTTATAGTCAATATATTGCTTCCGTCAAAACCCTTGCACTACAAGGTGAGCCTTGTATTTGTCTAAAGTCCCATCAGCATTTAGCTTGGTATTGAAAATCCACTTAGTCTCGATGACTTTCTTATTACTCGGACAAACCACCAAGGTCCAAGTCTCATTCCAATCAATACTCTCTTGCTCCTTTTCCATGGCCTCTCACCAGTGGGGGTGGTGAAGAGCCTTACGATAACTTTTTGGCTTGGAATACACTATATAGCCTACTGTAAATAGTGTTTTACTTGTAGTAATAAGATAACATCAGACATGGATGTACTTTAGTTTTGTCTCATAGGTCACATTGGCCTTTTATGGACATTAATCTGTGTGTGTGTGTGTGTGTGTGCGTGTGCGTGTGCGTGTGCGTGCACTTCTTTGCCTCAATGGCATGGTCACCATGCTTGTTCTCCCCAACTTACTTGCTGCCCACAAGTCGGATGGTCCCGCTACTCCCTTTGGAATCTATAAAGCACACACGGTGTGCTTCTTAGACTTTGGTGAAGTTTGGTAGCCTCTTTGGGGTTCATACTCTCTCTCTTACAGTCTTGTGATGGAGCAAGTGTGCGGACTTTGTTGGTTGTTGATTCGAAGTGTTCTCCAAAATGTTACTTAACATGATGATTTATCATTTGCAAAAAGAACTACATCCACTATAGTTTCCCTCCTTGCATGTGGATTGCAAAATGGCACCATGCAACATCGATAGCTTCACATATCTCTAATCCCAATGCATGAACTACATTAATCACCATTTCTTGGAAAAGCATGTACGTGACTACAAGCACTTTTTTTTTTGGTAGATACACTAAATCATCCTTTGAGAGGTTATACAAGCTTGTCTAAATGGAGTTAGATGGTTGCATTGAGCAACCTATCCACAGGTCACATTTGACAAGATCCATGAAAACTGTCTTTAACATTTAGCCAACAATGCAATCTAGCATATTTGGAAAAGCAATACAAGTGGAAGTACAGCCCCTTTTGTCACAGGTTGTGATTTCCATTGAGGGCCTTCATCAAGGCAAAATGCTGTCCACAATGCATTTAGAGCAAAAATCATGTTTCTTCATGACACCTTTCCTATACAACGATGGCTTTTTTAAATTAAAAAACATGCACACATTGTGGCAAATGACCAAACTTTCTAGAAATTGAAACAAAATATCTCATTTCAAGGATTCCCCATTGGATGCGTGGTTTGTATGTGGTTACAGAATTACTGGCACATGCTTGGGTGCATGTGTATGCATTGTGATTGGTATGTGCTACTAGAAGAGACCACTTTGTAAAAGTAATTGACAATTGTAGGTCAGACCTAGTCTTTCATAGACCATATTTGTGTGGAGCAAATTTTTAACTGACCTACAAGAGCCTACTTCATTGATGGTGGTATGCTAGAATCATCCACACAGAGGGTGTTTAAAGCTCTAATCCTATGGGGGCCAATAGCCAATTTTTCATACGGAAGTATACACAATGTGAAAAGCAATGAACTAAATGAAGTAATTGCAGAGTATCTATATGAGAAACACAGTTTCAAGTTCTACTCAACTGTCTGATGCAAGGAGTGGCCAAGACATGGTCAAATGTAAAATGAAATTGAAGCATGAAAGGGTAAAAGTGAAACTTTGATTTTCAGAAGCCTGATGCTGAGTATGGAAAATTCAAGCAGATCGTCTTGATGGTCACTCTTCAAAACAAAAGAATTAACCAGTCTTTTTGTGTCTGTGACAGGGTTGGTGGTTGACATGTTGCTGAATGTTCCTGCCTGGCCAGGTAGAAGCTTGCTTTACAATGGGAAAGAGAGAGATTACTTTGGTCTTGTTACATCAAATGAAACCATAGAGTTTGAATGCAAAAGTGCATTTGATCACCAATTATGGACAGATGGGATCTCTCACTTACTAATGATGACCAAGCAACAGGGAAAGAAGTGAAAGTCAATTTCAAATCCCAAGATACATCCAACCTCTTCCACCACAAAAGCTACCCAAACCTTATGTGTATAATTTCACAGAAAATGGTACCAAAACCAGAAATAGCACCCAAAAGCAGGCACACATTGTACAGATAATGCAATTCTAACATCGAAGACTCGAGTGTTGTCACAAAAATATTTATCGCAGGGGGATTACATGTTGTATAGTGGAAAATTTTAAGCACACAAACCTTGAGACCGGTTCCATTACAGCTGTGCTGGGAAATAAATCTGGACCAACTCCCCAGGCAAAAAAATAGAAAAACAAGTCTTTAAAAAAATCTGCAAGTCACAAAGTCCAGGCTTCAAACGCTTTGTATTTCTGTCACGTTTGATCGATGCATGCGCAACTTTTTTTCGGTTTTGACCTTCTGAAGTCGCTTAGATCGGCTTTTGACACCATGATGATGCCATCGACTTTCTTACATGTTCCATCATTGCTCTTAGGCGCTTTTTCTGTCACTGTAGTCTTGTCTCTCTTTATAATATGGTTGAATTGCCTTCTCGTGGTTTTTATTAGTTCTGCTCTACTGTATCAGTCCATGCTTAAGACAAGCAAGCTCGATTCAACTTGGAATATTTACAGGTTTTTTCCCTTAAAGTATCGGTTAATTTTGCGATCTTCTACAAATCCCTGACATGTGTATTGAATCAATAAATTCGAAAGACAGAAAGCTCTTAAGGCCATACCCTCGAACGATCATATCGTCCATCTGCATCTGTCGGTTCATCTATGCTAGTTGCCAATCCAGCGGCATCCTGTTCTCAAGCTAGAAGCGCAACACATTCATCCTCAGGCTAGATGCAAGCGAATTGCAGAAATGTCCTCTCAAAGAAAGAGAGACAGTTATAATGCGATAATCACATCGATAGGCGTAGTCTCTGGAAGTCTCCCGAGCCGGTATTGCAGCCAGTCCTGGCAATGCGATAATCACATCGATAGGCATAGTCTCTGGAAGTCCCCCGAGCCTGTATTGCAGCCAGGTCCAGGGCTTTAGCGTCAAACCTTGAATAGCATTCCTTTCTCCAAGATCGTGAAGGCAAACTTTGGACAATAAACCTCGCAATGGCGGGAAGGAATTGTGATACACACATACAAACGCACACGCACTAGAGTTCTACGACCCCCATTGCTGGGTCGACTGCAAACATACATGTATGCTCTAGCATGGCATTACACTGGCATTAAAAGCCCAAAAAGAGAACTTGGAGAGTGCTATGGGGATCTTAAGTATCTATGAGCAGGCAGCAGGCTTTACTATCAACTTAAGCAAATCCGAACTATTTAGTTTATCAGAAGTGGACATATGTAACCTCTAATGGAAAGGAATTCAACATTAATAGGAAATTAATAGAGAGAAGATAAGTCTAGTTACAATTTATGTGAATTTTTAAGTTTGATAATATAATTTAACTAAAAATGTCTAAAAATACAATAATAAACCCACGTAGTATTGTTGGGTGTATTTTCAGCATTAGACTAGTGGGGAGGGGCAATCCTTTTAGATACCTAAGAATACCTCTAGGGGTGGATACCTAGGAATCAAGCAGATCCTCTTGGGTTCTTAACAAAGTAAGGGAGAAAGTTAGCAGCTAGGTATCAACCAACTGGCCATTTCAGATTAGGCTAAAAATATTGCACCACTTCATCTGGCCAATGTTGTGATTTTGTTTGCCATTAGATTGGGAGAACCAACTGGCAACAAGCATTGAAGAGCTCAATTGGGGTGCTATTTCCAAGTTTGTCCAACTCACAGAGACTGGATGATCTAGTAGAGTGGTTGTCTACAGGTTACTTCCACCAAGGAAGCCATTTTCTCCTACCTTAGTATGGGGGGAAGGACCTTTCCAAGTCCCTCAACACAAGGGTCATCAAGGCTCAGATTCACAAGGTCGAAAGTAGATCGAGCAATAGGCTAGCCGAGGTTTGGGGCATACAATTGACGATGGATAAGGTCAGAGAATGCTTTGGTAACATTTTGAAGGTTCCCATTGAAAGATAGAATCTTCCTCAGGAAAGTGATGTCAGGTGATTTGTTCTATTGATCCAAGTCAAAGAAATGGGTAATATCCAATGGTCTACGTACTTGTGGAATGGAGGAAACCATACAACTTGTATTCTGGAATGGATGTTTAGCTGAAGGAGTGTGCTCACCAGTAATTTAGTCACTTTTCCGGGGTCAAAGAGGAGGAGAAAAGCTTGCCAACTTGGGTGTTCGGGTCTTTGACCTCACCAATAAGCACCGATATCTTGTTGCTTAGTGAATCAAGCTTGTGGTTTTATACTTGATCTGGCATGCCAAAAACCGGGCGATCTTTCAAGGCATAAGTACCATGCCATGCTGAATAGAGATAACCTCCAAGGCTAGCTGTCTATGGAAACTTGTTAGCAAGTTTAAGGTTGCCATGATTTTGTCCTTTGAGAGGTCATAAGTCCCATGTAACTGAAGGCTTTCTTTATTATTAATAGCGGTACGTTGTTGAAATCCTTTGTCAACCTGATACTCGCCCTATCCAAAAACTGCAAGCTGATGACCATACTTGTCTCCCGCTTCCTCCCAAGTGTTCCTCTCTTACGAAGCTATACTACTGGTAAGTACGACTTACACCTGTAACTACACCACCACCTATTGTAAATAGTTTTAGAAAATCTTATAGCAGTTGCCCTCCTTCAAAGGATGTATTGGCGAATACCTTATTACTCTCGTTTAGCTCTTCAAGCGATATCTAGCCTATCGTTTTGATAAAGAAAATTGGAAGAGAGAAGGGTGCTCTCCAACGATCTTGCCATAGCAAAGAGAGAGCAGGAGAGAGCGTGAGAGAGACGTATTCTTGTAAGCAAGCGTAGGCAGAGAGAGAATTGGTTTGAAGAATTGAAAGACATACAATTGAAGAATCTCCCTCTTTACTCTACAAGGAGAGCTCCAACTTATGCATAAAGAGAGAGAAAGGGGCCCATTCTAAAGGATTTGATCTTTCGATGAGAACATCATCATGTTGGTCTCACACATGTCAATAGGGCCATAAGTGATCGTCCCGTTTGCATGAACTTGTTAACCTCAAGGAAGTGATTAAGGTAGAAATAGATCGGGCCTCCTCCTCCTCGCTATTCGACTCCTGAGCTTGATGGTTATGCCAATCCCACCTAGATGATAACGAATGGATGGGGTGGCAGCATCAACATCGTTGCAGAAAACTCTTCTTGAGAGAGAGGCGATGAACCATAGGGTAAAAGGGGCCAATAGATTGTCATCTAACAATCCTCCATTATAAAGTTTTTTTCCAAGTGAGTTGCATAAATGTTTTTTAATGGTCAAACTATTTATATTATATAGAGCTCAAAGAAAAAATATTAGGACATTTTGATATTTTTATCAAGTAGCCTTAGTTACAAATGAAAGGTTCATAAAAGAGGGACAGTGAGGGGCCAATAGAGTGACACTCGAGGATGGATTGCTTTAGGGTTTTACAAAATCTAAGATATAAAAAAATTTACATGGCTCAATTGTTTGACTTAAGCTCATTTTGTAATTTTAAAAAATTCATATTATATTGTTAAGTGGCTAAAAAAGCCACATTTTTCTTGTAACGTTGCCACTCAATTGGGATGGGGTGTGTTTTCCTTTTGGAGGGCGCTACTTTATTGGCCCCTTTACCCTACATGATACGCCTTCTTTTGCCAGCAGTGAGGACTGGTCCCTTTGCTAATAGGTTTGTAAATGGCCACACACACACACACACACACACACACACACACACACACACAGAGTTTCGTAGAGAGTTTCTCATTTTCAAAAGCAAATTGAGGACACATAAGGAGTTTTTGAAAACACTCCACTCTATAGAAAATATTAAAAGATACTTTTTTCACTATGGTGGAGGTGGACCTTGAAGCCTTCTCCTAAAAATGGGAAAGGAAATATCTTGTGGGGGGATTTCTCAATAGCAAGGGGAGGTTTTTCCAGAAAACTAGAAACTTCCCCATGTAACCTTGGGGGCTTTTTGGTTTTTTGAAAAAACTTTTTGAAAACCCGTCTGAAGAACAACTCCACAGGAAGGGATGGTTAAACTGTGGGGTTGCAAGCACCATAAATGGTTGCATGTTGCATAGGAGAGGGAGAAGAGTGAGTGAGACATCTCTTGGTAGACTCTTTTTGAGCACTACAAATTGCATCATATTTATATCCCTTGCAGTTTTCTTAAAAGTGAAGGTGTTTTTTAAAAAGGTTTTTTTAAAAGGGTGTCATGTAGGTTCGGGTGCAATTTGAAGGTTCATAGTTCTACCTTCTCATTCATAATCTCGCATTGCGTGGTTTGTGAACTTGCAAAGCTCATGAGGCT
This sequence comes from Lygodium microphyllum, assembly GCF_053477565.2. NCBI lineage: Eukaryota > Viridiplantae > Streptophyta > Polypodiopsida > Schizaeales > Lygodiaceae > Lygodium > Lygodium microphyllum. Next base: position 153,699,272 of record NC_141143.1, read on the forward strand.
TTGTCTCATTCACTTTTGCATTTTTGTGAGGAAAGGAAAGCGGCCGCTTCCCTTTGCTCACAAAAGAAGAAATCACGTGCTTTGCATGCAAAATACGGGGCACTTTGCACCTAATGTGTGAAATGTCAAGAATTCTTTTCTTTGATGGAAAAATATGAAGGGATGGGCCTCAGATTGTGCTTCACATACATACTTCGACCTATGTGTGCAAAGCAATTGTGTGTGTGTGTGTGTGTGTGTGTGTGTGTGTGTGTGTGTGTGTGTGTGTGTGTGTGTGTGTGTGTGTGTGTGTGTGTGATATGTAGAGAACAAACCATCGTTGTCCATGAATAAACTTTGCCCAATACAACTAACGGAGAGGAGAGCTAATGACATGTCTAAGTGGACACACACATATGCAAACAAACACACAAACACACACATCATATTTATATACGATAAAAAATAACTAATCGTTTGACTAAGATGCCCATCACATTCTATGGCCATCCTTGTGAGAATTTATTGGGCATGGATATGCCGAATACTTATATAAGATGCTCATGTTGTGCTATTGCTATCCTTGTGAAACATCTTAGATACTTGATTGGTATATGTTTCCTAATTTTAAACTTTGCTTCCTCTACTGTAATGTTGTTTTCTTAGCTTCTTCCTCCCCCACATATAGGTGTTACATATGTTAGGACTTTTTCTCATGTGTGTGTGTGTGTGTGTGTGTGTGTGTGTGTGTGTGTGTGTGTGTGTGTGTGTGTGTGTGTGTGTGTGTGTGTGTGTGTGTGTGTGTGTGTGTGTGTGTGTGTGTGTGTGTGTGTGTGTGTGTGTGTGTGTGTGTGTGTGTGTGTGTGTGTGTGTGTGTGTGTGTGTGTGTGTGTGTGTGTGTGTGTGTGTGTGTGTGTGTGTGTGTGTGTGTTTCTCTCTCTCTCTCTCTCTCTCTCTCTCTATTTTCTTTATCTTTTTCTCTCATTTTTTTCTATGCATGCGTGTGTGCATGCATCCCTTTCCCCTTTCTTTTACTCTCTCTCTCTCTCTCTCTCTCTCTCTCTCTCTCTCTCTCTCTCTCTCTCTCTCTCTCTCTCTCTCTCTCTCTCTCTCTCTCTCTCTCTCTCTCTCTCTCTCTCTCTCAACCTACAACTACATGAGGGACACTAACTGATTAAGTGCTCCAACTTTGTAGATCCAAATATTCTAAACCCCCACACATGGTTCCAACATACACATATGAGGATACATGAGATCATTGCACATGCTACAACCAAACCCCATGTACTTCCATGATATTACCACTCTTGATCCATATACATTAGGCTTTACTACTCATGAGATAATTCTATCATCACACAAATGATTGTAACTCATGGTCTCATATGCCACTTTGTCCTTTTGCATATGTTAATCAAAATTTTTATTTCATCTCTCTTTCTCTCCCCCCTTTATTTTTCACTCTCCTCTCTCTCTCTCTCTCTCTAAGCACAATCAAACATCCATTTATCATAAGTTGAAGGCCAAGTTGTTGTAAACCATGCTTCGTAGTAGATGAGCTCACCCTCTTTTACTTAGCAAGGTTGTGAAGACGTATGCATATATGGTGACCAAGCACATGTTGCAAGCTAGAAGGAGGCCAAGAAAGGCATGTACTCTAATTTCTTGGACCACATTAAGCATAAGCTATGCCAAACATGGCCTCACTATCTTACTTTCTAAGATTGTACTTCTCCATTTCTTGCCCTCCAACAGAGCTTAAAACTTATGCCTATATTCCCTCCCTTTGTAAGTGTGCACCATTTCATTTGCATGACAAACCCTCTTTCTCAAAAAATTGAACTACACCATAGTTTGCATCTTCTAGTACCCAATAGAGAAACTCACCTACTATAATCTCAAAGCATCACAATACTTGGTGTTTATGAATGGGAGACTAATCTTGTTTACCCAAGAGTGGAACCAATGAAAGGACTTTCTCCAAAACATGACCATATTAGTGTAGCAACATATATTGGAGGTCATAGTCACCAAAGAAGTGGATACACTATTTATTTATATGTTTTGCCTATATTATTCACTACTATAATTGATTGCAAGCCTTATATGCAAAGCACATTGGCATGTGTGACGATTGCTAGAAAGATAATGGGCACCTTATCCATTCTTGGAACATTTTGTAACTAAATGTGATCATATGTAAATTCCTCAATGTGGTCGCATAAATGGACAAGTTTCCAATGTGGTAGCATAAGCATATATGGTTAAGTGTGATCATACATAAGGTCTCCAATGTGGAATCATGGATAGAATTTGAGGAGATAGTTTGGGAGATTTTGAGGTATTTTACTGATTGCAAGAGTGATGAGTGCCAAAGCAATAATGTAAGTTTGCTTACATATGTTCTTATTTTTAATTTTATATTTCTTTACTTTCCCTCACACAAATATATACTTGTTTTTAACAAATTCCCCTCTACAATTGCAACCTAAGTATTTCAAAATCCAATGGCCTTGGGCTCAATGTTTAGAATATATATATCGAGCATCAAAATGTGTGTGTGTGCACGTGGGCATGCATGCACATATGTTGATATACACATGCATTCACATGCCCATTAACATGTTTCAATTTAATGAATAGTTTTTGCCAAAATATCATGGAGTACCATTACCAAAGTAAAATTGTGGATTTCTAACTCTTGTAACTAAACACATCCCATAATAGTGGAACAATGGCTAACTTGAGTTAACATTATCCAACAGTAAGTATTATGTTATAGATTGAGGTTATTTTAAAAGCACAAACTTGTCAATGTGCAATGAAAATGCAACACTACACTAATTCATTTTTCAATAACGAATTCTAACCAATACACTTGATTATGAGAAAAATATTATAATTAATCCTCTTTAACTAAATACACATGATAAACATTTCAATGCTTTTAAGTTTAAGTGAAGTAGGTAGCAATAACGATATACATAGATTTCAACATTGCAAGGACACTTCATGCAAAGAGGACACATGCATGCATTATCACATAATTAGTACTCTAGTTAAAGAAAAATACAAAGACATCAAGTAGCTCTATTCATAGTCAATGCCTTGCCACTCATGGCATGCATGGTAACCTTGCCCTCATGCTGGGCCACAAGATATGGAAAGCTCTAGTGCTCTTTCGAGGTTCCATGTGCACATTGCCCTATGCCATCCATCATTAGAGAAATGAGTAGCCTCTGCCAACATCATGACTAGGATACACATAGAGAAGTGAAACAAGCAACCTTTGCTCTTGCTGATGCACCACTGTTGATCACATTCAAAGGTAGGAAGTAGGGAGAAGGGATGTTGTGCGTACACAAAGAAGTAATGCTTGGTCCTATACATAGGATTGGTTCATCTGTCAATCTTGTTGAAGCCATACTAGCTAAAAGTAAAGACTCACATAGCCATAGGCTTTGGCATAAGAACTCTAACAAGGGTAGCTTCACACCAGGTGGCCAAGCACCCAATGTGTGTGTGTGTGTGTGTGTGTGTGTGTGTGTGTGTGTGTGTGTGTGTGTGTGTGTGTGCGTGCGTGTGTGCGTGTGTGCGTGCGTGCGTGCGTGCGTGAGTGCGTGCGTGCGTGCATGCGTGCGTGCGTGTGTGTGTGTGTGTGTGTGATGCTACAATTTTAAGTGTCTTTGGATGTAATGATGAAGAGTAGCATTGCTAGATGGGATGATGAAGACTAGTGAAGGTATGGTTGCATTTCCTCAATTGCAAAAAGCACAATCATGGATGTGAAGTAGTGATCGCAATAGCCATGGCATACATCGTAGACAAAACCAAAAGATCAAATTATATAAAAGACACAAGACACATAGTAAAATAAGCATCAAGCAATATATCTAACTATGGAGAAAAACATATGTTTGAAAAGTTACTTGTATGGGCATGATTACAAATGGAATAAATATAAGTGCTTGAAGCAAGGTTGAGATGGCTGTGAGAGAAACAGAAAAGAGAAGCTTCAAGCCATCAAAGGTTTTGCTAGAGTTTGCATATGAGTAGAGAGTATCCATTGAAGGCTTCGGTCATGTGTCTAGAATCTCTTTTTTAAATAAAATATTTCTAATTTTGTTCTGCATTGAATTTGCAAGTTTCAATCGAGAGAGAGAAACATTTAAGAGAGAGCGCACCTTTACAAACCTTTTTTAAGTAACAAATTGAAAATTTGTCATGTAGACTCTTTTTACTAAGAATTTTCTTTCATGATTAAAAAAATCATAAATTTGGGAGGTCAGGAGTCAGTTTGCGAACTACCATGTAGGATAGGAAGTAGGTGAGGTATTTGTTTCAATTCTAAAGTAGTATGGAAGTATAGATAAAGCAGTATAGATGCATGTATGCATGTGTGTGTGTGTGTGTGTGTGTGTGTGTGTGTGTGTGTGTGTGTGTGTGTGTGTGTGTGTGTGTGTGTGTGTGTGTGTGTGTGTGTGTGTGTGTGTGTGTGTGTGTGTGTGTGTGTGTGTGTGTGTGCATATGTATATATATATATATATATGGAGGTTCATTGGAGCCAAAGTGAGGACTTTTGACCATCTGAGCACATAAACCCACTAGATTGTTAGACCTTGTAGAGCTTATGTGGTAGAAAAATCAAATATGTGGGGTCGATTCGTTGATAGCCCACTCAAAGCCTCTCTGTGCACACTGTTTTGGATGTAGTAGGCTCCTTTTTTGTAGAAGGGATCTTGTGTGAAAAGAAGGGATCATTTGCTTCAGTTGATGCACATACATTTTTAAAATTGAACATAATCATATGAACTAGTAAAACACATGCAATAAAATTTAGGTTAGTATACCTATATTTTTAAAATTCAACATAATCCTACAAACTAGTAAGATATGCGTAATCAAGTTTGGTTAGTATTAGCCAAGTTTAGTTGGTGGCATTCTTTATGTATAGGCTCGAGTGCTTATTCTCAAATATTTCACTAGATTTCACTTTATGTTAGAGTGCTTCAAAATAGTTGGACCACATAAAATTCATGTACTTTAAGGCATGCATAATGTAAAAAATGCTTACAATCAAATGAAGCAATAGCTTTTGAGCATATGCATCTTTCTCATAACCAATGTTGTCCTCTTAGTGAATAATGCTTTATAAAAGATGAAACAAACAAACAAAGAAGTTGCTCGAATTCTTCAAGATAATATCTTTAATATTTTATTGTTTTTACACAACAATAACATGATAACTTTGCAAAACTATAGTAGTATATATAAGCACACAACCATACTCTCAAAATAGCATGGTGAAGAGTTGGCAAAAATCTTTGCTTTTTCATTTTTATGGGAAAAAGTGTGATTTCCTTGTATGCATTTGAAAATAATATGTGATTTTGTATTAAAAATATAGTTTTAAAAATAGTTTATAAGGCTCTAATAAAGATAATTATTTTGAAGATTGGGTTTGTCCTTTGATACTGGCTAGCCTGTGTATATGGCAACTAACCTTTAGCAAAGATCAATATTTTGAAGATTGGGTTTGCCCTTTGGTAGTGTCTACCTGTGTATATGACAACCAACCAACCTATCACACTACAAAGATATGAGGGTATCGCGATGGCCACTTGTGACGAGAAATAGCGGCATCGCTATGGTACCTAGATGAAAAAAATGCAGGCCGAAACCTGAGCGCGTCATTTTGCGCACATTCACGAAAGAGAGAGCGAAAGGAAGAGCGATATTGCATTTGGGAGGGAGAGAAAAAGGGAGAAAGAAAGCTTCTCGCCGCCGACGCCGCCATTCGCGAAGAAGAGAAGGAGGTGTACGGAGGGCGAAGAGAAGCCGCCATCGCAAAGAGGAGCCACCAAACCCTTCTTCGAGCCTTTACACTGAATGCATTGTCCATTCTTGCTTTGCTTTTGTGTTTTCTCTCTCTTTTACTTGTTTTTGGTATAATTCGTGTGTATCGAGAGAGGGAGAGAAAATGAGAGAGAAAGAGAGGGAGAGGGAGAGGAAGAGAGGGAAATATTAAACATAATAGGGAAAGAGAGAAAGAGAGGGGAAGGGAGAGGAAATGAGAGAGGGAGAGGGAGAAGGAGAGGGAGACATTAAACATATTAGGGAAATGAGAGAGGGAGAGGGAGAGGGAGAGGGAGAGGGAGGGAAACATTAAACATAATAGGGAAAGAGAGAAAGAGAGGGAGAGGAAGAGGGAGGGAGAGAGAAAGAGAGGGGGAGGGAGAGGATTTGAGAGAGGGAGAGGAAGAGAGAAAAAACATTACACGTGATAGGGAAAGGGAGAAAGAGAGGGAGAGGGAGAGGGAGGGAGAGGAAAGAGAGGAAAAGAGGAAAAAACATTAAACATAATAGGGAAAGAGAGAAAGGGAGGGAGAGGAAATGAGAGAGGAAGAGGAAATGAGAGAGGAAGAGGAAGGAAAAAACATTAAACATACTAGGGAAAGAGAGAAAGAGAGGGAGAGGAAATGAGAGAGGAAGAGGAAGAGAGAAGGAAATGAGAGAGGGAGAGGAGAGAGAAAAAACATTAAACATAATAGGGAAAGAGAGAAAGAGAGGGTGAGGGTGAGGGAGGGAGAGGAAATGAGAGAGGGAGAGAAAGTGAGAAAAGGAAATGAGAGAGGGAGAGGAGAGAGAAAAAGAGAGAAAAAACATTAAACTTAATAGGGAAAGAGAGAAAGAGAGGGAGGGAGAGGAAATGAGAGAGGAAGAGGAAGAGAGAAAAGGAAATGAGAGAGAGAGAGATGAGAGAGAAAAAACATTAAACATAATAGGGAAAGAGAGAAAGAGAGGGAGAGGGTGAGGGAGGGAGAGGAAATGAGAGAGGGAAAGAAAGATAGAAAAGGAAAAGAGAGATGGAGAGGAGAGAGAAAAAGAGAGAAAAAACATTAAACCTGATAGGGAAAGAGAGAAAGAGAGGGAGAGGGTGAGGAAGGGAGAGGAAACGAGAGAGGGAGAGAAAGGGTGAGGGAGGGAGAGGAGAGAGAAAAAATGAGAGAGGGAGAGGAGAGAGAAAAAAGAGAAAAAACATTAAATCTAATAGGGAAAGAGAGAAAAAGAGGGAAAGGGCAAGGGAGGGAGAGGAAACAAGAGAGGGAGAGAAAAAGATAAAAGGAAATGAGAGAGGGGGAGGAGAGAGAGAAAATGAGAGAGAGAGAGAGGAGAGAGAAAAAACATTAAACCTAATAGGGAAAGAGAGAAAGAGAGGGTGAGGGTGAGGCAAGGAGAGAAAATGAGAGAGGGAGAGGAAGAGAGAAAAGGAAATGAGAGAGGGAGAGGAGAGAGAAAAAACATTAAACATAATAGGGAAAGAGAGAAAGAGAGGGTGAGGGAGGGAGAGGAAATGAGAGAGGGAGAGAAAGAGAGAAAAGGAAATGAGAGAGGGAGAGGAGAGAGAAAAAGAGAGAAAAAACATTAAACGTGATAGGGAAAGAGAGAAAGAGAGGAAGAGGGTGAGGGAGGGAGAGGAAATGAGAGAGGGAGAGGAAGAGAGAAAAGGAAATTAATTGTTCTTTGTAGTAGTAGTAGTTTTTTTTTCTTTTCTTTTTTATTGTTGTTTAGTTTTCTTGTTTTTTTTTGTAGTAGTAGTAGTAGTAGTTTTTTCTTCTTTTCTTGTTTATTATTGTAGTAGTAGTAGTTGTTGTTTTTTTTTTCCTTCTTTTCTTGTTTATTATAGTGGTCGTAGTCGTGGTAGTGGTAGTGGTAGTGGTAATAGTCGTGGTAGTGGTAGTCGTGGTCGTGGTCGTGGTTGTGGTTGCAGTTGTGGTCATGGTCGTGGCTGTGGTAGTAGTCGTGGTCGTCGTAGTCATAGTCGTCGTCGTGATCGTGGTCATGGTCCTGGTCGTAGTCGTAGTCATAGTCGTAGTCGTAGTCGTGGTCGTGGTCTTCGTCGTAGTCGTAGTCATGATCGTTAAAGAAAATGAGAGAGGGGGAGGAAGAGAAAAAAGAAGAAGGAACGAGAGAAAGGGAATAAACATACAACATAATAAAGAAAGAGAAAAAGAGAGAGAGAGATGGAAGGAGAGGAGATAATAAATGGATAAAAAACAAAGAGAGAGTGGTGGCGAGGTCCGGTGCAACACCACGAGACGGGAAACACTTTGACATATATATGTTAATCTGTGGGTGGGTGGGTGGAGACTTTACATACATTAATTTTTGCTGAGTTACAAGAGAAGAAATTCCTTTTTAAACAATTTAAGAAAGAAAAAAAGAATGATAAAAAAAACAAATTGTTTGTCATACCATAGGCAAAATGGAAAACGATGAAGGTCTTGTTGTTCAAGATCGTGAGGCGTATCTTAATCAGCGTGTCCCATGTCCCTGCTCTCAATACAAGCTAGCAATTAGACAAAAATGTCGATTGTCTATAGAACACATACGACACTTCGGCGAGCTTCAATCTGAGATCATTGATCAGGCGATCTTGGATTTTCAGCAAACGGTAAGAAAAGTTAATATCAATCATGCATTGTACTTGCAAGCTAATTGAATACCATATACAAGAAGATTGGGTGTGGTTGGCAAGTTTTCTATCTAGGGAGGTGACGTCTCGTCCCAAGGAGGAGTGCACCCTTTGCGGCCAATTAGAAGAGTTCGTGGGCATGCGATAGATGGAGTGCTTGAGCTAATCCACCACTTGGAAGGTACTACCCAATCTATACCGTTAATACCAGAGGAGACAGACAGCCTTTCAGACCTACCTACAATCTTGGAGCTTGAGATGGAGGCAATGATCGATGCATTGATTTCCATGGATGTCGAGACTTCTGATCTGCTTAGAGAGGAAGCATCCATACTTCTAGAGTTCGATTTCTCCTTGGTAGTACAAAAGGGAAAACAGCATTACATGGCTGATCACATGTCACGCATCCCCACGGGAGAAGCCGTTGGACAAGGTATCGTTGATGAATTACCCGATGCCCATCTATTTAACCTGTCTAGCGAGAGAAAGTTATTTAAGATTGATCTAATGCCATATTGGGTGGATGACATAGTCCAAGTGCTTGAGTACGGACTACCTGAGCGACCAATAGAAAGAGCCCAACTTAGGCAATTAATCCTTGAGATCCAGCCCTATCAGCTGATTGCAGGCCAACTCTATAGGCTGGGGCAAGATGGATTGCTGCGTAGATGCGTATGCGAGAACGAGATGCACGATCTGCTCTCGGAGGCACACAGCGGCATTGCGGGAGGACACTTTAGCGGAGACACGACAGCACAAAAGGTGCTACAGTCTCAACTGTGGTGGCCCACGCTTTTCCACGACGCAGCACGATTCGTCAAGCATTGTGACGAGTACCAACGGACAAAAGTCCCGATTCGCAAGGATCAGATAGAGTTGACCCCAGTTATTGCTCGACAACCATTCGAAAAATGGGGCATCGACTTCATAGGACCCATCAGTCCTGCGGCGCAATACTCACGAGCCAAGTACATCATTGTGGCTACGGATTACCTCACAAAATGGGCAGAGGCAAGAGCCACACGTAAAAACGATGCTAGGACGACTGCCAAGTTCTTATGGGAGCAAGTGATCTCGCGATTCGGCAGCCCCATCGAACTGGTTAGTGACCAAGGTACGCACTTCATCAACGAAGTGATAGCGCATCTCCTGTCCACCTTTCTCATTATCCATCGCAAATCATCACCATACTACCCTCAGGCGAACGGTTAGGCAGAATCCACGAATAAGATTCTCGTCAATGTCCTAACCAAAGTAGTCTCAGCCTCACGCAACGACTGGGACAACAAGCTTATGGCAGCTTTGTGGGCTTACCGCACAGCTTATAAGATGGCTGTCGGCCAAACCCCGTTCAGGCCGACCTATGGAATAGAAGCAATCCTACCCTTAGAATTCTTTGTTTCAAGCCTGAGAATAGCCCTTCAAGAATGATGGGAAGGGAAGGAGGCATGGACGCAATGCTTGGTCGAGCTCGAACGCCTATCAGAGACCCGTCTTCTAGCCACCCATGCACTTATATGTGAGAAGGCCCGTCGCAAGAGTTGGTTTGACAAGCATGTCAAGCAGCGCAACTTTGAACAGGGCGACTTAGTGCTCCTCTACTCCGTTAAGGGACATAAACAGAAAATGAAATTTTGAGGCCTTGGACCCTTCAAGGTTCGTGCGATCAGCCACACAGGCAATGTCGAACTCGAAACCTTAGATGGTGAGGGAATAGGCTTCTTCAATGGCAGTAGTGTCAAGAAGTACTACCCTCCCACCCATTCTTTGCACGAGCCCCCGATGTTAGAACCGCTTGTCAAAGTATGAGTGGCCACAATCATGGAGATTGATGATGAGGATGAGGAAGCCGTAGAGCCTGCATACCTCCATATAACGGTCACTACAAAACAAACCTACGCTTTCAATGCTTTGATCGATGAGGGAGCAGACTGCAATATCCTAACTCATGATCATTGGACCAAACTTGGCAGCCCACCACTTCAGCCCATGAATGCTAAATTAAGCCCATATGGGGCCCATTCCTACGCACTCCTCGGCAAGTGCAAAGTAGCCGTTTCTATTGAGTCTGAGACTGTCGCAATGGTTTTTTACGTGTTTCCAAATGCTAAAGACGCAGGCACGAAGTCATTGCTAGGACGCACTTTCAAAAAGCAGACTCACTGCAATGTTGATTATGAGTCGCAGTGCATCCACCTCGCAATAGGCAACATTCACATTGTCACAGCTTTCAGTAAGGTTGCGCGACTTCATCACCATTTGCAAAGCCACCAATAGAATTCTCCATGACCAAATCTACGGAGGGGGGTAGTGCGTGGCCGCCACCTTCCAGAATTGAGGAATCACAGCCCACAATAGCAAAACATTAGGCTCAACAGCCTAGATTTCAATGGAAGCCCAAACAGCCGCAACCGCGGCCTAGGAGTCGACACTCCTATCCTCGTAGGACCAAAAACTCTAGCCCTAGGAGGCCAAGACGCAGTAACAAAAAGCGCCGCATGATCAAGCAAAGATGGGTCCCTAAAGCCCTCTTACATGCGTAAGGCTACTACAAGGGAAATACCTGGCTGTGGATCCCTAAGGCCCACACGCCCAAAGGCACCATTCATACACCGCCGTCAAGCTTGATCAAACCGCATTCCATAAACCCTCAAAACCGCAAGCCATAGTGCTCTCCTAAACCACAACCATCCGCCTCATACATGCCTAGACCCAAGGGAGTCCCATAAATCTACCCGCCCAAACCGCAGGCTCCATCATAAGAGTCATCACCCGCCGAAGTCAATCCACCATCCCAACTCCAACCTGAATGCAGCAGCTCATCCGTCATGGCTGCTCCCAATCCATTCAACATCCAAACGGCCCAACCACAAACTCACGAACCCTCCCAACCGCCCATCTTCGTTGTTAAAAGTTCTTGTTCTGTCAAACCTCAACCACCTGTCGGCCTTACTCCCTCCTATGAACGAAAATCCTTTCTAGCGCTAGCCGCTGACCTCGCTGAGGACACCAGGGATGACGTGGTGGAATGCATTAAACGATTCGATGCCACCTTCCTATCGCTAGCCCTCAGCTCTACGACCGCTTGGACTTAGGTCTATTAGAAGAACCATTTGCAACGGAAGTGCGCAATATGCCTTGCTCTTGGGAGACCTTTGAATTCGCATTTGCAAAAGCTTCTCGCTTTGCTGTTGCTGCTAAGTTGCTCAACAGCGAGATCTCCAAAGAGCAAGCCATTAAACAACGTCTCATCACATCCTACGATCATCGAATCACTTCTATTATCACTGATCAGGAAATCACAGAGTTATCCAAGCTCGCTGATACTGACTCCATGTTTTTGAAGCATTGGTACACTCTTAGACTACAGTGGGAAGTTGAGGGGTGCCGCATAATGACCAACGCTGAGTAGCGCCGTGCAACCAAAACAGCAGAGTACGATCCCACTTACGTCGTGCCAACCTCGTATCGAGTATTAACCACTCTTCGTGGCCGACCCATGGAAGAGCACATCAAGGAGCACCCCTACCTTGACCGCCTCTTAACAGAGGAAGAACTTCACATTGCTAGTCGTGTCGATTCTGGTGATCTCCTAACCAATGTTATGACATACATCACACACGTGGGTATCCGTCCATTCAATTTAGACTGTGAAGCTCAGCTAGAGTACAACCCCAACTTCTATGCTTGGCTCTTGCACAAATAGGCCGATGCTCTGTATGCTGAATGCCCTTGTCCTCTCAACCTCCAATCCTGGGATGGATTCTTCTCGTTCCAAAGGGGAAGGGGGTAAGGTGGAATTTAAAAAGTGAACCAAGTATGAAATGTCAATAAAAGTTGAAATGCAATGGTAAAATGTAATGGTAAAAGTCTGAAAATAAAAGTTAAGGCTATACTCAAAATATTTTAGATCAATAAAATCTGCTACACTTTTCTTCTTTCAGCAAGTTGTCAAAAAGCACTAATAGTGGAAATGGCTGAACTTGCAGGCATCTATCATGGCAAGCCAGGACAAGGCTGGCAAGCTCCCCTTCTCGGAGGAGGAGCAAGTGAAGTACGGGCTCACGGTGGAGACTAGAGCCTTTAGCCAGTTGAAGCTCCGTCACATCTTCAACCTTGAAGATGTGGCCATCGAAGAGCCGGCAGTGCGCCAGATTATAGACAAGTGCCATCTGTAGAAATACCTAGAAGCAGTGGGTGAGAGGGTGGACTACACCCAATGCACCGACTTTTTGCGCACCTTTAACAGAAACAGAGGCACCATCACGGTGCACGAGAATGAAGCCACCCGGCAAGTACAGCTTGAACTGACCCCAGAATTGGTGGAGAGGGCACTAGGACTGCCAAATAAAGTGGAAAGAAAGACAAAGAGGGACGTCTACACCATGTTGGGAATGGACAAGGTGAAGGTCCATACCAACGATGGGATTAGCTTGGCAGACATCCCAAACCCAGATATCCAGCTGCAAGCAAAAATGGTGCACACTTTGTTCTTGAGCCAGACGTACAACACCATAATGAGCCGGATCAACGTGTCTCTGCTCAATAGCATTGCGGCACAATCACTGGACGAAGTAAACCTGAATGGGTTTGTGAGCAGAACCATAGAGGCTTTAGCTAAGGCTCTAGCAATGGGAGGAAGAGCCGCTGGAGGAGAATCCCCAACCATAGGGTTTGGAGGCGTCCTTACTGCCATAATCTGAGAAGCACTAGGGCAAGGACGGGAAGAAGAAGATAAGAAGGGAGACGAAGAAGGAAGTGACGAGTCACCGTCACAACCCCTACCTCACACAGAAGAACAGCACAGGTCTTTAGATGAAATAGAGACTGACAAAGATAAAGAGGGAGAGTCCTAGGGCAGCCCACAGAGGCACACAGAACAAAGAATGAAAGCCCTGCATGGAAAGAGGGAAGAAGAGCGCAAGAAAAAAGAAAAAGAAGATCTGGAGAGGGTTCGGAGGGAGTCACTCAGGGATGAGGAGGAGAGAAAAAAGAAGGAGCAAGAGGAGGCAAGATTAGCTGAGATGGAATCAAAGAAGGTAGAGGAGGAGAGGAAGAAGATTGAAGAGGAGTTGAGAAGAAAGGAAGAGGAAGAAATAGCGTTGGCCACCCGTCGCTCCATTGAGGAGCAGCACAAAAGAGATGAGGAGGGCGCAAAGAGCCCACACAGAACAGAAGCACCTGGTCCCAGTACTAGTGTGTTGAAAATCACACCCTTGCCCCCAGCAGAAGGAAAAGGCAAAGAACCAATGGCGCCAATTCCCCCCTCTTTGTACCTACCACACCAGCCACCCTCATCACGACAACGCCCACTACCACCGCCACCCAAGGCTCCACTCCCAAGGTCGATCTCAGCAATATCTTGGAGTGGGTGCATTTTTTGGTTGACAAGCAGATGGGCCAAGGAGGAGGAGAGGTCACGCCCTTTGCACCTGGAACTAAGAGACCTATAGCTACTGATGCAGAATCACAAAGGGACCCAAAGAGACAAAAAACAAAAACTTCCACCACCTTCGTCCCCACAACAGGCATGCCAGCACAAGAATATGATGAATACATGAAGCAGCTGCTAGCTCAGTTGGAAAAGGCGAAGGAAGAGAAGAAAGTAGCGTCTGCTAAGCTGGAAGCTGAGAAAGAGGCTAGAGCTACCTTCCAGCTGGAAACAACAAGGCAACTAGCCGCAGCTCAGAGAGAACTACATGAGCTGAAAGGACAGCTCCAGGAAAAGGAGGATGCGGAAGCCGGGTATGAGACTAAGGCCAGTGAAGACGCCGAGGTCATGGCATCTTTAAGGCGGCGAAATGATGAACTTACAGGATTTTGCGAAAATATGTAGGCCCAGGGGGAGAAGATCCAGAAGGCTGCGAATGACTTGGAGGTGGTACGAGAAGAGAGGGCTCGTAGGTATGAGTAAGAGATAGAAAAGTTAAAACAGGAGCTGAGTGCAGAGCAAGAGAAACAAGTACAGCTGAAGAAGGACATACAAGACCAAGAGCAGCGACTGACAGTGTTGGCTCAAAGGCAATGCGAGAGTCTAGAGGATATGAGAAAGAGGGCCGAGGAGTGGGCCGCTCACAATGAAAGGCAGGTGAAGACTCTCGCCCAACGCCTAGGACAGTTGGAGAAAGATAAACTGATGGCGAAAAACAGGGCAAGTGCCGTCTTCATGAGCTTCAATGCTCAACAACGTGCTGACCACCCTGCTGGACGTAACAGTGCCAGAAGACAACAAGACCCTAGAAACAGCCTGCAAGAAACTAGGCATGGCACGTAGAGCACTAAAAGCAGGACTACAACTGCCGGCTCGAATGACAAGAGCCAACCCAAGCCTGGAAGAACAACGTAATTCACTACTAGAGGCAAGGCTATCTCCCCAGGAGATAGACTCATTGGGCTTCATAGCAGAGGCAGTGCAGCAAGAGCAACGGCAAGAGGGGGATGAGACTGACTTCAATTTCGAAATGGGGCCTCAAGAGGACGAGTTTGTCCATCCACCCCCTAAACCACCACCAGAAGACCAGCCGCCCCCACTGACCCATCTACAAAGAGAGCAGCCACTCAAGAAGAAAGCCAAAGGAAGCTTATTGAAGAGGTCAGGGCTAGACAGAGGGCTCGGCCAGTGATAGCGGCCGTAGTGCCAATTTTTCTCACCCTAGAAGAGCGCCCTGCGTGCTTCCAAGCAGACATCACCGCCTGGGAGCAGCAAGAGCTGAATAGACAACCCTATGACTTCGCTTTCAGCTTCCCCACGAACTTAAGAAGAGTTTTACCCATTAAAGTGGTGGACGAAGTCATAGGTGTCGCTGGAAGGCTAAGAGATAGGTGGTTGCTGGAAAGAGAGCAGCATCCGACTGCATGGAGCAATGTAGACAGCGAATACTGGCAGAATAAGGTATTCAGACCGCCAAGATCTGTGCTAGGATTTGAAAGCCAGCCTCTGTGGAGGAGAAGGCTATGTTTGATGAATATGGACACTTGGATGACATTTTGCAATGCACTCCCCTCCGAGCGTAATAATCCCACTCACATGTCGTACCCTCGGAGGATTGGAGTCGATTTTGACCCAAGTGCCCATGGACGGTATGATTTCCCAATCATCTACACCCCTAATTGTACAAATTATGAGGATGCTCTTACCTTCACCCCTAGCGATCTATGTAATGCCATTGTACACTTCCTAGACACATTCTCCTATTGCCCTGACCCAGCATTGATCACCACTTGTAATTACCTTTGCCTACTTAGAATTCTCCTTAGGATAGATCCCACTCCGCAAGAGCGCAACTTACCCCCTCTCTTCTTCGATCCTAACATAATTGATAGCTGTTCCATGGCCCGTCTCATAATGCGAGCCACGCTCCTACCCTCGTTTTTCCTAGCCCTTTTAGAGGATATGAGCGAGAGCCTATTTTCGACTTGTAGTCATCCCTTCCTCTCCACCACTACACTCCAAACCCGCCTCGATCTACGTAGGTATCTGCAAAGCTGACCCTTCCTTAATAGATCCCGCAAACCCCAACCTCCTTTCCAACATGATCAGAGTGAGCAACAGTAGCCATATCCTCCTCTGTAACTTCTTCCCTTATTAACAACCTAAAAAAAAAGAGAAGAAAAGAAAAGAAAAGAAAAGAAAAGAAAAGAAAAGCAAAGAACGTACAAAAAGAGAAAAGCTAAGAAAGAAAGGCAAAGCAGAAAGCGTGACAACACAAGCACTCACTTGTAGAAGCACTCAATCACCACATAAGCACTATCACTGCACCTAGGGGTTCTCAAGTTAGGCATGCCCAGTGGCTTCGGTCGGCCGGCTCTGCTCCTAAACCCCTAGCCCCTTTTGCTCCCCCACTTCACCCTTAGGGCACCTCAAGGGCAAGACATACCTAGGGAGCTAACACTCGCCTATGGTTAGACATGTCACCCTAAGCCACTTGCACCGCACCTCCCTTAACACAAATGGGGTCCTCAAGTGTGGGACATCACCCAGGCTTGCCTGCGGTTAGACCTACCTCCCCATTCCACTAGCATGAGCACAGTACACTAACACAGTACGGTAGACACTCCCCTTAGGTAGAGCACAACATCTTCTCCTGTCAGGCATCACAGAAAGCAATAAACCACCAACTTCGGAGGCCTCGTCAACCACTCGCTATCCATTTAACTTCTCCAACAACCATCCTTCCTCAGCTTCCATGAGCATCCCCTTTACATCATCATTTGCCCAACTGCCTACCGCTCTGCAACAACACAGAAGTGCCATGGGACTGGCACCCGTCTAGGAGGGGGTAATGTTAACCCCGAGTCAAGATGGCGGAAAATGAAGGAAAAAGTGGAAAAAGCATGGAAGAAGAGAAAAGACACGCAAGCGACCTCTAAAAGCTAAGCCGAGACCAAAGGCACAATTTTAAATGAAAGGCGCCTCAAAAAACTTGGAAAACTCTTGTAAAAGAGTGCCAGGCTCCCTCCTGTGCCAATTGTAAAATATTAGACGGGCATAGGGTAGAGGCATAAGGATAGAAGAGGGAAATGGAAAAGGACCTTGCCACAATGGCCGGTCATGTAAAAAAGGGGATGGGTGCCCATGGGATTTTAGGGTTTGTATTATAGGGTTTGTATATAAACTCATTCTTTGGTGTGTGGCTAACAAAAGCTCTCTTCTTCTTCCCTTCTTCTCTCCTTCTTGCTTGTTTGTGCTCTTGAG
The DNA here is from genome assembly GCF_053477565.2 of Lygodium microphyllum. Taxonomy (NCBI): domain Eukaryota; kingdom Viridiplantae; phylum Streptophyta; class Polypodiopsida; order Schizaeales; family Lygodiaceae; genus Lygodium; species Lygodium microphyllum. The sequence goes on from NC_141143.1 coordinate 153,716,422, forward strand.
AGAGGGAGTGTGAGAGTGTGAGGGAGTGAGTGTGTGGGAGTGAGGGATCAAGTGGGTGAAGCTCTTCGCCATCTCCTCTTCTCTTCTTCTCTTCTCTTCTCTTGTCTACTCTCGCGTGCGCGACTATGGAGGATGGAGCTTGGAGATGGAGGAGGATTGAGGATGCTTGAGCTAGCATCGAGAATCGTGGAGCTATCGAGGTGTGCGAGGGAGGAGGCTACTCACATCGGCATCAAGGTAAGCTCACTACACTCGTAGGATCAACGATGCGTCGGCTAGGTGAGAGATAGCCATTAGAGCTCGCTTGAAATGCTTGAAGCAATAAGCGGTCCATGGGTCTTGGCAGTTGAGCGAAAGCTCCCACACAATTGCTATCAGATTTTCCTTTTTGTTGTGATTTGCCTCTAGTATGCAAAGCATTAGAAGACTTACTGGATGCATTAATTTGTCTATTTATTTCTTCCATGAATAGAGCACTCTCCACATCAGTATACAAAATCACAGCATTAGAATTGCTCATAGCAGTCGTGAAGGTATCCCAACTCTCTTGCAAAGTGCAAAGCAAGAGCGTAGCTTTGAACTCATCATCAATATTGAACTTCAAAGTGGCAAGCTAGCTGAAAATGGAGTTAAACTCACTAGGGTGAGTAGACATTGCAATAGCCTCTTTCATACACAAATCCATGAGTTTCTTTAGCCAGTAGACTTTCCTTGCAGCACTCTTCTGGGCATACAATTCTTCCATTTGATTCCAAATGTCATAAGTAGAATCCAACCCTTCAATGTTAAACATCAAGGCATCAGAAATCAATAGCTCAATGGTCAAGCGTGCAAGCTCATTTAGCTCATCCCAGTCGTCCTACTCTACATCAGCTGGTTTTGATTCCTTCACTTTGATTGGCTTTGCTTGCTTCTTTTGCAACAAGATATTATAGCACTGCTTTTGCCAAACTGCAAAGTTGTGTGCTCCTTCAAGCTTCTTGATATGCATAAGATGATTGTCACTGCTGCTAGCCATGATTCACAGCCAAATAACTATATGATAATAAATGATAGCTAATGCCAAGCAATGGAAGCTCCAAAATCTACTCAATAGTATGTTAAAAAAATCTCCAAGTATGTAGTAGCAAGAACATACATCGGTTCATTGACAAAATGCCTCAAAAGTATTCAATGACAATAAACATACCAATTTCCTGACAAAAACAGAGTGCAGTCTTGAAATTCCTGACAATACAGGTGGTTGTCCTGCAATTCAAGAGTGCAATCCTGAAATTATTGACAATATAGGTGGTTGTCTCTTGCAATTCAGGAGTGCAGTCTTGAAATTCCTAACAATACAGGTGGTTGTCCTGCAATTCAGGAAACTATTGTGAATGTACAACAGTAGACTTGTAGGTAAAGCCAATCCAAAAATGAGCTTTAATCACTGCTCAAACGCATTCCAGAATCAAATCCAAGCATGTAACATCAACCATAAGCATGAATATATAGTTTAGAATGCCCGAGACCAAGTCTAGAAGAAGACATAATGCATATGCAGTCAAAATGTCATTCAGCCCTGTTATTCCAACAGCCAAATATCTATCAAAGCCAAGAAAAATGATGACTCTAATCACCCCAAATAGTTGATGCCCTTTTTCCAACCACAAATATGTCTGCAAAATGAGCCAAATCCTTGCCAACATTAGCTCAAAATGGCCTCAAGACAATGCCACATGGTTCCTAAAGGATCTGGCATCAAGATACATTTAAATAGCTATCATATGAGCATCAATCTCAAGAGAGTAGGTATTGTCCTGTTTATTATAAATCTAAATACTTTGCATTTCAGACCTAAAGTTGAATGTATATTAGCACCAAGTGTAATACTACACTTCAATGCTCAATGTTAAGCATTAGATACAAAGTCTAGAGCACAACCATGATGGAAAATGAAGAGGAGCAGTTGTTGTAGGTCCTGAGCATGCTGAAAAATAGATCAGCATACCCACGCTGATGATGCCTTCAGCCCTAAAGAGATTGGACTACTGATCCAAGTGTTGGAGATGATGGGGAGGGTTTCCAATTGGCCAATGATGGCTGCCAACAAGCTCAAATGAAGAGGGAAGCTTCAAGCTTCAAGAAGAAGCTTCAAGCTTCAAGAAGAAGCTTCAAGCTTCAAGAAGAAGCTTCAAACCTTAATGCTCTACATGTAGACTCTTTACAGTGAACTCTTCTTCAACCTCAAGCTTCTGCATCTAAAGAAATGCCAAGCTCCTGATTGCCTAAACTAAGCTTTGATACCAATTTGTTGATTTTGTTGAACCAAGACACAGTATTTGTGGTATTGAAGAGTGTACCTCAATAATGATTTTAGATAGGTATATGTACTATGTACAACTTGGCCCTTACGGGTAGACACGGGCACTGCCCTTTATCCCAACAAGTAGTAGGGTCTTCCTTGCTTGTTATCCATTGTCCATTAATTCTCATAGGAGATTTTAACATGGTAAAAGGCATCAAAGATGGATTCGAAAATAAAGGACAAGTCATATCAATAATTGGAAAAGATTCTTGGGTTGACTATAAATATTCCATGGACTTGTCGATATCACCTAGGAGACACGATTCTCTTTGTCCAATAACAATAAAGGAGATGTGGTAAAGAAAGGCCAAGCTTGATAGGCATTATATGGGTTAGAATTTTTTCTCTCACCCTTTGTGAGTGTCACTTGTAGAGCACATAAAAATGTGGATTTGCATAATCATTACTCCATTGAAGTTAATCTCTTAAATAGGCGGAACGTTATATAGTTAGGTGGTTCCACATTGACCCAAGAATATTTAAAAATGTAAATTTTAGATCTAATAGTCATTCAAATAATAGAGGGAGAATTGAGTCAGGCAATTGATAACTTGGCCATAGGTAAGAACCTTGGTTGGCCTCCCTAGTGAACTTTGTAGAGAGTTTAATGACCTCTTAATTCATCTAATGATGTTGGTATGGAAGCAATCCATGAGATTTGGAACTTTGCCAAGAGGGATTAATGAAGGGGTTATCAAGCTCATTCACAAGAGGGATGAAAAAGGCAACCTATCATATTGAAGACCAATAACTTGCCTTACCTCAATGTATACTTGTTAAAACTTTCGCAAGTAGCCTACTTGGATGGGTTGATAAGAAAACATAAAAAAGTATGTATCAAAGGTAGATTCATCCTTGACTCCATAATTGGCTTATGGGACTGATTTGAATATGCTAAAAAAACCATTAAGGACTTTCTCTTTTTAAGATAGACTTTGATAAGGCATATGATAGACTAGACTAGGGCTCATTTTTATAGTCCCCACATGACTTAGGACTAGTGAAATGATTAATTAAATATATTAGTATCATTTTTGGAAATGCAAGTGCAAGAGTAGCAATAAATGGGGAGATTTTAGAACCCTTCCTCTTAAGAGATCCATTAGAAAAGGATGCCCATTTGTCCATCTTCTATTTTTCATATCAATTGATGCACTAGGGTGGCTAATAGTTGGTGAAGTAAACAAGAAAGGGAGGCTCCAAAGGATCAAACTACCTAACAATAATAAAGTGATGATTCTAAATCAATTTTTTGGTGACACCAATGGTACATTTCATAATGATCCCATGCCTATCAACTCCTTCTGGGAATGTCTTTAGACTCAACTATTAGCTTGACCAAAATAGGGATCAAGGTTTTGATTCAAACCATCACCAAGTTGGCTTCTAGAACATGGTTTTGAAGTAACCATGAAACAAAGATATCATATTGGGTTCTAGCTAAAGTTATAAAGAAGATTGAATACTAGAATGAACTTTAGTAAACTGACAATCTAGGACAATAGTCTTGCCTAATCAGATATTCAACATTTATTATAGGACTTAAAATATTAGAGAGCTTGGCAAGGAACTTCCTTTCATTTGGAGATGGTGACATACTTAGGACTTGAAAGGTGGTTTGGCAAGATTTTACCCTACCGAAAAATGAAGGAAGTTTAGAATTATTGAACTTAGAGACTTTGCTACCAAATTAGCAGAAAACTAGTTAAAACTTTATTTCATGAAATAGAGGATTGGGAAATATTGTTGCATAATAATTGCAAGAACTTCCATGAAAAAGAGATATCTAGGTTAGAAGCACTTGGTGCCATCATAGTTGCATTTGGACAAGTCAATGTCCTTGTCAAAGAGCTCTCAATTCTGCCAAAATCTTATGGTATGCTTGGCTATCATATAAGCAATTAAGAGTCTTATCCCCCCCCATTGAGAATTTTACCCTACCTTGGTGCTCCTAGAACTATATCTACTTCAATTTCTTTTAGAAATCCCTAGATGTAGCGAACTGAAACAAAGCATGATAAATGTTCAAGAATGGAAACATAGCATGGAGGGATTTGTGGGAGTTTAACCACAAAGATTGAGCTCAGATAGACCAACACAAAATAGCAGACCGCCTCTCTAAGTAGGATCTTTAGGTCATTTAAGAAGAAAGGTAGAGATGTTGGAGACCTTGCACTAGGAAAATTTAAAGAGCAAACTTTAATCCCAATCTATAACTTTTAAAAATTGTGTAAAATTCCTCCCTCCTTCTCGCTCTAATTGTCGAGACATTGATAGAGCTGGCATGTTGCACGTTGATGCATGGACGGATATATGAATTAGCTCCCTATATTCCATGTTGCTACAAATGCTCGCAATCACAAGATCTATGGTGCTCTTGATAAAATATAGGGCCTATGGATTGTCTTGAGGTGATTGAGCTTCTAGAGGCCATGAAATTTTCTTCCTTCTCCTATCCAGGCTAAACAACATGCCTCTATATGTGAAATGGAGCATCCATCTACTACATGAAGACTTTCTCTATGCCAATATCAAAATGCCCCAAAGTTCTTTTTTATCTCCATATGATATTTATAATTTTCCTATTTAAAAAACTTATAAGTTATACAAAACAAGAGATTTATAATGAGGGACTCTTAGACTACACTCTATTGGCCCACATGTCGCCCTTGATCCTTTCATTATCACACACACACACACACACACACACACACACACACACACACACACACACACACACACACACACACACACACACACACACACACACACACACACACACACACACACACACACACACACACACACACACACACACACACACACACACACACACACACACAAACACACACACACACACACACACAGAGCTCTCTTCAACATTAGAGAGCGATAGCATGTACGAGCTTGGCCTCCAGGAGCTAGTGTTCATCTCTCTCTTTGTGCATCTAGAGGTGGCAATAGATGTGAGATGTGGGAAGTGCAACCAAGATAAAGATTTGGTGTAGGCATTACTCTTTTCTTTTTTGTGACAATTGGACAACTATCTAAGTTAGACTGATGCTCACAATGGGGTTTGTTGGCTTCATAGTAGTTTACAAGTTGATTCGAACAATCATTAATTATGCATATACAAAGTAGAATGGTGGATTGGGTTCCAACTGATGAGTGAGGCCCCCACACCATATAAAAGTCTATTTTCTTTTGGGGTTTTGACCCAAGGTTCTGCCATGTTAGGAAATGATATTATTTCAATAGGTATGAATGTGGGTGTTGTAGATTTACCTTTAATCACTTTATGAATACCATATTAGAGAATTTGGGAATCTCGCAAGTTCCACTTTCAAATAAGGAGTAAATATTTGACCAAGTGGCTAAATCTTAACCCCATATTGGAGAGTGGGACTTGGGGGAATTGCTTACATAGGATCCATGGAAAATTTCACTCCCCCTCAAGCTCAGCGTGAGCTTGTGAAATCCAAGTGTAGTGGTGGTGCTATGAATCCATCTGGCTTGATATTGATATCTCGGGTAAGTTACTCATGAATATATGTGTGCATCAAGTGTATTTTTAAAATACCATCCATATATATATATACTACATACAGAAGGGTATAATATAAAGAGGTTATTTACAGATTGAATAGAAAAGGGTTATGTTTTATTTAGAAAGAATTCATAGATAAGGATATTTATAAATAGGCCTTGAATGCACGTGATGTAGAGGATATACATATAGTAACTTCCTCGAGATTGATATCAAGAAGAATAGTTGTTAAAATGAATTCCATTTTACTAGCACATAGCAAATTTGGTAGGAAATAAGACTCTTGGTCTACCACTTCCTACCTTTAAATGACATCAATGGTGGGTACCTTTGGCGAGTGTAAGATTTTTTTGTTATAGTGCTAAATGAAGAGAAGTTTAGATGGAGAGATAGAGGGACAAGTAGCAACATCTTGATTTTAGCAAGTTTATTAGCCAAAACCAAACATTGAGCAAACTAGGGTAGAAAAACAACCACCAAGATGCATATAAACAACATATTAATGCACAAATGGGAAAATAAGACGTTAAAAGCTTTCTTGGAGACTTCAAGGTTGTAAAGCAGTGTAGCAAGTAGAAGGCATTAGCATTAGGTTGTCTCCAGCAAGTTGAATAGTTTCTAGGTTGAGTCTGATGACTCAACATAATAGTATTTGGTTGCTAATAAACCAAGAGATCCATAAATCTTTGAAGAACTTTTTGAAGAAAGCTTGAAGAAGGATAGTAGATAGGCATGGATAAGACCTATCTGGGCTTCTTGATTGGAAATTTGTCAAGTTAAGAAAACACTAAGTGAAGGTATTTCAATACATGCTAGTACATTTTTGTTCATTACAAATTGGATTCTGGAATGACCTTTTCTCTATTTCAACTATAATTCGAAGAAAGATAGAATGGAGGGAAAATAGTCTATGGGATGGGCAGAAGCTTGATAGGAGAAGACAACTAGGATCTACCATGGGGTGGGGAAATATCCTTGAAACACTTGCAAGGAGCACATGGAGGAAGAGACTACATTTTGGTGAAGACAGGCTCTTGGAGTGGGTAGAGGCCTATATTGAGCTATGATTGGATGTCAATTGGCCCTATTGGATGAAGGCAACTCGTTAGATAGATGAAACAAGTGTTGAAAAGGCTAGGATAGCTTGTGATTTTGATGAGGAATGCCTAATATAAGCTACATTTTTGTATGATAACTTATTTTGTAGGTTGAAAATGAATTGTAAAATGATGAAAACAACCTGTTGGATGATGGAGTTTCAAGGCGGCTATTGTTTTAATTTTGGATGGATGATTTTTATTTTTGGCTCCTTCCATGGGTCTCCGAGCTTCATCTAGACAAGAGGTGGTCATTCAAGAAACATCAATACCAATGGGTAACCGTAATGGTGCTTTTAGCAAGGTCTAATAGGAGGGATTTGAGAGCTCTTTGGACTTGATTCAGGGCTAATTTTTAGACATGGGTAGATCTATTTAATAGGACATTGCAAGTCTTAAATAAATCCAAGAAAATTGCAGTTGGAATCACAAACATGATGGTAGTCTCACGGGACTTGGATCCAAGCTTTTTCTTGAAGCTTTTGTGTTGAAGCTTTCTGAAAGGATTTATGTTTTGATACATCTTGACTGTAGTTGGAGAAAAGTCTAAAGGGATCCATGTTTGTGATGGAGAAGACAAGAGGGATGGCAACAAAAAAATGCAAACATTGAGGTGGTAGATGATGATGGTTTAGTAGGAAAAAAAGGGCAGTGGAAAGGAGAAGGGCATGGTGAGATTAAAAGATAGTATATGTCATCTTGAAGGGGGGGATGCTTTTCCTTCTATTCAAAGTCTTGGTTATGTTGTTGATTGTGCTACATTAACAAACATGTTCAAGGGAAAGCTTTAGAATTAGGATGGATCCTTCTTTATGATACATGAGAAAGGTGAATTTGCACTCACTTTTGTTCAAGAATTGGGTGATGGATCCGTCCTTATGATACATGAGAAAGGGGAATTTGTACTTAGTTTTATTCAAGAATCAAAGTGGACTCGTACTTGATTGATTGAGATGGTTTGACATCACAAAGAACAAAGAACAAATAAGAACACTACAAAGAACCATCATTTCCAAGTTTTACATTTCTCTCTCTCTCTCTGTTGAACCTCATTAAGGATTTTGTATTAGGATGGATATACCTTGCATTAGGGCCATCACTTTCAGGTTTTACACTTCCTATCAATCTCTGAAGATTGGGATTTGATAACTTTTTATTTCGTGATTTACCTTACTTTGGTCATACTGTTTTCTTTCTATTAACACGGTTGAATTATTTTTCAAATAGTCTAAAAATAACATCTTTAAAGTTTTATATCTTTTTGAGTCTCATTGGAAGTATCCACCAAACTGATTATAAGATCTCTTTTATTTAGACAAAATGTGGCCTCACTTTCTAGAGTCTTAATTAGAAATTTAGTCACATATTCTATAACACAAAATTATAGGTGGGTCCTTAAAGGGATCCTTGGTTCACATTAATAAACCTTTTTGCTACAAATAATAGATAGCGTGCTAGAATTTATTCTCAACCATGGTTCAAATTACATGTAACTACAAAATATTAAGCTCTACATGAAAGGAGTCCTCAGCTCAAATAATGTCATGCATATTATCATTTGATACTAAAGGTTTTGAGTGTTGTAGCTGATTTGGATGCATTCCCTCCTGCATTATCAAAGAAATTGATCTCCTTCATTACAGCAGTACGAAAAAGAGAGAGTGCCTCACTCCAATCATACAATTGGTATTGTTGGTCCCATTCATCCATTTGAGCAGCTTGTCTTCGAGCACTAGAGCCACTACCATGATTCTCATATACCCAAATAGCGTAGGGATTGCTAGTTGAGTTTTCTACAATGGGATACAAATCTCCAGTCAAATTGTTCCATAGCTTGAGACAAGCATAGGTAGCAATCAACATGTTGGGGGGGTAAGCTAGCATGGTATCTTCTATGAAAGTCACATACTCCATAACAGGTTCCCTCACAATAACACCATAACCATCGGCTCCATCATCTTTTACATTCCATGCATCAAACAAGGCAATTGAACATTCTTGAAATCCTGAGTCTGAATTGTTTGCATATTCCCTTACTTTCTCATCAACACTAGCATTATTTGCAAGTTGCACCCATAGTTGTGCTACTATGCGACAATAGATAGCATCTTGCAATATGTAATTTCCATAAAAGTTAGGATTCATGTCTCCATTGGCAACCCTTGAAATAAAGGTTGTATTCCATGCCTAATACATATAAAAAAAGGTTTACATTAGTGGATATCAAAAACATTTGTTTAGGAAGAGCTACATCACATGTCTACACATTGTGCACTTACTATAGAAATCTATTCTATCACCTCACAAATTATGCACATATAATCTCATGATTTGAGTCATCATATGTAAAAAGACATAAAGTGCACTTATTAGTTCAAGCAATCAAAACATCATTTTTATCATTTTATATTTGGTAAATGATGCACATGGATCTCATGCTTTGGATCATCATATGCAATAGCCACTAAAGTGTGCTCATGACTTATAGTGGCCCAAGTTTTATTCTTTAATGAGACACTAAAGTATGCTCATCACTTAAGTATCCCAAATTTCATTGTATATTGTTTATGATGTTAAATTTGTAGGTTATAAGCTTATGACCTTATGCTATATGTCATCTAATGTAACGAGCTACTAATGTGTACTAGTCTTTTAAAGCAACGGGTCATTTTATGTAACAAGCCATTGAAGTGTTCTTGTTACTTAAAATGGCCCAAATTTTTATTTTATTTTCTTTACTATGTTAAATCTATAAAGTACACATCTATATTCTCATGCTCTACATTTATGTAATGAGCCACTAAAGTGTGCTCATTCACTTATGTTGAGATGACAAGTTTAACAAATGAATTTTCTACCCCATTGACATATGTTAGCATGATTATCAAGATGCACTATTGGTGATCTTCATCACAATAGGTACTTCGACCTATTGTAGCTAGCCTAATTGTGTAGCTAGCATATCATATTTTGCAGTATTACATTTATATTATATGCTCCCAATTATTTGTACACTTGAACACTTGTATTTTGAGACAAGAAGAAAATAAGAAAAAGAAATTGTTGCCCTCTATCTCTCTAAGTGCATTTGTGTGTGTGTGTGTGTGTGTGTGTGTGTGTGTGTGTGTGTGTGTGTGTGTGTGTGTGTGTGTGTGTGTGTGTGTGTGTGTGTGTGTGTGTGTGTGTGTGTGTGTGTGTGTGTGTGTGTGTGTGTGTGTGTGTGTGTGTGTGTGTGTGTGTGTGTGTGTGTGTGTGTGTGTGTGTGTGTGTGTGTGTGTGTGTGTGTGTGTGTGTGTGTGTGTGTGTGTGTGTGTGTGTGTGTGTGTGTGTGTGTGTGTGTGTGTGTGTGTGTGTGTGTGTGTGTGTGTGATGGGCCAGCTAGAAAGAAAGACACTGCACCAAGGAGCATGTATTCCCTACCTTTCAAAATGCTTAATATCAAGAAAGTTATCAAATTAGAAAACGACGGCATTAGGTAATATAGTTGTGAGAAAGACCAACCACAATGCACTTCTTAATCATCATCGAGAGAGATGGGCCAACTAGTAAGAAAGCCACTGCACCAAGGAGCATGTATTCCCTACCTTTCAAAATGCTTAATATCAAGAAAGTTATCAAATTAGAAAAAGACGGAATTAGGTAATATAGTTGTGAGAAAGACCAACCACAATGCTCTTCTTAATCATCTTCTCTTCAATGCTCTTCTTAATAATCTTCAAGAGATGCAGCCCCAATACTGTCAAACAAAAGAGCATGACATCTCCATTGTGGCACCCTCTTTCCCAACATGAGCGGGCAAGCAAGTGATATCATCGAGTTCCTTTAATATGGAGATTATTTAAGAGCATGTCAAAATGGCACTTAAGTAAGTTATCCTCCTCTATAACGAAGAGGAGTTAATCCCTCATAAAGGTAGTGGCAAAGTGAAGTTCAAACTTAGATATTTTGTTATACATTTTCAGAGTAGCATAGTGAGAGTCTCACCATAATTCTTTTATATAATCTTTCCAATTATTGTATGCCCTTTGATAAACATAAATTTATTGAAAAAGGAACATAGTTTTAAGAAATTATAATAGTAACATAAAGTATCTTAACAAGATGCCAAAATAAGTAGCTAAAGCATGGTTGAAGATATTTCTCACATGGTTTTGAGAAACTCTATTGGAAAGTTGAGTAGTTTGGATACATTTTATAAGATCATGTGTAAAGTTTCCAAAATGAATGGCCAAAGTGTTTTCATTTGCAAGTTTATCGTAGTTTAAGAGTGTCAGTTGTTAATAAAAACCCTTCATATAGCCATAACATTGACTATTATTGTCACAAATTTTATAACTCAAGTTTGAAGCAAATAAAATCTAAAATCATATGACAATAAAAACCCAAAGAAAAAATTCACCTCGAATGAGGGTACTTACGCTCTTTCCCACATCCTATGGCTGTGGTCCAAGTTTATGCACTAATGACTTTCTGCTCTCATAGAAAACTTACATGCTAATTTTTGAAATCAAATGGATTGAGGGATTGATAGAAAAAGGACCTTTGGGAGTAAGTCCAATGCCCCATTCCATATATATTCTGACAAATTCAAGTTTTGCCTTGAGTAAAGATCCTGAATGGAAGCGTCATGGAATTGATTCATAACATCTCCTGTAAACCATTCCATTAGAAGGATCACATTCAACAACACCATTGAAATGACATCAAAATTTCATTTTTTTAAAACATTATAGAGATTGCTTTGTGTGGATGACTTGATCAAACATTAAGAAATTTTGACGTACTTTTTGAAAAAGTTACAATAGCTATAATCGAATTGAAATCCTTCAACAACTTAGTTTGCTAGCTATGACACTTATACTCAAACATGGGCGTGATATTCCTATTGGTATATAGTATATACCATGGGAGGCCAATGAATGTGTGATCTAGACCACGCATTTGACGTGAGTATGACTAAGAGCGTATTGGATATATTTTTATGGGCAAAGGAGATGAATTCTCCGTATGCTGAATTAGGGGCAATGATTGAGAGAGGAGAGGACGTTGCCAACTGCTGTTGGTTACGGAGCTCGACGAGCCACACCTACCCAGGTATATGATGCCTTCTTCGCTGAAGACCACCTTGTTAAGCATCTCAAGGAAAACCACTTACTCGCAAGGAAATATGCAGTCCGACGATGAATGTGGCTCAGCACAAGGGCTAGTACACTACCTTCAACAGTAGCTTGACAAGTCTGGTCGACCATGCATTAGCATGTCAGTCTACTGCCACAGCCTCCATGCGCTAGCAGCTGGCATATCTCGGACGTGAAGGGCCTTTGGGCAGCTATATTTCAGCTACATAGCCTGGTCGGCCATGCATTAGCATGTCGGTCTACTGCCACAGCCTCCATGCGCTAGCAGCTGGTATCTCTCTCTCTCTCTCTCTCTCAAAATGAATGCATACACGCACTCCATATTCCAGCTACTGTTTCTACGGTGGAATATGTAGTGATTCTTCTCTCTCTCTTTTCTCTCTATCCTTCCACGCTGTAGAACCGGCGAAATACAAGGAAATGGAATCCCGGAAATAGAATAGGATATGGAGCCTTACTGCGATCGTCGGCCTTCACAACAGAAAAGAGGCCCCCCATGGACAGGAGCACCGCCATTACTACGCAGCAGTAGTTCCACATTCTGCGAGAGAGGGAGATAGCGTGAGAGAGAGAGAGAGAGAGAGAGAGTGTGTGTGTGTGTGTGCGCGCGCGCACGCAGTTTTATAGCAAAGAGAAAAAGAGAAGCAAACCATTTCACGCACATCACGTGAACTGTAATGTTGCGGCTCCACACCCCCGTAAAGGAAAAGGGAGGCCGGAGGAGCAAGTGGGAAACAGTCGGGTAGGCATGTATGTATAATGTATATTCACGATTCACGATTTCACACAACGGCATGGCCATCCGCGAAGACAAAACCTTCGACCAGAAAAAGCCCACAGAGCATGAAACCTGCCACCCACCCAGCATTTCACCAAAAATGTGTGTCCCCACACCAAAAGAAGCATGCTTAGAGTGCAAAAGTCAAAAGAAGGAAGACGCTCCAATGATCTTCGTGCCTTTAACCAACCTCTCTCTCTCTCTCTCTCTTTTTTCGTAAAACCTCTCTCTCTCTCTCTCTCTCTCTCTCTCTCTCTCTCTCTCAATATTAGAATAATAATGTTCTCATAAGAAGGATAAGTTACATCCAAATAAAGCGCCTTTTCACACCTCACTTTGAATTTGCCTCTACCTTGTCAAGCGTGTGTTCACATACTAGACATTTATAGATTACTAATGTGGTTACTCACACCCTACCAGCCATCGTGATGCAATGGTTGGCTTTGTGAAATCCAAGCCCTAAATCACACAAGCCTTGGTCATTCTTTCACTTGTATCATCCCTTGGTCATCCTTACAATACCAAATAGACCCCAAACTTGATCCATAATGCTAAGTTAAAATTACACCGAATATTAGAGAGGAGCTTGTTGCTAGAATCCACCTCCAACTATAGCTAGTTTATCAAACTCCAAAAGGACATCATTCTTATGGTCCATTAAATAAACAACTAGCATATGCATTACATTGCATCATTTTGTTTAGTACATGTGCTATATATCCTCATTTACATCATCATTTTGTGCATAAAACCAAGGCAAATAACCTATCAAATACAAAGTAAACCAAGCACGATCATACAAGAAAAACAAAGAGAGCCATGAATCAATGAGCACGTCTACACTCCACTAGCACACAGAGACATAATGCAGTTGTACCCTCATATGCACAAATCTGCATAATCTATGAGTAGAGCTCATCATATTAGGGAGAAACAAACCAACTAAATAGTACGAAAGAACATGCTTCAAAACGTCATAAAGCACAATATTCGCTTAATCTTGGTCACTAGCACAAACACATTGCAATTATACCTTCGTATGCACAAATATACATCATCTATGAGTAGAGCACATCTATTAGGGAGAAACAAACCAACTAAATAGTACGAAAGAACATGATTCAAACCTTCATAAAGCACAATATTTGTATAATCTTGGATAGACCAAAAATACCGTATATGCATCATGCCCCAACATTGACTCAATAGAAGCCCTCCTAGTTGCATCCTTCACATAAGAACCACATAAACTGTGAGCATCAATCCATTCCTTTCTCCCTATGTGTTGCAAAAGCGCAAAGACTAACTTCAAAGTCCATGTCTATCCAGATATGCACTTGAGTAAGATAACACATAAGAAATTGACTTCAAAGTCCATGTCTATCCAAATAGGCACTTTAGTAAGATAGCACATAAGAAAAACTAGTTGCCAAAGAAGAAGAAAAACTCCATAAGGAATATAGGCAACAAGTGCCATGTAAACCCATGAAACACTTTTGCATAGGAGGTTGCCTAGCATGGAAAGTATCTAACCCATCTTGTGGATGATTATCCATCTCCACATGGAAATCATAAAGCAGTCACACATAATATCCTTATCCACATAGAAACACAAATCCCTTCTAGTTGTAGATAATCTCCAATTATTAAACTCATAAAGCCTATCATGCATAACATCCACATTCACCTAGAAACACAAATCCCTTCCACTTTCATAGATGATCTCTCAATATATACTTCACTTCATTGTTGGCAATAGATTGTACATGAATTTCTAAGCACATACCCATGTGCATGCATAGTGAATTACATCACATAAGGATACCTTATATTTATTAAGCTCTTCTTCTCACTTGGTGTAAAGCTATTCATGAAGTTATATAGTGTCTTGGAATTGTAGCCAAGAATGATTGGATTGGGCATAATAGACACCAAGCTTGAAAATGTGATGGTTTAATATGTTAAATTGTTGATGTGCTTTACACAATTGAAGTAACAGGCTAGTGGTATAGATATCTAGTTCAAAAGCATAGATGTGGTCTTGAAATGCCTAGGCAAGGTCTTTAAATAGACTTTCATACCTACTATTTTAAAACAAATTTTTGTTTTTATTACATTGCACTTGAAGATTGAGTATTATTGCCATTTCACATGGATGCATGTA
Source organism: Lygodium microphyllum (assembly GCF_053477565.2). Classification (NCBI taxonomy): domain Eukaryota; kingdom Viridiplantae; phylum Streptophyta; class Polypodiopsida; order Schizaeales; family Lygodiaceae; genus Lygodium; species Lygodium microphyllum. Next base: position 153,731,493 of record NC_141143.1, read on the forward strand.
CTCATAGTGCATGATTTGATCTCCTTTCTAGTTGCTTATTCTCTTAGTCCGTGGTGAGGATAATTTTGAAATATTGTATCACCACGAGGTTGATTCTAAAGGTATGTAGACTTTAAGGTTCACAATAAATATCAATTAAGACTTTGACACAGTAACATGGTTTGGTATTCCATGTGAAATTTTAATAACTCTTAGCAGATATTCAAAGAGGAAATTTGAAGAGTGACCACTCTCGCTACATTCCAGAGCTTTATGGTCTACTCATTCTTTTTTCCTCTATCACCAAAAAGAACTAACTTGGCATCCATTTTCTCATTGAAGTTTGCTTTCCTTATCCAAGCTTTGAGCATGTTTTATATGCCCCTCACCTCCCTGCATTCCCACAAGAGGTGCCTAGCAAATTCATTGGCACATTTGCATAGCACACATAAAGGTGAAATGCTCATCAACTTGCTTAGCCTCTCCCTCATGGGGGGGAGCCTGTTCATCACAACCTGCCAAAGAAAGAAGTTTAGCCTTTTGGAGGGAGTCGCCCTCTTGGTTCTGATAACCCTACATATCCATGTCTTCCTCCTAGTGCATGGATGCCACTTCTTCAAGCTACTATCAACCACTCGTGTGAAGTGCACCAATGACTAGGCCCTCACTACTTCTGCACTTGCTTAGAAAATTGCCTTTGGAGGAGACCATGTACTTGGTGATATTGTTGTACACCTCCTGCTTAGACGTCGGCTAGTTTTCCTTGAGCTTGCTGATCACTTCAGCTACATGATGTCTTTCAACCTCTAATAGGTTAATAAACTTGGCGGCCATCTCCTCAATACCCAAAAGATTCATTGCAACAACAAGATCCTAGACATCCCCCCAACTTAGCATCCCTTTACTAGCTAAACTCCTAGTCATTTGAGGATGTACTTCTAGAGGACTGTATGGTAGGTCATATGCCTCACTAAAGGACCGGATCACTTGCTTTAGTGCACCATCTCCTCTTCTATCTCAAGCCCCAACCCATTTGGCTTCAATCTCAATATTCCTTGCCATGCAAATGATAGCTCCTCCGTTGTCAGTGATTGAGGCATTTGGATTCTTCCTAGCAGTGTATCCGTCCAGCTCGTGCCCTAGATTCCCAATTTCCTTTCACCATACTGCATCAGCCAATAATGAGGACCATCCATGGTCAGCTTCCATCAACTCTCTAAAGTAGTCCGGTAATAGTGCATGGGCTTTGTTGGCTAGTTTGGAGACTCCAAGTCCACCCTCTGCTTTGTCTATAGGGATCAAGGACCAGTTAATAGGTCTCCATCCCTTGTTGTTGTCATCCTTTTACCAGAGAAAGCTTGCAAAAATGTTTTTTATCCTCTCCCAAGCAATCTTATTGAAGTGGACAGTCATTGCTAGAAAGGTGATTGAGGCCACCGGCATTGTCTTAACCACTAATAGCCCTCTTGGAAAGGAAACCTGTTTGCCTTTCCATGCATCAACCTTGGAATTTAGCTTGGTTTCCATCCAATCATATCTTTGCTTAGGAGTCATCCCTACCCCCATAGGGCACCCTAGATACTTGAAGACCTGGCCATGATTTATTTGTTTAAAGCAAGACAAGCTCACACAGCCAATCTGAGGGGTCTCCATGGCCCAAGTAAACCAGCTCAATTTTGGCCTTGTTGATTTGTGAGCCTAACAAATTAGATAAATCTCCATACACCTCAAGAAGCCCATTGACATACTGTTGGTCAACATGCACAACATTCAAGTTGTCATCCGCGAAGAATTGTGAGACAAAGTGACTATCGTCAAAGGATCTAAAAGTCCAACAAGGGCTAATTAACAACTTTGGCACTTTCATACCAAATACATTACTTTTGCACAATGAAAACTACCTTAGCTTTATTAGTTGTAGAGAATAATTTCTCCACACATTGTCTTCTTTGATTTGCTTGTAATGTCTCCCATGTTGAGGGCTCATAATTGTCTATTGAATCACAACACTTTGCCTCCAAAAAGATAAGTTGTCTAAGTATGGTATGTTGAATGCATATAAGTTAACTTATTATTTTAAATTACATCTAGTAGCTTAGATTTATATTTTTTTGTTTGAGAGCATTTATTGTTTACATTACATGCATTTTCAATGTATAGTCCTTTATTCTTGCATGACTTTAAATAGCATGTTGTGAAAGTCAAACATAATGATGGTGGTGATACATATTACTATTCTTTGCATGGAGGGTGTGTGGCAAGCCTAATTGAACCTATAGCATTACTAGAGGAAGTTCTCTTCTATTCCAAAAATACAAATCACTCCACTTCCAAAAGAAGCATGTGTACTAGTCATAATAAAGAATTTTCTATGTCTTAATTTAAATGGGAAAGGGAATATTCAAGGATTGAATGTTTAGGGCAAGAAGCATTTGGGGATGATACACTTCTTCTATTGCATGCCTTTAAAGGAAACATTGGAGATATATTATCTCTTCGATCTAGTAAAAGTCCCAACTTATTAGTATGTTTGAAGAAAATGTGCAAGTGGATATCTAGCCAAGGACATCAAAAGGGGATAATCATGCTTTTCTCCATAAAATTTATGCACCTCAATCTCACATTGGAGGCCTTTTTGAATGGATCATGTCAGATGAGTGAACAAACATGTCCTAATTATTGTGGCCTACGAGTACATAGGGTATCCCTTTACATGAATTCTTCTACGTAATGTTGGTTAAATTGTAAGAGAGAAAATTATACTTACAAGGGACCTTTAGTATTTAAAAAAATGCATTTTTGACAATATGGTCTACGAATTACCTCAAAAATGTATACATGGGATTGTATGCATGCGCTAGCGCCACCAATAATCTAATTTTTAAAAATGAATTGCATTTGTACAGACCTGTAGTCTAGTCTAGTCAAGTCAATCTAAGTAGGGGTTGGGATGTGAATATGACTCACCATGCATTAATGGAAAATTCAATAATGAACTATGATGTATTGGTCATCTAATAAAAATGAGTCGTGTAGTTTTCACCCACCCACTTCACTGCACCATAAGTATATGCCATATGCTTATCATGGGGATTGGGGTAATGGGGCTCAAATGCATGTGATATAGAAACTTTCTTAATAGTGATTGCCTTGAGGAGTAACATTGCCACTCTCAAAGAGTTTGAGACCTTGGATTTCATAATTTGGAGTTACACATGTGATGTAAGTGGAGTCGAGCTTCTATTTTTTGCTATTGAATAAGAAAAGCCTTTGGATTTGGATGCTTATGGATCTAGTCAAATACAAAAATCCTCATCACCCCCTCTCACTAGATTACTACTATGTGACTTATTGCTCTCTTGCTCAATTAAAAAGTGTCAAATTTACTAGACTTCTAAAGGAGATGATTGCCTCTTGGTATATTTTAAAGGATAAAGTGGTTTGGAAAGCTTACCAAGTGCTCTTAGTGAGATCTTTGTTGTGGAGTTGAAACTTTAATTCTTGTTTGAGGCTTAAATTTCCACATGTAGTAGGTTTCTTGGCTTTTAAAAGTTTTCTAACTAGTGGCTACATGATGGACATGGGTTCTCTAATGTAAGGCTTAATGATGATGGAAATTTATCACACAATACCCTAAGCTTGGTTGTAGGGGTGAGCACAAACTCAACCGCCAAGACCCATAGACCGCTTATTGTCCAAGCATTTCAAGTGAGCACTAATGGTGGCTACCTCTCACATAGCCGACGCGCTATCCTTCTCTACGAGTGTAGTGAGCTTATCTTGATGCCCGATCGAATTGCTTCCTCCCTCAAGCACTTTGCTAGCTCCACGATTCTTGATGTAAGCTCAAGCATCCTCAAGCCTCCACCTCCAAGCTCCATCCTCCATAGCTGCACGTGAGACAAGAGAAGAGAAGAGAATAGGAGAGAAAAAGAAGAGAGGAGATGGTGGAGAGCTTCACCTCCTTGATCCCTTATTCCCACACACTCTCACACTCCCTCCCTCAAGCACACACAAGCAAGCAAAGAGAAAAGAAGAAGAGAAAAAGGTGAGTCTCTTGTTGCCACACACCCAAGAATGAGCTCTCATTTACTTTTTGAACTTTATATACAAAGCCCTAAATCCCCTTTGGGCGGTCATCCCCTTTTCACATGGCCATCCATAGCCTAAGGCTATTTTTTCCATTGTTCTTCTATCTTCCTAGCTTCCTTCCTACCACCCATCTACATTTACAATTTGGATGGGTTAGAGCCCAACGCTCTTAAAATAAATCATGGTGCACCTTGCGCTCTTTTACAAAAGTATTGACTTGCACTTTTTCTTGTGTGTCTCTCCTTGATTCAGGACTTTTTCACAATCCTTGTGTTTTTCGATTTTTCTTGGCGTGCCTTCGTTCTCCATTCCTCTTTTGCCTTGGCCTTGTCTTTTGCTTTAGCTTTTAGGGATTTTCCACCTTGTTCATCTGAGGGTTAACATTACTCCCCTCCTAGTTACGTGCCAGTCCCATGGCACTTTGTTGGGTGGTGAGTCGAACGGTGTTGCTGGGGTAGCAAGGTGGATTTTTGAGTTTGTAGACAAGCTATGTTGGGGGGTGGGTTGGAGAGATTTATGGAACTTGAGTTGGGAATGAACCTTAGTGTTGGAGGGATGCATGGACCTGTTGGAGGTATTTATGGAACTGGAAGCCCCTTGCGTGGGAGATGATCCCTGGTGCTGGAGGGATTTATGGAACTGAAAGGTCCTTGCATTGGATATGATCTGTGGTGCTAGAGGGATTTATGGAACTGAAAGGTCCTTGCATTGGATATGATCCTTGGTGCTGGAGGGATTTATGCACTTCTTGGAGGGATTTATGGAATTGAAAGGTCCTTGTGTTGGATATGATCCCTGGTGATGGGGGGATTTATGGACTTGAAATTGACGATGGTGTTGGATGGATCTCGATGGGGAGAGAGGCTAATGGGTGGATCCATCTTTAAAATTGAATATGGTGCTAGATGGATCCATCTCCTGGCCCTCTGCGGTTGCCTTCTCTTGCACTGTTCCAAATGAGCTTCTTCATTCACTTTTTGATTGGGGCTCTGCCTTAGTATGCCCCTGCTTTGTTTTGCCGGCATGGTGACATTGTCGCATAAGATGGGGAGCGCATTGCATGGATGATGGAGTCTCTAGGGTTGGTGGTTGGGGCCTTTGTTTGTACCCGAAAAGAAAAGAAGGTGCACTACCTGGGGGTGTCTTCCATTTTCATGTGGTGCAATGTGCTCATGCTAGGGGGACTCGGAGCAAGCTTGGGCATTGCCACTCACGTGAGGACTTAGTTTATACATAAGGGAGGTGTGGTGCATGTAGCTTAGGGCGATAGGTCTAACCATAGGCGATTGTTACCTCCCTAGGTGTGCCCTGCCCTTGATTTGCCCTAAGCGCGAAGTGAGGGATCAAAATGAGGCTAGGGGGTTAGGGATAGAGCTGGCTGACCGAAGCCACCAGACACTCCTAACTTGAGGACCCCTAGGTGCAGCGACTGTAGTTGATATGCAACTTGTGGTGGTGACGTGTGATATCTTTTCCTTTTTCTTTATCTTCTTGGTTTTTTTAAATAATAATGATAAAGTTACATAGGCGTGATAGAAGTTTAATCTTCGTCATCAGAGTGAGGTGGAGAAGGGGGCTTAATAGATTTATTAAGGAATTGGCGACTTTGGAGATACCCCTTGAGGTTTAGGCAGACTTGAAAGGTGGTGGTGGAAAGGAATGGATGATTGCAACAGGTGAAGCGACTATCATTCATGTCCTCTAGTAGAGCTAAGCAAAATAAAGGAAATAGAGCAACTCGCATCATTAGTCAGGCCATTACACAACTATCTATAGCGTTAGGATCAAAATGGAGTACTCGGAGGTTGTGCTCTTGCAGGGTGGGATCTTGCCTAAGGAGTATCCTAAGCAATCTAAGGTAATTACAGGTAGTACTAAAGGCGGGGTCATGGCATGAAGAGAATTCGTTATGACTTGGATTAGGGTATCATACAAGTTTTCTGATGTGAAGATGAGTGCATCTTCATATGTAGTACAATGAGGGTTATAAATTATAGGGAAGTCGTAGCAGCTATGGACAATGGAGTCAAAATCCACTTCCACCCTTCGAGGGTAGGGCATAAAGAGTGGGTCATTTTGCTCGAAGGGTTGAGTGTTACAAAAGGCCATCCAAGTGTCCAAGTTGGTGTCACAGACCCTTCTTCTCCACGTAGGTTGGCATTCGTAGTCGAGCACAGACCTTGGTCCTTTAAAAATTTTATTTTGCCAAAATTCGACATCTTTAGTGGCCCATAATGTGGGGTTCTACACTTTCTCCTCCAACCACTTCTGCCCAAGCTTGCCTCCGATGTTAATCACCTCCTCCATCACCTTGATGGGTAAAACCCTGCGTAAGGTAGCGGGAAATTGGAAGTTAAGGTTGAAGGGGCTCCTGGCCATTTCTTGCCTCCTCCCAGATTACAAGGTTGGTGTGGAAGCTTGCTAGGGTGTCGTCCGCACATGGTAGGATAGGTGCATGGGGTGCCCTCACTCCCTTGGCATTCCATTTTCTCCTTATCTCCTCCACCATTTGTTTCCTTCTTTCCCTCAATGCCGCCTTTCAGCTTCTGGAGCTCCGCTCTTTTAGTTGGTCATCTACTCAAATGACCTCTTCAAACACCCTAGCTAGCGAGTCCCGCTGCAAGCTCGAGTTGCCTGCCAAGGCCTTATAAATCTCCTCACTCCGTATTCCACTGATAAACACTGTGAACACCGCTCTTTTGGGTAGGTTATTTGCCCATGGGGATTCTCTTAAAGAGGCTCCTCACATGGGTGACATAATCGCGGATGTCCTCTTTCTCTTTCTGCTTAATATTCATCAGTCTTACTAGCAGATTGTTAGAGTATCCGGACTCGGAGAATCTCTTAATAAAGAGGTTTTTGAGGCCATTAAAGTCTGCTCGTTCTCCGACATCTAGACTTGTGTACCAAGTCCTACCCTTGTTGCCTAAGCAAAGCCCAAATGCTTGAGAGCGTTGAGTCAAGTCGGTGAGGCCGTTGGCCTTGCAGACTTTCTCGAATTGCTCTACAAAGTTGTAGGGATCATTGTGGGTTTGGTACTTGTCGATTTACTTTGCAACAATTGGGATTTTAGACTGGCCCTTAGAGCCTTGGTTTGCTCCTAATCCTACTAGTAATGATGTCACTAGTGTTGCAGCACTCTGCTCTATTGCTGTGTTGTCGAGCAATAGCTTCATGAGAAGCTCACTCAATATCAAGTCTCCTTTTAGGGCTCTCTCATGATCAGTCCGATTCCCACTTGTTAGGTTCAGCACCCATTGTACCTCACGCCATTTTGCGTTCTGCCTTAAGCTCCTAGCACACTGGTCTTGGTTGTATTTTACTATGCCTTGTAGCGCCTTGTGGGATAGCTTCCGTTCCTCTTCCAAGTCTGTTATGATGGCCTCTGCCATTTTGCCGTAGTGCTCATACCAAGCGTGCGTATCGTAGCTACTCACTAGTTGCTAAATTGCCTCTGCAAAAACTCCTAAGCCGAGTTTCTCATTTGGCCTGCAGTCTTAGCTTTCCTCTGTCGTGATCATGTTCTCGCTCCACTAAGCTATCGATCAGGTTGAGTAAGTTGGTCAGATCCACTTCTCTAGCGCCGCTTGCTTGGTCCTACTCTATGCTTTGGTCATTCATCTATGTCTTGGGATCTTCTCCTATTGGTGGGTTCCTTGAGGTATTTATCTGAGTGAGTTCCTTGACTTATTGCATCCACTCCTCAATTTATCTCTACTCGGTGTATGTGTGTTCTTTCCCATGCACTTGTGCTCAATCAGGCTTTCAGTCGTCCTTAAGTGTACTTCAAGTGCGAAAATTCAGGGTGAGTGCGGAAAACAAGTATCTAAGCGGCTTATGCACTCTCGCTTCGTTTTAGGCCTGACATGCTTGTTGACCCACTTCTGGCCATCTTGTCAGGTTTTAGGGTTTCTCGTTATGTTGTCTTACCCGTTTTAGGTTTGTTCAAGGTCTTTGGCTCAACTGGTTGTCGCTAGGACTTTGGGTCTCGCAATAGCCTACTCGAGCTACTAAGTGGCCGCATCCTACGAATTTGCATCTTCCCTATGCTAGAATCGAGTTTTGCACAGCGGGAGGACTCACGAAGGTTTATGTTTCCTTTGCAGCACTCCATTACAAGTCACGATCTGACCGGCCTTGAGACTTGATATGTAGAGAGTCACGATTTCACTGCATTGATCAACCGATTGTATGGACGCAGGGACCCTGTAAGTCACTCATCTTTCTTGTCCGTAGTTACCATGTTTAATTAGAATGCATTATTGTATGGTGGATTGATGTGTAGTTGTTTCTTTTTTTGCAGAGTCAGTTCGATGCTCCTTTGCGGCGGGAGGAGCTTTCGGATGGCGAGGATCTATAGCTCGCCCTTGAATCCCTGGAGCTCACATACCCTTCTTTTTTGGTCACCTGATCTGTGTAGACATTTTCTATGTAGTAGTGATATCTTGCCATGATTGTACCAGTCGCTTTCATTATGTGATCATGTATTTATTTTATGTATCAGTGTTATGATTTAAGTATACTTTGTCTTTATTTACACGAGCATTGTACAAATTTTTTCCATGTTACTGTTGCTATTAGCGTCGCAAATTTACATGCACACGTCGTTATTGGCGTCGCAAAGCGACGTTATCAGCGTCGCTATTTGCGTTGGTATCAGCGTCGCATTTGTTGATAACGATGCTGATACCGACTGTTCTATGGCATCGCCAACAACGACGCTTTTTGCGACTGTTCTATGGCGTCGCCAACAACGACGCTTTTTGCGATGACGGGGGAAAATTTCTTTATTTACATTTTCGTCGCTTTTAATGTCGGTATAAGACCTATATCTTGTAGTGAAATGAGCACATATTACATCAGCCTTGTACTTTACCTTCCAGAGCCACTTGGTGCCAATAACCCACTTTGCTGGCCGATCCACTAGCTCCCAAGTGTCATTCTTCATTATGCTGTCATACTCGGCTTGCATAGCTACCTTCCATGCTAGATTTACAAGTGCTTCTTCTAAGTCAATTGGCTCCTTTACTTCTCTCATAATCTCAACCATCAAGGCCATATTGACTATGTGAGCAAAAGCCCTCCGTTGCTCCTCTGTTCTCTGAGACCTCCTTGGTCCGTCGGCCTTCTCCTCAACAGATGTGGGCATAGGATTATTGTGGTCATAGAGCTGCTTCACCCAACACGGCAATGGCTTTTCCGGTGGGGTGATGTCAGGTTGGTGAACTTTTTCCTCATCATCGGAAGATGATGCTTCCTCCTCCTTAAGGATAGGGACAGCTCTCGGGACAGGTTCATAGTGGACTACTTCTTCACTTGATGATAAAGTGGAATAACTTGCCTTCTCCTCCTCCACTGTATGTAGCTGCTCCTTGAACACCACATCACGGCTCATGATGATCTTCTTTGCCCCTTGGTCATACAATTTGTAAGCCTTCTGCTCATCACTATAACCCAAAAATATACATTTTCTGCTTTTTGATTGTAACTTGTTTCTCTTCTCATCTGAAATATGTGTATAACATTCACATCCAAAAATTCTGAAGTGTGAGACAAATGGTTTCTTACCAGTATAAGCCTCATGAGGTGTTTTTCCCTTGAGAGCCTTTGTGTAGCTCCAATTTAAAATGTAGACTGTAATATTACAGCTTCAGCCCAAAAATGGTTAGGCAATCCCTTGCTCTTTAGCATGCATCTTGCCATCTCTACAATGGTGTGATTCCTGCGTTCCACAACACCGTTCTGTTGAGGTGTGTGATGCGTTGTCAATTTATGCTTGATCCCTTTGTTCTTGCAAAAGTCTTCAAATTTCTTTGAGTTGAACTCACCACCACCATTTGTTATAAATTTCTTCACACTTTTCCTTGTTTCATTCTCAACAAGTGTTAGCCATTCTTTAAACTTACCAAAATCTCGAGCCTTATCATGAAGGAAGTATACCCACATCTTCCTACTGTAGTCGTCAATAATCAACATAAAATTAGAAGATCCCCCCAAGGCCCGTGTAGGCATCTTTCCGCACAAGTCAGCATGCACCTCACATGGTTCCTTCAATTCAGTCATTGCAGGTAGGTGAGCAACCATACCTTGCTTTTGCATCTCCTTCCACATTGCAAATCCAATGTGTCTAAACCTTTCATGCCAAAGCTTACTTGTGCCCACTCCAATGGTGGCTGTAAGAGCACTTAGCTCATATAGGTTGTTCCTTCTTTCTCCTTTGACAACAACTTTGCCATCACTATCAAGAATTTCTGCACTTGTCTTCTTGAACCTCACTTCATGACCAAGATCAATTATGACAGCTGATAACAGATTTCTCCTAATTTTGGGAACATACAACACATTTGAAAGCTTTTTGACATCACCATTTGTAGCAACAAATGAAATAGTACATGTGCCTGCAGCAGGGCATTTTGCATCATTTCCAACCGTCATAGTGATGGATTCTTGTAGAGGTTGCATAGAACTGTATAGACCTTTCTTGTTGGTCAAGTGATGGGAGGCCCCACTATCCAATACCCATGAGTCAGTGGTAGATTCTTCTTGAGCCGAGGAGCACACCTCCTCAATGGTCGCCATGAATAACTCCAACTCTGATTCTGTCCTATTGGCTATCTCTTTCCCTTTACTTTTAAGGGTACCATTCTTTTCATCTGCCTTCTTGACACAATAATTTGTGATTGCATGTCCTTTCCTCTTGCAGTAGAAGAACTCTCCTTGAAACTTCTTCTTATTGCCCTTCTTCTTTTGTCACCATCATTTTTGGTGGAGAAACCACATTTGCCTTTTGCAGGGTTGTAAGGTTGAATGGGATTCCGGTAAATGTAAGGTCCGTTCATATGAAAGAAGCACAAAACCAAGAATAAGGGCAAATGGTCAAGGAACAACCCCGAGGACATGGTGAAATGGAATGAAAGGCTAAGGAAGGGACCCCATCAAGGTAAAATGAAATCACAACATAGATGCATGATAAGAACAGGGTATATGCATGGGGGTATGCAACATAGATGTGTAGGGACGCGTCCCCACACTTAAAACCTTAACAGGAAGGGTAATTGGTAGAGAATGCAGCATCTCCATTGTTACTTCATTCTCAGGCTTTCAGCCTCAACTCCTCCTCTAGTAATAATGCATAAAACTCCTCAAAACTCAAAGCTTGAGGTATCACCTGAGTATTAAGGGCAGTTACTAGTCAATCAGACTTTTGTGGACAAACCCGAAGACACCTCCTTGCTAGCTCCTCGCTAGTATCCCAGCACCAACCATCTGGTCGAGTAGATTCTTAATTCGAGTAATGAATGCTTCAGTTGTCTCTCCTTTAGCAAACTTCTCCGCTGCTAGCTGATTCTCCAAGTTTTGAATCCTTGTTTGGTTTCATATTTCATACTAACTCCTTAGTACATTCCAAGCCTTTGATGCTTTGGTTGTATGCTGAATCAAAGTCAGAACACTGTCAAAACAGCTTGTAACTAAGGCACACAATGCATCTGCATTCCTTCGTTTCCAAGCTCATAGAAGATCATCTAACTTTCATTCGTTGAAGGTTGGTGGATGAATCCTCAGTGTTTGAATAGCTGGTACATCAGCACCACCTCCTGCACCGCTTCCTGATGCGCCAGAACCGCTTCTGAAAAATGACATTGTTCCTTTGCTATTGAAGCCTTTGCCTCTTGCGCACTCTTTGATCCCTACAACCCCCTAGGCTTTGATACCATGTAAAAATTACATGGCGTAGTGAACAAAATCTGAGAAAGAGATAGAGATAGAGAGTATACAACAAATAAGAGGAGAATTAGAAAATTTCTTTAGCTCCAAACAACTGATACAGAGATGGCTCTGTCCACCCGTGCACTTCCATAGTGAAGCTTAGATGGCGATCTAGATAGAAGATAGGTGAAGAGCTTAAGGCTAGCTGGAACAACTCTGACTGGGTGAAAGATAGATGATCGATGTGGCTGTGAAGGGTTTAGCTTTTATAGCCCGTGAAGGTGGTTAGGTCAACATGACTGACCTACCATATGAGCCTCCACTAGTCGACCAAGGAATATTCCAAGAAATATTCTCTTTACCGACGGGGGCCAACAGCCCCCTTGGGACCCCCCCAGCCACAGCGGCCACTTTTGCGGCCCCCAGACCCCAAAATAGGAGCCCCTTTTAACTTCTTTACCTCGCAACTCGATGTAATGTGCCTCGAGTTGCTACCAGCTTAACTACTCAGTCCAACCCAAAGATTAGACCCACAATGGTTACCTTTTTTCCATTCGGTCACATAGACCTCATTTGATATACAAGTCAAGACTCAACCAATGTCCGGGCTCACATTTGGCTTCTCCTCATAATGGGGGCCTTACAACTTTAAGCACCATGGATCATTGGTGGCACCTTATGAGGGTGGGGCATTGAGCATATCTAACACCTCTCCCTCCCTCTCCCTCCCTCTCTCTCTCTCTCTCTCTCTCTCTCTCTCTCTCTCTCTCTCTCCACATATCTAAATTTTTTTCTCTCTTTACATTTTTATTTTATTTATCTTTGTCTCTATCTCTCTCTTTTCAAATCACACACACACATCCCTCCCTTCCTCCCTCCCTCTCTCTCTCTCCAAATTATTCTTCTCTCTCTCTCTCTAAATTTGTCTTGATAGGCAAAGAGCTTAGGGTTGCTGGATGAACTCTGACAAGGTAAAATATGGATTTAGGATACCTTTAGAGGGGTCTTTTGTTTATAGCCCGGGAAGGTAGCCTAGTTGACATGTTTGACTATATTATGAACCTTCCCTAGTTGGCCAAGAATATTCTAGGAAATATTTCCTTTATCATCAAGTCAAGAGTGCTACCCTTGGACCCCGGTTAGGGGGGCCGTTGGACCCCCTGAGACCCTCTAGCCAGGGCCACTTCCACAACCCCTAGATCTGAAAATAAGGGCCCTTGATAACTCCCACACCTTGCAACTTGATGCATTGTGCCTTAAGTTGCTACCAACATAGATACTCTATCTAACCCCAAAGATTAGATCCACAAAGGTCACCTTTTGGCCATCTGGTCACATAAACCTCATCTAACATACAAGTCAGTATCCACCCAATGTCTGTGCTCACACATGGCTTCTCCTCATAATGGGGGCCCTACAACTTTGAGCACCATGGATCGTTGGTGGCACCTTACGAGGGTGGGGCATTGAGCATATCTAACACTGATGGTGTGTAGCGAGATAAGCATGATACACTTCATTGGGCAAAGGGGTGGAAATCCAAACAATTGATGGGACAAGCCCTACTCAACAATGACACTGCCACACCATCATCAATATGAAATCCACTCCCTTTTTCACTTCCTCTCATTGTCATCCATCCTCCTCCATGACATTATCTCTACCATCTAGGGCCACCACTGCAATGTTGGCCTTACATGCCACCTTAGTCTCACCACCTGCCATGTGTCACCACCAATCACCAAGCCACACTTGCTCTAGCACACCCTCCATGTGTCCCCCTTCTTGACCCTCTTACATCCCCTAGCCTTCTATGACATTGGATCATACACCTCGATCATCTTGTACCACATCCACGCTGTGCTTTAGCTTCTTACATAGATCTTGCCTCTACACTTGTAACATGTCGTGCAATTGTTATTGCATATATCTACTTGAGTTTGACCAAGAGAGAGAGAGAGAGAGAGAGAGAGAGAGAGAGAGAGAGAGAGAGAGAGAGAGAGAGAGAGAGAGAGAGAGAGAGAGAGAGAGAGAGAGAGAGAGAGAGAGGGGGGGGAGGGAGGGTACATACATGTGCACATGCACATGCATGTGAGAGTGTCTTTTTATGAGAGATATGTCAGCAAACCAAGTAACATAATGACTATCCTAGTCACATGTGTGTGTGTGTGTGTGTGTGTGTACACATGTGCAAAAATGTGCAACTAATATCTATGACTTGTAAAGATTAACATAGCGATATGCCATTAAGTAAAAATATAGGTTTATCACATTACTTAAGATATATGATCCCAAAAGTTAAAAAATTATGAAGATAAAAATAATTTTCTATGAGAATGAATGCTTGTGAAAATACAAGAACAATGAGAATGGACAAGAAATCGAATGTGTGTATCATTACTTTAGGAGGAACTAAGACTAAGCTCAAGATGGGTAAAAACTTATATTGTTGGCAAATAAAAGGTCTACTTATTGTGATAACTTTAGTACTAAGCGTGTAGAGGTAAGTACAAATAGGATGGGGAGAGAGAGAGAGAGAGAGAGAGAGAGAGAGAGAGAGAGAGAGAGAGAGAGAGAGAGAGAGAGAGAGAGAGAGAGAGAGAGAGAGAGAGAGTGTGTGTGTGTGTGTGTGTGTGTGTGTGTGTGTGTGTGTGTGTGTTTTGACTATTTGTGCTTGTGTATTAGTAACATAAAGGATCGAAAACTAGTACTGCTGTATGTGTTTGGACTTCCAATATACATGTGTAAGTGTATGTGTGCATGGGTGTGTGTGTGTGTGTGTATAGTTTTTTTACGAGAGAAAGATGAGGGGGCAGGGGACATAATCAAGGTAGATTTCTCTACTATATATCAAAGGACTAGAGCCATGGCTTTAACGATTATTGCTCCTAAAAACTCTAATCTACCTCTACAAGGAATTCATCAATGGGATGCCTAGTCATAAAAATAAAAACATATTCTTAGATACTTTGAAGTTGAGGAGATTCAATTTGAGGAGCATTAGGAATGACAGAGAAGAGAAGGATGAGAGAGAGAGAAAAATAATTGTTTGATAAGAGAGAAGGGGGAGAGAGAGAGATGGGGTTGATAAAAATAATTAATGATGAGAAAGAAGACGTGTCTTTTTCAACTAATTGTTGACATATGGAAAATCTTTTGGCTAGAGAGGTGTCTTTTTAAGTTATTGTAGGAGAGGCCCAATGGCAGTATTGTAGTATTGTAGGGGGAGAGTTGCTAGAACTTTTTGAGTCACAATTGTGGGTGCCAATGGTAGCATTGTAGTATTGTAGGAGAGTTCCTTTTCTGGTCACAATATACTATGCCTCACATACAAACAACATACATATACAAAATTGGTTAGCAATTACTTTTTCTATCTTCTCTCTTGTCAAATATTATTTTTATCTCTTCACTCTCTCTTCTCTTCTCCTTCATCAAAAAGTTATTTTCATATCCGTCTCTTCTCTCTTTCTCTCTCTTCTTTATTGAGTCATAATGCTTCTCAAATTGAAATCATGTAAGAATATATTTTAAGTTTGAGTCTAGTCATCTCATTGATGAATTATTTACTATGGGTGGATGAGAGTTTTTTTGAAGCATTAATCATTAAAGCCATGCCTTTAGTCCTTTGATAAATACTTATAAAACCTACCTTGATTGCATTCCCATCTCTCTCTAATTACTCTGTGTATGTGTGTGTGTGTGTGTGTGTGTGTGTGTGTGTGTGTGTGTGTGTGTGTGTGTGTGTGTGTGTGTGTGTGTGTGTGTGTGTGTGTGTGTGTGTGTGTGTGTGTGTGTGTGTGTGTGTGTGTGTGTGTGTGTGTGTGTGTGTGTGTGTGTGTGTGTGTGTGTGTGTGTGTGTGTGTGTGTGTGTGTGTGTGTGTGTGTGTGTGTGTGTGTGTGTGTGTGTGTGTGTGTGTGTGTGTGTGTGTGTGTGTGTGTGTGTGAACAAACATATAAAGAGAGACAATCCTACATAAGAGACACATGTACACACAAAGAAAGAGAGATATTTAGGCACAAACAAAAAAGGAGATTGAGAGGGACACACATAGAGAGAAAGATTAAGGGTCATAAGCATGCGCGCACATGCACACACACAAATTTGGTAGAGGCAAGCACATTGAGAGATTAGGATAAGGGACATATATATAGGCCTACTATCTCCTCCTCTACATATGTGACTCATTATCAATATATTCACCCCCCCCCCCCCAAAAAAAAAAAGAAGAAAATAGAAAACAATGACTCTTATTGTCTAATAGCTCATGAGTCATGTATACTTCATCATCTCCTCCCCTCTAATATCTCCCCCATATTTAGTGTCTTCTCCCTCACAATTAGCACCTCCATAGCTTATAAAGGCTATTATAGTAGCACCTACATAGACCCTAGTAGCCTCAAAACCTCCCCAAAACTCGCAACTATCCTCTCTCCTCATATGCAATCATCATGCTCATCCTCAGAATCTCTTCTTTGGCCAATAATAGCTTGTAGGTGATCTCCATATCCTCCAAAAAATAGGCGACATGCTTTAGGTTTTCATGCTCCACAAGCAACACATTATGAGGGCATTGCCTCTACAATTATGATGATATCACCCTCCCTTATCATGATGGCATCTCCCTTATGCCAATAAGGCATGATCTTATGCATGTACTACTCCATTTAACCTTCTTCTCTTGTATCATCAAGACACCCCACTCCCACAATCAACTAGGCATATACAAGATGGATGTTAAAGACCTTGCACTTCTCGAATTTAAGACACTCATTATTAAGAAGATTCTTTTGGTCATTATTCTTTGGTATCCTTGAAGACCTCATGATGTCTTGAAACTTGCCATTATAACATACCCTTGAGGAAAACATGCTAGTCATAAAAGATGACTCCCGAAACCATCTTATTAACTTAGTGTATTTGAGATGCATCCTTATGATCGTGCCTACTTTGAAAACACAAAAACCATTGAGAATTTCTCACTGCGACTAAATACATGAGTTTCTTCCAATTTGGTTTTACATTTCTTCAGTCTTGCAAAAAAATATCCTTATAATGCTTTTATGTAGGGAGACTTATCCATTTAATGCTCCTACTAATAGACACCATTTTGTATTCTTATGATTTGCTTACATACATGTCACATTTTCTTCTCTCTATTTGCAATAAAAAAATAGCTAATTCTTGAGTCTTATTATAAGCTAAAATTATTTTTATTTGGATCAGAGATATGCTCTATGGTAAGGCACCATGCTCAAAGCCATGCATCTAAAATTATCATGTGTGTGGAAGTTACAAAGACTATTGCATTTCTTGTGATAGAATGAAGCTTTCATCATGGATAGCGCAATTTAATGGGATTGTGGGAAAGCATGCATATTTCATCAAATTCAAGTTGGGATTGTAAAAAAGAGAGAGTGAGAGTGAAAGCTATTAGTCTTCCAATTCCTTGCAAAAAGACCAATTGAAAACCACCTAGTCATGTGCATTAAATAATTTATGTTAGAAGCTCACATGATATTGTATTGAATATTGATGTATGTTTGTGTTACAAACACACATGATGTATTGGGTCAAGGATAACTATCAGACCAACCATAAGAGGAATATAGATATATAATATATCTATGTGTTGTCACCTTTTTGGTAATCATGGTGAGATTTAGTTCACATATCTTCAACTCTCTCCACATTCAATTTTATTATCATACAAGAAATGATGGCTAATGCCAATGATAATCATCCATGTCACCTTATTGAGTTTATGAAATGAGTGCTCATCATGTTTCCCCTAAATATTTTTTTTTTCATTGATATTATTGTTTTCTTGATGATGATGATTGCCTAGCCGGTTGGTCTATGACTTTAATAATAACAAGGCTACTAGGAGTCTCACATGTGCTAGTTGGTCTATGAGTTTAATAGTAAAAAAGGCTACTAGAAGTCTCAAAAATGCTATTGTCATTAAGTATAATGTTGTAGTTCTAGATCATTCTTTCTTGTTAGATTTAATTCACTAATATAACTTTTTCCATATCAACAAACAAATAAGAATATGAAAGGATTAGTAGTTGAAATTTGTGCTCATAATTGTGGGATGGTGGTGGGTTCAAGTCTTGTTGATTGCATTACTTGGAGGGATACATATATTCACGTGGTTTGCTCATGAAAGTGTTGGCTATTGCCCACTTGAGCATGCAACTCCTTGGTAGGGTCATTGAGAAGGAGGGATTGAGTGGATCATTCAACTTGCAAGCTATGCTATCTACACCTAGGATCAATGCCATTGTTGCCATTGCTACCTCTCTCAACTAATAGTCCAAGGAGAGGCATCCTAGGGTACCTTGGAGGCATTCAAGCATGTGTCTATATCTTTTTTATTAGAAAAGATATAATAGACTTAGCTTATGGTATCAATCTTCTCTTTTACTATTACAAAATAGTGAGTTACTAATGACTACATATATAAGAACTAGGTTACACTCTAGTTATAATTATTACAAACCTAACCAATGGGGCTAGGAGGGAACATGCTTACTTACTATACATTACACACTCAAGTTGGGTGAACTATGTGTATAAAGTTTATGGGTCCTTAGGATATGATCTAACCATCATTGTTGTCTTGCTAAACGACACTAGTAAACACTTTACACATTCCAAACATTCAACATCCAATGTGATGATCATGATTATCTCACTTACAACGTGCGATCGCCTTTTGTAACTTAGCAGCATGAGTGAAAGTAGTTATTCATGTTTATCCGTTGTGTTTATGATGAAAACTAGGTACAAGGTGGTGCAATTCAAAATGGAGGAATAAGTAACTATTTTTTTGTACTCATCCATGGTGCAAATCATGGGGTATGGTATTGGTACAAAGTTACGAATATTTTACAAAGTGGAGGAAACAATGTGATTACTTTATGTCTCACATCAAATGGTATCAACAAAGTGGTAGTGGACCAAATCATTCCTATAGCTCAGAATGTGAACTTTGAAGCCTTTTGACATACTTTTTAGAAAGATTATCACCACTAAATTAAACCGGCTTGTCAATTAGATACTTTAAGTTAATTACCATTTGAATTTCTTAAAATTACATTCTTGTTTAATAAACCATGTGAATCAGAGTACAACAATTGGTGGATAGCGCACATCAAAGAATTATGGTGAGACTCTTACTCTGCTAAACTCAAAATATAACTAAAGTTCTGCCTAGGTTTGGACTTCCCTTTGCTACTATTTTTAAATAAGTGGTAGCATAAAATTAATAATGTAATAGTGCAAAATATGATGGGCGAGCTACTAAATTAGGCTAGCTATAGTAGGCGTAACTACACATTGTGATGAAAATCACCAACAGGGCATCCCATGATTCATGCTAAAATGTATCCATGGAGTAGAAAAATGGCCAATCAACTTTCCATTTCAACATAAGTGAACGAGTAGTGGCTTGCCATGCAAAATGATGTACATCATGAGAATGTACATGCATACTTTACCAAGTTAACATAAAAAACACAAGCAAATGAAAATTGGGACTATTCAAGAAGCAAGAACACTTAGGTGGCTTGCTACATAAAGTGACCCAAAGTGTGAGATCATATGTGCATGCATTATATTGTATCGAATATTCAAGATCATAGATAAAAGAAAAGTATAGTTGGGCCACTTTCCGTGAAGAGCACACTTTAGATAACTTGTTATGTGCGATGGCCTAAAGCATGAGATCTTAAGTGCATAATTTATAAATTTAACACTGTAGAAAAATGAAAATGATATTTAGCCCCTTTAAAGATGAGTGAGCACTGTGTAATGGCCCTTTGCATGAAACGACAATATAGAGCGTTACATCACAAATCTAGAAATTGAACATCCTAAACAATACAAAATGGCCTTTTGCATGAAACAACATAGAGCGTTAGATCACAAATCTACAAATTGAGCATCCTAAACAATACAAAATGAAAATTTGGACACTTAAGTTATGGCCACACTTTAATGTGTCATTATAAAATGAAACTTGGATTGCTTTCAATCACAAGCACACTTGAGTGGCTCATTGCATTTGATGATCTAGAGCATAAGATCCTACATGCATCATTAAGGAATACAACATGGTAGTAGAGAAGAGAAAATTGATATCTCCACTACTTGAAGTGGCTTGCACACTTTATCATGGCTTGTCAGATGAAATGAGTGAAGGCATGAGATTATACGTGCAAAATCTGTGAGATGACAGAATAAATTTCTATCATGGCATGTATGTGCACAATATGTAGGCAGGCATGCAACGTTGCTCTTGCTGAACAAAATATATTGGATTTCCTCTAATGTAAACCTTGGATAATATGCATTAGGCATGGAATACGACCTTTATTGCAGGGGTTGCCAAGGGAGACATGAATCCCAACTTTTATGGAAACTACGTCCTGCAAGATGCTGTCTACTGTCGCATAGTAGCGCAATTGTGGGGGCAGCTCGCAAAGAATGCTAGCGTGGATGAGGAAGTAAGGGAGTATGCAAGCAGCAGCGTGTCGGGATATCAACGCTGTTCGAGCGCCTTGTTTGATGGGTGGAATGTGAAGGATGATAGGAGGGATGAATATGGTGTTATTGCGCGGGAAGCGGTCATGGAGTATGTGAGCTTCATAGAAGATACGATGCAGGCGTACCCCCCCAACGTCTTGATTGCAACCTACGCTTGCGTGAAGCTGTGGAACAATTTGACCGGAGATCTGTACCCCATCGTGGCGCAGCAGCGCTCAACGTCCAGCAGCAGCAGCACTTATAATAATCCATACGCGGTTTGGGTGGACGAGAATCGTGACGATGGCTCTAGTGCTCGAAGACAAGCTGCTCGAATGGATGAATGGGACCAGCAATACCGATGGTACGATTGGGGTGAGGCGCTCTCGCTCTTCCGTGCTGCTGTGATGAAGGAGATCAATTTCTTCGATCATGCGGGGAATTATATTTACGTATGATCCAAGAAATGGCGCTGTGGCGCGGCGGGGAATGCCAGATCAGTTTCTTCGATCATGCGGGGAACGCATCCCCACCCACTTCCACCACCACACGTGCATGCAACAACGCGCAAATTAGCCTCTGCCATCCAATGATAATGATAATTAGACACCCCCGCCTTGACAATGAGTATTTGAAATTTGAGATGGCATTAAACCTTGATTATCGTCTCCCTCCCTTCACATGCAATTTCCGCCATGCTTAACAATAAACTCTCGCATGTACATCTACTATTTCTAGACTTGGCAAAAGTTTGCTTATGCAAAACTAAACTTGTAAAGATCAGCGCACTCAGAATACATTCCATTCAAGCATCCCCTTCTAATCGGAATCTCTAGACTACTTACTACTCTTGAGGCATTTCCTAGCCGCATATATGTGTAAACAAGCGAAAGTGAGGTTCGAGGAAGCCTTTGAAGTTTGAAAAGCGAGGACTCGATGCCACCATGGGATTTGACGAGGAGCATTTACAAAAAGTGAATTCGGAGGTAGTTTAATGATTACATCAACGCCATCAAGCTCTTAGCACATACGAAAACCAGTTATCTCGATTGGTACAAGTCACAAAAAGAATGTTCTTATCTATTTCCAAAGGATGTTCTTGTCTCTTTGGGCATTTGAAGGTCTAGCATTTGTCGTATTGTCAAGTCTTTTGTAAACTTTATTTGAAAAAGTTTCATATGAAAATGACCTGACTTGGCTTATTTAACCTTTAAAAATTGGCACTTAAGACAACTTTCAAGCTAAAAGTTACAACTTTATTAGTAACATTCGTTCAATCTGGTAGTACTATCCGCACAATTTCAAGGTCATCTTGATGTCTTGCTTAGTAATGGCCTAACAATTTCTCGTAATATGTGCTCATTTCATTACAAGATATAGGCCTTATACCGACGTTAAAAGCGACAAAAATATAAATAAAGAAATTTGCTCCCGTCGTCGCAAAAAGCATCGTTATTGGCGACGCCATAGAACAGTCGGTATTAGCATCGTTATCAGCAAATGCGACGTTGATACAACGCTGCTAACGACGCTTTGCGATGCTAATAACGACACCAAACGACGCGTGCAGGTAAATTTGCGACGCTAATAGCGACGGTAATAGGAAAAAAAAATTATGGGGCCAAACAAAATAGTTTCTGCACTGTGTACAATGCTCGTGTAAATAAAGACAAAGTATACTTAAATCATAACACTGATACATGAAATAAATACGTGATCACATAATGAAAGCGACTGGTACAATCATGGCAAGATATCACTACTACATAGAAAATGTCTACACAGATCAGGTGACCAAAAAAGAAAGGTGTATGAGCTCCAGGGATTCAAGTGCGATCTATAGATCCTCGCCATCCGAAAGCTCGTCCCGCCGCAAAGGAGCATCGAACTGACTCTGTAAAAAAAGAAACAACTACACATCAATCCACCATACAATAATGCATTCTAATTAAACATGGTAACTACGGACAAGAAAGATGAGTGACTTACAGGGCCCCTGCGTCCATACAATCGGTCGATCGATGCAGTGAGACCGTGCCTCTCTATATATCGAGTCTCAAGGCCGGTCGAATCATGATTTGTAATGGAATGCTGCAAAG
The DNA here is from genome assembly GCF_053477565.2 of Lygodium microphyllum. Taxonomy (NCBI): domain Eukaryota; kingdom Viridiplantae; phylum Streptophyta; class Polypodiopsida; order Schizaeales; family Lygodiaceae; genus Lygodium; species Lygodium microphyllum. Next base: position 153,753,903 of record NC_141143.1, read on the forward strand.
GAAACAAAATACTAACTGTTAGAAACACGATTGTCAGTACAAAGGATATTGCAAAAAAATAAGCAAGCAAAACAAAAGAAAAACTTACAAAATCCTCCAGATATGACTTGTGGCCCGCCACTCCCAAGATGATGGACCACTCTGGCCTATATTCGTGCCCTCGCCGCCTCACACTGCTGACTCCAACATTCTAGAGAATCTGTAGCCTCCTCCCTCAGTTGGCGCTAGTTGTCCGCATCTAGCCACTCGGGCTTTGCAGCCCTACTCTTGAGTGCCTTGCGTGCATCCGATCGTCTATGTGACATATATTCGTGCCCTCGCTGCCTCGCACTGCTGACTCCAACATTCTAGAGAATCTGTAGCCTACTCCCTCAGTTGGCGCTAGTTGTCTGCATCTAGCCACTCGGGCTTTGCAGCCCTACTCTTGAGTGCCTTGCGTGCATCCAATCGTCTGTGTGACATATATGCATGCATGCACTCCATCATCCAGCCCATAGAAAACCTATCTGTTGGGGATAGTACCGGAAACTCCTCATGCAAGGATGCTACTATGTAGTCCTTACTCCCCTCTGGTATGTTTTTTCAATGATCTAAGACATTGTGCCAAAAAACTTGTTGGCACAACTCTCTCAACCCTCTCTTATTTCCTCTCCCTTCCTCACTCTCTCCCTCTCTTTCTCTCTTTCCCTATTATGTTTAATGTTTTTTCTCTCTTCCTCTCCCTCTCTCTTTCCCTATTATGTTTAATGTTTTTCTCTCTTTCCTCTCCCTCTCTGTCCCTCTCCCTCTCTTTCTCTCTTTCCCTATTATGTTTAATGTTTTTTCTCTCTCCTCTCCCTCTCTCATTTCCTTTTCTCTCTTCCTCTCTTTCTCTCATTTCCTCTCCCTCCCTTACCCTCTCCCTCTCTTTCTCTCTTTCCCTATTTCCTCTCCCTCCCTCACCCTCATCCTCTCTTTCTCTCTTTTCCTATTATGTTTAATGTTTTTTCCCTCTTTCTCTCGTTTCTTCTTTCATTTTCTCTCTTCCTCTCCCTCTCTCATTTCCTCTCCCTCCCTCTCTCTCTCCCTCTCTCTTCTTCTCCCTCTCTTTCTCCCTTTCCCTATTGTATTTAATGTTTTTTCTCTCTTCCTCTCCCTGTCACGATTGTGGGAGAGAAGGAAGGAGTCTCACTTGTAGCTTTCTTGCTTGCACAATGGGGGAATACACACAAGGGTGGAGGCTGAAAACAGTTTTCCTCTTCTTAGTTGTGAAAGCCAAAGAACTCGCATACAAAGAAATAGAAGAACCCTATATATGGGTCTCAAACCAAAGACAACTAACTAAGGTGGCATACTAACTGAGCCACGAACTAGAGTAGATAAGGATAGCTGTCATCTAGCTATTATTCATGGGCGGTGTACCAACCGCATCTACAACTGACAAGTCGGTGACATAAATGCGCAACGGTCACCCTGGCATATCACGAGTGGAGCTCGATATCTCAACACTCCCCCTCGAGCTCAATCCCAATTCCTGCACACCAAGCAGGTCTCTAAACTTGCGCAGCTTCTCTGCGCCCAATGCCTTCGTGAATATGTTAGCTACCTGATCCTCTGTGCTGACATAAACTAGATCAATAAGACCTAGTAAAACCCTCTCCCGCACATAGTGATAATGCACCTCAATGTGCTTTGTTCTAGCATGATAGACTGGGTTATTTGCCAAGTGTATACTACTCATGTTGTCACAATAAATGACAACTGGCCCATCAGTAGACTGATGCATATCATAAAGTAGCTTATGCAACCAAGCTACCTCACATGCAGCCATTGCTGCGCCCCTGTACTCAGCCTCTGTGCTGGATAAGGCAACTGTAGGCTACTTCTTGCTGCTCCAAGTGACTGCAGCACTCCCAAAAGAGAATACATATCCACTGGTAGATCGTCTATCAGAAATGCTACCAGCCCAATCAGCATCAGTGTATCCATGCAACTGTATCTGAACCCCAGTCTCATAAAATAGTCCATACTGCAATGTGGACTTCACATACCTTAGTATGCGTCTAGCCGCATCCAAATGCGGTTTCCTTGGAGCCTGCGTAAACTGACTTACCAATCCAACAGCATAGCTCAAATCTGGCCTGGTAATAGTCATATAAATCAAGCTTCCTACTATGCGTCTGTACATAGTAGGGTCTTCCAGAAGCTCACCTGCATCTGTGCTCAGCTTCACATTCTGCTCTAAAGGAACTGAAATAGGCTTACAGCCTGTCATCCCATATTTGGACAACATGTCCAATCCATACTGCCTCTGCAAGAGCTGTATCCCACTTGGTGATCTAATCACCTCAATGTCCAAGAAATAACGCAACTCTCCCAAATCCTTCATCTCAAACTTATGCTTCAATAGCATTTTCACATGAAGGATATCTTCATCACTGTCACCTGTCATAATCAAATCATCAACATAAATGACAAGTAGCATAATACCTTTCTCTGTTTTTCTCACATAAAGTGAGAAATCTACCTTGGAAATCTGAAAGCCAATAGTGACAAGATATTGTCCTATCTTGTCAGACCATGCTCTAGGTGCTTGCTTCAAGCCATACAAGTCTTTCTTCAACTTGCAAACAAACTCAGGATGAACAGCATGCACATAACCTGGTGGCTGCTCCATATAGACCTCTTCTTGCAAATCACAATGCAAGAAGGCATTCTTTACATCCATGTGATGTAAAGACCATCCCTTTGATGCAGCCATAGCAATGACTGCTCTTACGGTTGCCATCCTTGCAACCGGACTGAATGTTTCTTCATAGTCAATGCCATACGTTTGTGCATACCCCTTGACTACTAATCTTGCCTTGTATCTGTTCACGGAACCATTTGCATTGTGCTTCACCTTATAAACCCACTTACAACCAATTGCATTCTTACCTTTAGGCAAAGGTACCAATTCCCATGTAGCATTTGCTTCCAAGGCATCCATTTCTTCATCCATGGCTTTCTCCCATTTTTCTTTTCCCATGGCTTGCTCAAAAGAAGTGGGTTCTGGTTCCTGTATCACTTTGACCATATATGCATAGTGAATGGTTGTAAATCCATCATATTTCAGTCTATCCACAGGATACCTAACTCTGGTAGACCTACGCAAAGTAGGCTCACTTCCAGGAGCTCTCAAAACATCCCTGGTCTTCCTTACTCCAGGTGTAACAATAGAAGGAATATCCAACTCATCATCAATGCTCTGTTCTGAGCCACTGGATTCACCATCCACATAAGAGTGACCTGCATTCACATCAAATATGGGCTGATCTACCTTCTCTTTTCCTTTTCGTGATACCTACATACCACTATCTACATTGCTTTGAGAAGATTCTCCTGATCTCAATCTGCCTATCCATGGAGAAGAATGTGAACCACTGCTAGAGGACGCTCCAGATCCACTAATATCTTGTGACTGCTGCTGAGAATTCTGTGCAACATTACCATTTTGTGCATCTACATTATCAATCACATTTACTGGTTTATACCAGCTACTCATCTCATCAAAAATAACATCTCTGCTCATTGTAAACTTACGAGTAGAAGGGTTATAGCATCTATACCCTTTTTGCTGCAGAGAATAACCAATAAAGATGCACTTCTCAGCTTTTGGATCCAACTTGGATCTCAACTCATCTGGCACATGAACATAGGCAATGCAGCCAAAAATTTTCAAATGAGAAATATCTGGTTTCCTACCAGTATACCTCTCCTCTGGAGTCATTCCATGTATTGCTGCAGTGGGAGTCCTGTTCATTATGTAGACTACTGTAGCAACTGCTTCAGCCCAATAAAAATCTGGCAGGTCTTTTTCATTGAGCATGGCACGAGATACCTCTCCAATATGCCTGTTTTTTCTTTATGCAATTCCATTTTGCTGTGGGGTATGACTGCATGAATATTGCTACTTTATGCCATGCTCCTGCAAGAACCTTGCAAACTCATTTGAGAGGTACTCTCCCCCTCCATCTGACCTTAGGCATTTTATCTGCAAACCTGTTTCTTTTTCAACCATAGCTTTAAGAGTTTTAAAATGCCCAAAAACTTCACTTTTCTTTTTCATAAAATACACCCAAAATTTTCTGCTATAGTCATCAATAAAAGTGACAAAATAATGACAGCCTCCAAGAGATGTAGCTTTAGTAGTCCACACATCAGAGTGGATTAATTCCAATGGCTTCTTACTCTCTTGAACATGTCTAGGAAATGGTTTCCTTGCCTGTTTTCCAAACTGACAGGCTTCACATACCTTATGCATTTCTGCAGCCTTGAATCTAGGCAATCCTGCAACAATATTTTGGGCATGCATTGACTTAAGTCGTTGTACATTAACATGACCAATGCGTTTATGCCAGATATCAATATCTGCAACTACACCGGTCCCATGTGCAAACATTGCTGCACTCAATTCAGACATGTCTGCATCCAACGTAAACATTTTGGCCTTCTTCTTTCCTTTTGCTATTAAGCGACCTTTATTTTTCATATCCTCAACAAAGCATCCATGAGGATTAAATCTGACCTGCAAGCCCTGCTCAACCATTTGACCAACAGAAACCAGATTCTTGGTGATATTCGGGACATGAAATACATCGGACAGGTATTTTTTTTTCCCATCCTGCATAGACAAAGGAATTTTTCCAATCTGCACAATACGATGTGCAGTATCATCACCAGTCTCCACAAATCCTGGTTTTTCCATTTTCCTTGCATCCTCCATCCATTCTACATGACCTGTCATGTGGTTTGGTGCACCTGAGTCAACATACCATACATCATTGCTTTCTTCTGCAACTGTCATAGAATTGTTCATGTGCTGCACCATGAACAAATGCTCATTTCTGTCATTACCCAGTCTACTAGATGATGCATAATTCCCTTGTTGCAGTTTTTCATTCATGATGTCATTCTGCTTTTTATAGCAGTCTTTAGCCATATGACCCATTTTACCACAGTAGTAGCATTCAACATTACTGTTTGCATTTTGACCTCTTTGCCATCCACCACGACCTCTTTTGCTCCCCCTGCCTCTAGAGTTACCACGTCCTCCTCCATAGGACTGGTTTTCTTGAGTTTGCTGCATATTCTGATTTCTACCACGGCCTCCAAATCGGCCTCCTCTACCTCTGCCTCTACCTCTTCCAGTATTTGAGTAGAAGACAGTTTCTTTTGAAGTTCCTCCTGAAGAAGATGCACCACCATTTCTCTGCTCCTCAGAAATTAGAAGAGCAATCAACTCCTCAAAATCAGGAAATCTTTCACGAACTAAAATGGATGTCCGAAACTGTGCATAATCCTTTCCTAGACCATTCAAGGTCACAGAAACTAAATCATCATCTTCCACCGGCGACCCAATGGAAGCAAGTGCATCTGCAATCTTCCTCGCCTTCATGTGATAGTCATTGATGCTCATATTTTCTCTTTGCACATTGTGCAACTCTTGCTTGAGCTGCATTTTCCTGGCTTGCGTATTTGTGCTATACATCTTTGACAGAGTATCCCATGCCTCCTTTGGCGTACTTGCATCCTGAATATGCACAATCATAGAGTCTGAAATGCTTATAGACAGCCAGTACATAACTTTCATGGCTCTCTCATGCCATGCTTTGAATGCCTGCATTTGCTGTTGATTGGGAACATCAGGAAGAACTGGTTCTTCTTCATTTCTTGCAACAAATTCCCAATATCCTTTTCCCATAAGGAAATTCGTCATTCTAAACTTCCATGCTTGGAAGTTGTTCTTGTCAAGATTTTCAGTTACAATCTGTGAAAGAGAATCAGACGCCATTACAGAACACTGCAAAAAATTCTGTCACTGCAAAAAACACAGTTTCACCCTCACAAGGGCAAATCTGCAAAACTGGCGAAAGTGGTATTTGACCACACAGTCACTTCCTAGTGATGATTTTGCATAAACAGGAACCAAGGATGATTTTGTAACTCCCAATGTCTCTGCACATAAGCATACGATGCAATTTCTGTGGTAACTTTTCACCGACCTGTAGAATAGTGGTTGCACAGCATAAAACTGGGCCTTTTTCTGAGTGCGTGCAGAAAACTTCCGCCTCCAAAACAGGCCCCGAAATGGTCTCAAATTAAAAAAAACAGGGTCGCCGAGGGCTAAAGCCTTCTCCCGCAGCATATACTACCCTCTTGCTTCACCGCGCGAAGGGCGTCTCAACCTGAGACAATGCACTCCTGCAATTTTCGGCTATGCTACCTGCAAAGATCTGCTCCCAAACCAGAAAATGAAAGCAACACTGCTCCTCTTACCAGAACACCGCGAGCTTGGCTTGCTTTCTTGAGCTCCTTACCACGAACCAGGCTCTGATACCATATCACGATTGTGGGAGAGAAGGAAGGAGTCTCACTTGTAGCTTTCTTGCTTGCACAATGGGGGAATACACACAAGGGTGGAGGCTGAAAACAGTTTTCATCTTCTTAGTTGTGAAAGCCAAAAGAACTCTCATACAAAGAAATAGAAGAACCCTATATATGGGTCTCAAACCAAAGACAACTAACTAAGGTGGCATACTAACTGAGCCATGAACTAGAGTAGATAAGGATAGCTGTCGTCTAGCTATTATTCATGGGCGGTGTACCAACCGCATCTACAACTGACAAGTCGGAGACATAAATGGACAACGGTCACCCTGGCATATCACGAGTGGAGCTCGATATCTCAACACTCCCTCCCTCTTCCTCTCCCTCCCTCTCTCGTTTCCTCTCCCTCTCTCTCCCTCTTCCTCTCCCTCTCTCGTTTCTCTCCCTCCCTCTTCCTCTCCCTCTCTTTCTCTCTCATTTCCCTCTCCCTCTCTCAATACACATGAATTTTAACAAAAACAAGTAAAAGAGAAAGAGAAAACACAAAAACAAAGCAAGAAGGAACAATCCACTCATCGTAAAGGCTCAAAGAAGGGTTTAGCGGCTCCTCTTCGCAACGGCGGCTCCTCTTCACCCTCTGTACACTTCCTCCTCTTCTTCGCGAACGACGGCGGCGGCGATGAGAATCTATCTTTCTCCCTCTTTCTCTCTTTCTCTCCCTCTCCCTCTCAAATGCAAGATATTCGCTCTCCTTTCGCTCTCTCTTTCGTGTATGCGCGCAAAATAACGTGCTCGGGTTTCGGCCTGCGTTTTTTTCGTCTGAGTACCGTTGCTATTAGCGTCGCTATTAGCGTCACTAATAGCGACTATTAGCGTCACTAATAGCAACGCCGCTATTTTGCGACGAAAATCGCCGTCACTATACCTCCATATCCTTGTAGTCTTTTTTCAAATTCTAAATACAAAAAGGAAACTAGTAACTTCTTCTAGTGTTAGTTAGCTTTTGGAAAGTCCAATCAACATTATATGTGACTCGTAGATGGATCTTTCCAATTTCTTTGATTGATATATGGCCAACATCTTATAAAAGTTGAAACAAGTTGTAATAACAAACAAGGTCCCAACTAGATTGACTTTTCCAAATGGAGGTTTCTTTTAAGAAACTAGAGTTTGATAGAGGAGACTAATTTCTAGGAAATTTAATGGCCTCAAGGATGGCATGCCCAATACATCTAACAATGACGACATTTTATTCGGTTCAATACTTCTTAAAATCTTTGCACTCCATATAAAGTGTGTTTGAGCTACTACTCATGTATACTACCCTCCTATCCCTAAGCTCTATCAAGTTATAGAGGCAGTTCTTGCCAAGGAGCTCATAGAGAAATACATTTAACAAGAATGATCTTTTGTTTATTCATAGATTTGCTCTTCAAACTTTCATTGCTACTTGTTAAACAAATAATTGTTCTTATAGTTTTGGCTTATGCTTCAGAATGTTTACTTACAATGCTTATTGCTTGAACTCAACCCTCCATTTATACTATTGTGGGGCTTTGCTGCCTAGCGTAGAAGCCTATTTTCCTAAAACAACAAAGGAGCTCTTTGGTAATTTCTTCTCAACTAGTCACTCACTTTAAACTCCTTCAACATATCACTAATCCCATTATTTGTATGAGAATTTCCTCCTTAGAAATACAAATAAGAAATGCTACCCACAATGAAGAAACCCTCGTAAAAGAGCACACACTCTCTCTCACTCAAATCAAATAATCAAAGAATGCAAAAGAAGCATTATGAACCCACATGAAGAGTAGTTAAACCTATGTAGAGATTATTCCAAGCTACAAAGAGTAATGAGCTATGCACCCTACCTTAGGTCATCAAGCAAGTAAACAAACAATACATAACCAAGTAAAGCATCCATACATATAACCATTGAATAATAGCAATGAAAGGATACAAATAAGGAATGAAAAGAAATATCTTGATTTATCTTACTATAGGTCATTTTATAAGGAAAATTGGTCAAAAGGTGGACAAAGAAAAGGTGGTGTCGTAAAAGCCCCCCTTTATTGATACCTTTATGAGGGGACAATCTAATTTATGCGTGAAACAATGTGAATAAAAGAGGGATTTTTTGTACATTCCTTTTGATCGATTACAAAATGACGGGCAAAATAGGCCCCCTTGATGAGGCAATGCTACTTGAGGAAAACCCCATATATGATTTCTTACTCCTAGGCTCCTTTTCATTTGCACTTAGGCTTTGAGAATGCTTAGGTGAGCCATCCTTAATCTTTGTCATGGCATCCTCAAGTTTGGCAATTAGTGCATCAAGTTGCTTTTGATATAAGTGTTGCTAGATCTATCCACAATTGTATAATTGTTTGCCTTTCCCTAGCATTGATCTCATATAAATTTTGTAAAACTACTGAATTAACCTGCAAAAATTGCACTAATTTAGCTTGTTTGAATGTTGACTTTGGAATATCTTTATCATCCTTCTTTTGTGACACTACTCTAGCTAGAAAGCTCATCTCTTTTTTGGTAAGGCCCCACCTACTTTCACAAGACACCCCATGCCCCCTTCTTTCTTTTGAAGGGCCAAACCATTCTCCTTGAGAAATTCACCACATTTTTCTCATGTCCAAATACTTCTTGTATTTTGTTGAGCTGGGTAAATGCTACTTTGTCTATAACCACTTGTTATCCTTAATAGTTGTGGATTTAGTTGGATAAAGTTTTCAGAGCAATGTTCATATCAAGGGTATATTGCAAAGCTCCATGAAGCCAAATGCGTTGTGCTCTTTTTTAGATGGACTCATCTTTCGCTCTAACTATTGGGGTGACCATAGCTATAGGTGGGACTATGTGTTGTGCAATGTGTCATGTGCTCTTTTTTAGACTTGGGGTGACCATAGTTATAGATGGTGCTATGTGTTGTGCAATGTGCCATGTGTGTATGTATGCACTTCGTAAGGCTTTTTCTTGAAGGTCCAAGGGGGACTAAGGATGGAATGGTGTCACATGGAGTGGTCACAATGAGTGACAGAAAGACCAGTTTCATGCCTTTTGGTAGGACAAATTTGGATTGTTTTATCAGCTAGGCATACTGTGATTTTGTAAGAGATTTCTAAGGTTTTCTATTATGACTAGTAGGGTTCTTCTTGAAATCCATGGACATCTACTCAAAGAGTTCTAGGGTCTTGGTATCAGTGTAAGGACCACAATCAGTGCATAGGTTGAAGCTTTAATATCTCAACATGAGAAGAAAATGCATCATTCAAAAAGTTATTTGTGATGGCATGGAAGGCCAAAGATCATGTCTATGTGGTTAGTTTTGACTGTGGAGAGACTAGTGGCTTGGTCTTAGCCCTTCTTGACCACCAATGTACCATGTTGACGACCTAGTATGACCACTATAGAGTGCAACTAAGTTGATGAGAGCATGATGGAATGGAAACAACCAATGGGATTGACTCTATGCAAAGTTGATAGTATGATTACATGGCACCGTACCAAATAATGATGTGAAAAGTGAGTTGATGGAAGGTAGTCAAAGTTATTTGAAGAAAAATGAGGTTGTAAAGTTGACAATGATGATGATAAACAAAGAATAAGCATCTAGAGATGCCCATATTGGTGGAACTAGGAAAAGAAAGAGGCTAAAGCTAGTGTCAAAAGGCCAATGCAATGCAATGGCCTCAATAATGATGTAAAAAATGGTGCAAAAGAGAAAATCTAAATCCTTATCTTTACAAATAGAGAGGGAATGTGTTTGGAGGTGAGGGGTGGCTTTAAGAGGGGGCCACAATTGTTACAGTGGGGAAAGGTGATAGTTGATAGAGAGGAGATTGTGGAGGCACTACTAGAGGTGATCATGAAGAAGAAGAGAAAGGGAGTAAAGTTGGGGGAAGGGTGGAGACAGTCGAAGGCCAATGTTATTAGTGTGGAGAAATAAAAGCCTAAGGTGATGTTCAAAGGAAGGAGTTCATGGAAGTGTGGAGAGAGCTCACAGAGTTGGTCCGTATAGATTGGAAGTATCTTGGACTTGAGATCTCCCCAAAAGCTTACCCAGTTTGATTAGAGTTGCAAAGGATTGTGATGTTGATGCTCTTAGTGTGTGAGTATTGGATAGACAACTTGATTTTCTTAGATAAGGATTGTAAACATGTAGGCACTATAATATCTAATGTAGAAAGTTGCTTTGTAATAGTCATAGTGCTCCATAGAGAAGACTTTGCATCATAGTGCCGATAGAGAAGGCTTTGGATCATAGTGCCCTTAGAGAAGAATTTGCAAACATTTGTTCCTCCTAGAGTTGTAATATCGAGTTCACCAAAGAGTAAGCTGTATGATAGACTTGCCATTATACTGAATGTTCCACTAATCATGGCCATAAAGTTTGTGATCTTTTATCTTGTTTTTAGGCTACAAGAGGACAAGTATATATGTTTCTTATTGTTTTCTATAATGAGCACTAAATTTTCTTAATTGTTCTCATTGGGCTTAAGATATACGATGCTTTCTAGTAGTGATTGGGAGCTTTTTTTTATGTTTGTCTCTTAGGTAGTGCCCTATATCTCTTTTCTTTTCATCAACATATCATTTTAGTACCCCCTGAGGATGTTTCTACAAGATCCAAGTGGAGGATATGGCCATGAAGTTCAGCATCTGTTAACCCCAATTCACCAATTCGAGATGGCAGAAAAATGAAGGAAAAAGCAAAAAAATGATGGAAAAAGAGCAAAGGCATAGAGGTGGCCCCTAAAGCTAAGCTGGGGCAAAAAGTGCAATTTTAAATGAAAGGTGCCTTAGAAAACTCTAAAAACTCTTGTAAAAGAGCGCCAGGCTCCTCCTGTGCCATTTGTAAAAGAATAGACGGGTATAGGTTTAGGGTATGAAGCAAGAAGAGGGAATTAGAAAAAGGGACCTTGCCACAATGGCCAGTCATGTAAAAAGGGATGGGTGCCCATGGGAATTTAGGGTTTTGTATATAAAGTTCAAAAAGTGAATGAGAGCTCATTCTTTGGTGTGTGGCTAACAAGAGTCCTCTCTTCTCTTCTCTTCTCTTCTCTTCTCCTTGCTTGTGTGTGTGCTCTTGAGAGAGGGAGTGTGACAGTGTGAGGGAATGAGTGTCTGGGAGTGAGGGATCAAGAGGGTGAAGCTCTTCACCATTTCTTCTTCTCTCTTCTTCTCTCTTCTCTTCTCTTCTCTTTTCTTACGCACGCGGCTATGGTGGATGGAGCTTGGAGATGAAGGAGGCTTGAGGATGCTTGAGCTAGCATCTAGAATCGTGGAGCTACCGGCGTGTGTGAGAGGGGAGGAAACTCATTTCGACATTAAGGTAAGCTCACTACGCCCTGAGAGGATCAACAACGTGTCGGCTAGGTGAGAGATAGCCATGAGAGCTCTTTTGGAACGCTTGAAGCAATAAGTGGTCCATGGGTCTTGGCAGTTGAGCGAGAGCTCCCACATTTTGGTTCCGTTGCCGAGACCTACGAATTCAAGCTTGAGCACTTGCGCACCTCATATCGAGCATCAAAGTAAGGGATTCATCCTCAAAACAGAGCTTGAGATAGGTAGGAAGGGTTTTTTATCTTCGAAACAAGTAATTATTTTGGGTTATCTTGTTGGTTTGATGATTGGAAAAGATGGAGGAATCATTTTCAGTTTTTTGCCTTCAATCTTTGTTGCATTTAGCGTAGGTTAGGATTAGGATATCGGATCGGAAAAGTGTAGGGTTTACTGCTGTAAAACAGGGCACAAATCATGCAAAAATGGGAAAAAAGAGTGCTTGGGATGTTTAACGTCGGAAACTGAGTGATTGGGGACATCAAAACCTTACCTGGGAAGGGGTTTAAGAGCCAAGAGGTCAAGGAAGAGCTCATTTCATGCCCTGACATTGAGAGAGAGAGAGAGAGAGAGAGAGAGAGAGAGCTCTTGGAGATTCAATTCGATCTTGCCGCTAGGGAGTCTACCGCACGTTCCAGGTATATCAAGGCCTTCCCCTTATGCCTTGGTACTAATTTGGAAGCTCTTGTGTGATATGATTGCATGTGTTGCAAGATTTAAGCAAAATAGTGTTTTTGCTGCCGTCGTCACGTGCCGTTTGGCCTGTCCGAGTGACCGGTTCCTGGGCTAAGTCCCAGAATTGGCCCTTGTGGAGTCCCAAGAGGAACACCAAGGAAAAGGGAATTCTCTTGCAAGAAACTCTATCTTGTAACATCAACAAGATTTTTTATTAGGTTTTATATGATCACAATGAAGAAAAGAACACCAGGCACAACAAATCTTCATGCAGCATCATGTAGATCTCCCACGGATTTGATAGAATCAACCATATTCTTCAATATCTTCACAAAATCCATCAATATAAAAAAGAAACCAAAGGAATACACCATGTTTGAATGGAAATACATCACATAGTATTCATCTTCAATATTTTCATAGTCTTCTCTCTCAATCTCTCATATACAATCACTTTGTTTTAATAGAATTGGCTATCTCTGACTCACTCTCTCTCTCTCCATCAATAATACATCATATCCTCACTAAAATCTCTCATAATCACTCACAATAATCCTTCTTAGGTCCTGGATACCCCTCCCAAGAGGTATGTCTGATATGAAGAGTCACCAGAGCCACTACAGTGTCCTTTCATAGCTCACCACTGTCACTTCACTTCAGTCTTTACTTGAGTCTTCAGTAGCTACTTCTTTCACTTCTTTTAGCTCTTTTGCACTTGTATTCACCTCTTTCCAAGGTTAGAAAATTTTCCCAAGCTACACTCTCATCCATCAGAACACATACAGAAGCATACAGAATAGTCACAGTACAGCACCAGAACAGCTACAGTACAGTTACAGTACAGAAACAGAGCAGAGACAGAAGGTCTATAGAAGGTCATCAAAACCTCATAACTCATACTCAAACCATTCCAAACCGTCACGAAATGCTCAAGAGAACGAACCAGGAAGCAAAATCTATGCTCACGCTAAGCATCATCATCGAGAAAGAAGATAGGAATCATCATTTACGTCCTCACTTTCATCATCACACGAGACTGCCATTTTTTGTGTGAGAGAGAGATTTGAACGTGAAAAGGTGTGTGTGATGGGATGCGCATCGAGGGTGAAGAAGATGAAGAGGAGATGCCATAAGACACACCCCTTCACCCCACGACCCACAACCCTATTTTTATTTTCTTAAAAGTGTAGAGTTACATCCATTAAGGTCTAAACCTTTCTATGAAACACATGGCTTTATAGTCTTAGCCAATTACATAATTTTGCAAAGGTTGAGCTAACAAATACATTATTGAGAGAGATTTTGTCGAGGTAGAGGGAGAAACTTGTGCTTGTGTTTTGCCTTATTTCCTGGTTTATCATCTCGCCCACATTGAAGAGTGAAGCGTCCCCGCAAACAAAGTTGAAGAAGAGCCACCATCAGCACATAATCTCTTTGGAATTGGTAATGGGGAAAAACTCGATGATGAAGAAAAACTTGATGAAGCCAAGCCATGCCATGACCATTCATGACCAAACTAGGGAAGGGACCCTTGCTTCATATCTTCCACACTACAAACTTTACATAGTCTTCAAATAGTAGGGCTCTAATTCCAATATTTGTATCGAGGGTAATTCACACCACCATGGGGTGACATGCTACCATTAAGAATTGGCATGTGAATGGGGTGCTAAAGTTTAATGTTTTCTTTTTTCATATTGTGATAGATAGAAAAAAATTAATGGATTGGATCATCTGAGGAGCCGAGGGAGAAGGAGAGGGAGGCATGTGAGAGGGAGGAAGACGATAATAGGAAAGGGGAGTAGGTGGAAGAAGGCATTCGATGCTTCCATGATGAGGGAGGAGGCATTGTGGTTGGTCAGACGAGGATGATGAGGGGTGAGGAGGAGACGAGATGGTGGCGACAGGGCAGAGGCATTGTGGGAAGGATCAAGACGATTATGGGAGGAGAAGAAGTGGAAGACGCCTTTAACCTGAGGAGGGGGGAATGATCGGTTGGGCAGATGGGCAAATGTCGGTGGCTGGTACATTGACTGGGATGCAAGGCCGTGTTTGGATATGGCACAAAAGCCCTACATCCTACTCACCTTATAGTTCCCCTCTCCATACATCCTAGATCTGCTAAAGGAGCGCTTTACTCTTATCCATTCCTATGTCGATCCAGCTGGCTATATGTGTCATGATAATAGTGATGACGCCGGTCAATACAATGGCGATGGCGATGAGGACACTTGGAAATAGCCCTTGGCCTTGCACGCCACTTGTGTGCATGCCCTTATTGGCATTTGCACCTCTACTAAGCTCCTCTACTCCCTGCCCAACCTTTGCCTCAGCGTCTATCCCGCCATCGGCTTTGACCATATAGACCTTGTTGCAGCAAGGGTGTTATAGTCAAACCTCTCCAGCGATGACCTTCTTGACCTTGCCAATCTCCTGATGTTGGCCGTAGTCGATCGATTGTTGCAATGGCACCCGTCTCCAAGTCGCGAGTGGTGGATCAGTTTGTTGCTACCTGGAGGGAACTCCAAGACGCGTGGACCATGTCTTGGATTGCTTCCTTCATCGAGCATATTTTGGTTTCATGAAGAGCCAGGTTCCTGAGCTACGCACCACATGAAGATAATTTGGATAGTCGATGATGCCTGGTTCTCGCAACGCCCCCCACATGAAATGCTCAAGAGAACAAACCAGGAAGCAAAATCTATGCTCACGCTAAGCATCATCATCAAGAAAGAAGATAGGAATCATCATTTACGTCCTCACTTTCATCATCACACGAGACTGCCATTTTTTGTGAGAGAGAGAGATTTGAACGTGAAAAGGTGTGTGTGATGGGATGCGCATCGAGGGTGAAGAAGATGAAGAGGAGATGCCAGAAGACACACCCCTTCACCCCACAACCCACAACCCTATTTTTATTTTCTTAAAAGTGTAGAGTTACATCCATTAAGGTCTAAACCTTTCTATGAAACACATGGCTTTATAGTCTTAGCCAATTACATAATTTTGCAAAGGTTGAGCTAACAAATACATTATTGA
Organism: Lygodium microphyllum; assembly: GCF_053477565.2. NCBI lineage: Eukaryota > Viridiplantae > Streptophyta > Polypodiopsida > Schizaeales > Lygodiaceae > Lygodium > Lygodium microphyllum. Next base: position 153,769,323 of record NC_141143.1, read on the forward strand.
GAGAGATTTGGTCGAGGTAGAGGGAGAATCTTGTGCTTGTGTTTTGCCTTATTTCCTGGTTTATCACGTCAAAAACCACTCAATAAGCTTCCAAACAATCTCAAACCCTATCAATCAATACTCCATCCCTCCTTACAGAGAGAAAACAAAACAAAACAGAAGCTCAAAAGAACCAATCAGAACATATCAGAACATCATCTCTACTAATAAACATCATGAGCTTAATAAAACCATTCCAACCTATCCAAAACACTCTCAAACCACTTCCAAACCAATCAATCATCTCATAAAATCAACCATTCAGCTCTCAAAAACAACAAAAATCAGCCAAAAAACAAGTCATTTCAACACTCAACATATCCCCACACTTAATAAGGAAGCGTCCTCACGACCCAGGAAAAAGGGAATACAAGTTCATTCAAAAGCTCAACTTTGATCTTCAATATCTCTTCAAAAACAGTCCATCCAACCACGACTCCAACTTATCACCTGTATCTGATATAAAAATACAACGAAAGGAAAACCCTTTATACATTAACACTTCTTATCAAACTGGAAATCACAACAAACTTGTAAAGGATATAAGAGGTTGCTTCTTCTTCTGCATCAGCATCTTCAACTATCCAACCACGACCCCATCACCACAATGCTCCAAAAACGTAGCTCGCACGAAAGCCAATCGAATAGGCAACCACCACGATCTTATTACATAAATTAACCCACAACACAAACACTACACACAACACAACCATCTGAATGACTCCTCCAAAAAGAGAGATTTTATCATTAAAAATCATCCACCATACATGGCAAAGGTATCAATGAAGATGATCCCTCTTGAAAGATTGGTGATTTCGGAAACGATCCATAGATAAAGATTCATCTACAAATGTCTTGGGAGGATTCTGAAAAAACTGAAGGTAGCACATCCTTTCCAACAGGACAAGGTATCTACTAGGGAGACAAAGGGCATGAAAGTACAATATATCCAATTGCTGGGAATCAATGCTCACATTGACATTCATGCACAACTTTGGAATAGGCTTTGAATCAGTATGAGAATGCCTATGCATATACGCCAGGTACCAAGCAAAATGAGCAGTTAATCTCACCGAAGGATCTAGAGACTGTGAATATTGATGAGCAAAATGAATATAGTTCTCGTATGCTTGACTGGCAGTTGTCCATTCTCCTGGGATTATTGGCCAGTTTATCTGAGGTCCTGTAAGAGAATCATTCAAGCTCCATCCCCTTCTTCTGGAAATCTGATGATCAAACCCGGCATAGTCACTAACCAACTGAGGTGGTTGAGATATAGAAGTGGCAGGAGATGGAAGTGGAATAAGGAAAAGTGGATGAAGAGATGGGTAGGAAAAATCATAAAAGGAGGAATAATTTAAAGAAGGAGTGGCTGAAAATTTTAGGGAATCACTTAGGAAGGGTGTTAACTGATAAATAGGAAAGGTAGAAGGTACATGAATGGATGGAGAAGGACATGGTGGAGAAGGGAAAAATACTCTATCCTCGATAAAAGAACAATATGTAAATATAGAAATTTGAGGAAAAGATTGAGGTTGGAAAAGAAGGGGTAAGATGGTTGTGGAATTGGTTTGATAGAGAGAAAGATATATATCATAACGGTGAGCCATTTGTTGGTAATACAGTAGGGTAGGAATAGAAGGACCTAATATAGATCTTCTCTAATAGGCATCAAAAAAGGTAGAATCAAATGGATTATGCTTGGAAAGATAAGCTAAGAGATCCACCCTCAGTTGGTTAGTGCTTTGGACATAGGTAGGGGCTGTGTTCTGTCTTTGATTCAGGACCACAGAATCAATCATGGTATGCCAGAAATTATCAGGGCAAGTAGCCACTTTGGAGGAGTAACTCTGAAACATGTCATCTATTCGCAACTCCAAATGGTTGACATAAAAAACAACTTGTAAAACCACGTCTCCCACATACCAAGCCATATCCACTTCATCTGGAATCAACAAGTCTCCTCGTAGATACATATATGACATCAACATGGTATCGGTCGTGACCGAATCTTCAAACACCATACGGACCACCTCTGTCAGCAACTCAGGAGACCAAGCCCCACTCCAACCATCCTCTAGAAGAGGAAGATCCATCGTGGAAAGCTTCATGTAGAAGGCCAACTTCTGTAATTGATAGTGGACAAAGAAAGAATGGTCCGGAGGAACATATTCCTGATACTGCTCAAATGTAGACCATAGCAAATCCATCCGAGATTGCAATATTTCCACTTTATCTTGGAAGAGAGGACACAAGGTAGCCTGTCTCTGAAGAGCTGCCAAGTTGCTGTGAGAGAGAAGGGATCAAGGGAACATGAGGGCTTGGAGGAACAGACCGTGACTTTGCCAGTTGATCTTGCAACTGCTTGATTTGGGAAGCTTGTGATTCCACTGTGTCATTAGCAGTCTGTAAGGCTGAAAGTTTGACATCTAAAAGAGTTTGGAACTCTTGCGCTTCTGTGGACATCCTCTCCTTCTCCTTTGAGAGGCTAGTAACCTCTAATTGAGCCCCTATTAACTGAATCTTCAAAGAAGATATCTCATCTCTTTGGGTTTGAATCAGTTGGGTTTGTTGCTCCATCTGCTTAAACAAATCTGCTAGGGTATCCTTAGCAGAGGCTAACTCAGATGTTGCCTTATGCAACTGGTCCTTAGACTGCATCAGTTCTTCATAAAAGGAAGTGTACAGCTGTTGAACACAGGCTGTCACTGACAGTTCAATGGAACTCTGAATGTCTTTACATAGGAAAGGAATGGCATCTCCCGAGACTAGACTGTTCAGTGAGGGGACTGATATGTCCAACGAACCTTCTCGATGTGCTCTGAACAGGTTATTACATGTGAGATAAGTAGGGAGATCAATGCCAGAGGTAGCAGGAATGGGCACTGAAGAAAGAACTGAAGGAGCTTTATCTGCTACCCGCTTCAAGCATTTGCGCTGTATGACCAGGGGAGGCGGAGAATCCAAATCCTCTATATCAATTGGTTCTGACTCATCTGAAGGTGGAGGAGAAGGTACTGGATCAGATGGAGGAGGTGGAGGCACACTCTTCTATAAACTTGAGTAGGTCAAGAAGGCAGACAAGTACGATCCATAGGTGACATTGGTAACATTGCCCCTGGTGACTTTGACGAAATGTTGATCCATCTTAGTGAGTAGGTAAGTGCTCCAATCAATAGCTACTCCTTTTAACACCATCCTTGAAGCTATAAAGAGCTCTTTGAACAAGTAATGGGATGGCATTTTTGCAGGCATAAACCTGTCTTGGAGAAACTGACAGATCAACTTCCACACAGGATCAGTGATCATGGAAAAGGAAACTCCTGAAGAGTTGATCACCTTCTTAACATCCAGAATTTCCCTGGTCTGCTTTTGTAACAGCTTCAAAATCTCTTCGTTAGAGAAAAGCTGGCGATTTGTAACAAAGGGTTCACCTTTGGAGGGAAGAGATAGAGCCTTCCCGAGGCCTCGAGGTGTCAAAGTCATGGAAGTACCCTGGCCCAGTCCCGACTTCTTGCTGTAGGAGGCCAGAAACTCGTCACACATCGATGGATCCTCTGAAAGCAATGGAAAGGAGGCAGCCACGAAAGTGGCGAGTCCCGCCTTTGTGAGAGGCTCAAAAGTGAGTAGGGAAGAGTAATCCCTACTGACTAGTGGGACATACTGGATAGAGGGAGGAGCGTGAGGCGCCATTCAGATGGTTACACACACACCACAAACACAGACAAACAAGGAGAATGCCTGTCAAGCAACAGACAAAAACCAAGGATAAGATATCAACCAAAACAACTATCCCCAAGCAAACCACAGCCTAGAAAAATTTCGACATGACCTCTAGATATATACGACCGAAAGCTTCATGCTATGCAACATGCAAACACCCAAATCCCGTATCAGGCAATAAAGAAAAAAACTACACACCGTACCCTTAACCGTAACAAAGACACTAAACCAAAACATAACAATAACCCACACATATCAAGACCACAACTTTGATAATCAGGTTTTGCCCATGGAGACAACTCCGAAGACTTCACATACCCATCCCACGAAACGAGTTCATTAAAAATGGGAAATAAGTGCAGTGAGGGGAAATTAATTTAATGAAATGTTCATTTTATGAATTATTAAGAAATGGGTGAATTTTTATTAAGTGATAAACCTTATCAAGAAAATGGCGGTTCCTTCTTAAAATTTTAATTACCAATTATTAGGTTAAAGCGGTGCTTAAATCCGAATCCCGGACTACGATACCCAGACTGGGTCCCTAAATGCAAGTTCATTTATTAAAAATTAAGGTGATGCAGAGTGTTTTTTTGCCAGCGCGTGCTCTTGTGACGGCTGGTTCATTTTAATTAAAAATATTAAAGTGCCTCTTAAGCGCACTTAGCGCGTGCTAAGTGAACGGCTGATTGATTGTTATAAAAAAATGGTGTGTTTAGCGCGAATGCGTGTGCCATGGTGGTGTTTAGGGTTTATTTCAAAAATTAACCGTGGAGTTTTGGGGTAGCGAGAAAAAAACAAAAAATAAAAGGAAAAATACATGGTAGTGGGTGTATGTGAATGCAATGAATGCGCTCTTCTCAATCCCAAAAGGTATCTGGATTTTTTCTAGAATTTTCAGTTTATGATTTGAATGAAAGATATTTTTGTATGATTTTAGCATTGAATGAAGTATTTTTACAGCTTAGAAAATAGTCCAAAAATGAGTAAAAATGGTAATGGAATTTTTAGGCATTTTTTAGCAATGAATTTGGAATTTTTTACCTTTTTTTTTTTTTTATTTACTGCAGAAATATTGGAAAATTTCAAGATTTTTTTTCTTTTTGTGTGAATTTTAAGTGTTTTTTAATGTTTTTTTATTTTTCAATGTTTTTTGAATGTTTTCTTGTTTGTGGAATTAAAAATCCGGGAAAATACCCAAGAATAGACTGCGTGTCAGCCGCGTGTGAACAGTCGGCTGCACACCACCTCACGGACCAGCTAACGCACATCCCCGCACGTGAACAGCTGCCAACAGTCTCCCACACATGAACACGAGCAATCAAAATCGAAAACAGGCGCGTTCACGCGTGGGACGAGTCGCGTGAAAACACGTAAAAATTAAGAAAAATTAATATCTCCCAATCCGGGCATCAAAACGAAATGTCATAAAAACAAAAAGTGGGCAAGACGGCAAGGGGAAGACAAGGAAAACATGCAATGGGAGTTCCGGGGGAAAGACAAGGTGTTCACATGCAAAAAACGCAAAAAACGGGTCCAAAAACGCAAGTAAAAATTAATATCAGAAGATCCGTGTATCGAAACGAGGTGCAGGAAAAAGGAAAAATGTGCAAAAAGACGTGCCCGACAATCCTATCATAGCAAAACATAGTTCCGACTAAGATAAGACGTGTTCACGAGGGAAAAACCCAAAAAACAGACCCAAAAATGGAATCGAAAAGTAATATTGGACGAACCGCTTGCCGGAATGACATGCAGTAAAAAGGAAAAATGTCTGCAGGAAGGGGGGGTATAGGGTTGTCATGTCAAAACGCAGTTCCGGCAGAAGTGAGAGGGGTTCACATGTGAAAAACACCAAAAATACGGTGGAAAACACATTGAAAATTTAATCATTAAAAATCCAGAAGTCGAAATAGGATGGAAAAAAAAGAAAAAAGGTGGAGGAAGGCGCAGGAGACACGGTTGTCAAATCAAATTGGCATTCCGATGCAAAGAAGGCAGGTTCACATGGAAAAAGGTCAAAAAGACGCACGAAAAAGTCGTAAAAAACCGCAAAATTAATATTGGACAAACCGTGCATCGGAAGGACACGGAGTAAAAAGGAAAAATGTCAGGGGGAAAGTGGTTGTCAGGGCTATGATGTCAGATCACGGTTCCAAAGCAAGCAAAGCACGTTCACATGGAAAACTGGCTAATTTGCGCAAAATGCTTCAAAAATTAATAACTCGAAAACCATGCACCGAAACAGGGGTAGGTAAAAAGAAAAAATGGTCAATTCAAAGGGAGGAACAGGGCTATAAGGTTGGATGTAGATTTCGGTGAACGTAGGATACGTTCACATGGCAGGACCGCAACATCAGGGAATTAAGGAGAACTGCAAGGGAACACCCCGAGGGTGGGTGGAACATAAACGAGTGGGTGGGAAGGGACCCCATCAGTGTAAAAGCAAGTCATGGCATAGAGGCATGAGTAGGTTGAGGCATATGCAAAAGGGTATGCAATGTAGACGCGCAGGGACGCGTCCCCACACTTAAAACCTTAACGGACAGGATTAACCGAGCAACAGGGACCTAGGACCACGCCACAGACCATCCACTAATGTCCCCACGCTTAAAACATGAACATCGCTGAGAAATAGAAAGTGTAGGGTTAGAAAAACTTGGCCCATATTGGTAAGGATTAAGGTTGATTGTCGATGGCACGTCCACTGTCGTTGTCAGCTACAGCAGGAGGTACCAAGGCATCTTCATAGTACACATCCGTCATGGCAGGGACCACGCGGCAGCACCCAGGGAGGTAGCTGGTTGAAGGAATCGCAGGAAATTTGTCGATGGCGAGGGATATTGCACTCAACTCATAGTCACTCATATGGAATGAAAGAACAGTCACTCACCCCATTACTAATATCACTCGAGGAATAATGATTGAAACCCATATCTCGTACCTGGTTTAGAAATCGACAGGGGAATGGTACAGAGGGAGTATGCTAGGGTGCACCGTTGATGGTGCAGTGTACAGAACAGGGTGGCGTGTCTTATGAAGATGGTAGAGACCCACCCCGTGGGTGCATAGGGAAACAGGAACATACCTAACTCCAAGTGTCGTAACATCCCTCAATCTCACCTCTCGGTAAATGATTGAAGAAACTCCAGTCACACTCAGCCCACCCTCTGTCTCACGCTTTGCTAATAGATATAGGAGGGCAGCCCTTTCCTGAAACCCATTGATGTAATCCTCACGGTCACTTGTACAAAGGTTGTATGCCTTGTGCGCATTTGATGGTACAACTGTGCATCCTGCCCTGTGCCGACATACGGTGCGAGAAGGAAGGCCAGGGAGCCTTATAGTGCAGTGCACAAAAACAGATAGTGCTTTGTGCATTGAGAGGCCCATCCCGTGCGTGCAACACTTCATTCACACTTCTCACCTCTCATTTGATTTGAAGGGAAAAGACTAGTCACTCGCCCCACCCTCTGTCGCACTCTCTACTGATAGTTACAAAGGGCAACCCATACTCACTTTTCCATCCGGTTAGGATGAAAGCTCACATCACTCGATTGTTTGTCGATGAAGATCGCGTCATCAGTTGTTGAAGAGGCGTACCCAGGGAGGTAGCCATCAAATCGAACGTTGTGTTGGATATGAACATGGCGTCTGCTAGAGGACAGGTAGACACTCTGCAGAGAGACCCAGGACACAGCGTACCAAGGGAGGCAGCTTCGGAACTGGATCCTGGGGATAGAAAGTGATGAATCCACTTTCTGGACTGCTGGGTGTTGCCACCTTGTCCACAACCAGCTTCTCGCCCAAGGGTGTTAAACACCTTTTCTAGGAACGAGGCCTGCTATGATAGGGAATTTCTTCATTTTCTCTCATAACAGTTTTTTTCGTTTTTCTTATCTTGTTTTTTTTTTCCCCTATTCCGGAGGGTGTTTCCACCTTTTCTCGAAGAATAGGTCGGCATGACAGGGACCGAAGTCCTTTTCTCCCATGACCGATATGTTTTTTTTTTTCTTCGAATTAAGCAAGGGAATTGTAGAAATACCGTTTATTAGAACCCACCTCGCCACTGGCTAGTGGAAAATAGAGGATAAAAGATCAAGGCTGGAAGATGGGGCTGAGGGGACAGAGGGTCATAAGAGTGAGAGTGCCACGCCAACAGGGGAAAGGATCAGGTGACCGTGATTGTCAAGATCCCAAAGGAGGGAAGTACTTCCTCAGGCGATATCCATTGATCAGGAAGGGATCATCAAAGGCATCAACGGTCTGCACTTGGACAGAGCCATTAGGGTTGACAGCAAGTACCTTATATGGGCCCATCCACCGCTGTTGAAGCTTGCCATGAAACTTGCCAAATCGTGAATCATAGGCTAGGATCAAATCACCTTCTTTGAACTCCTTGTGCTTGATGAAGCTGTCATGGTAAGCCTTGCGTCGAGCTTGCGTGGCTTCCATGCACTGTAGAGCCATCCTGCGAGTTTCGTCCAAACATTCCAAGTGCAGGAGACGGCGTTGCAGTGAATCATCATCCCCCAAATGCTCTTTGATAGCCACTCGCAAAGAGGGTAATTCCAGTTCAACAGGGAAAACAGCTTCTGTACCATACACCAGCTGAAAGGGTGTCTGTCCTATTGCTGCTTTATGGGAGGTTCTGTACGCCCAGAGGGCCTCTGTAAGTCGATCATCCCAGTCACGATGATGTGCGGCAATCTTCCTTGTCAAGATCGAGCAGAGGATGCGATTGGTGACTTCGACTTGGTTGTTGGCTCTGGGGTAATAAGGAGTGGACTTGCGATGGCGGATCTTATATAGCTCTGTCAACTCTTCCATGACTTTATTAATGAAATGAGTGCCTCTGTCACTTACCAACTCTACGGGACTACCAAAATGGGTGATGATATTCTCGTACATGAACAGGGCCACGTTGTTACCATCGTCCCGCTTTAGGGCTTTAGCTTCACACCACTTTGTGACATAATCCGTACATACGAGGATGTATCCGTTCTGTTTCCTTCTGGTGGGAGGATCAATTGGGCCTAAGAAGTTGATGCCCCACTTCTCAAACGGCTTCAAGGGAAGGATAGGTTGTAATGGCATGGCACTTGTTTTGGTGGGTTTCCCCATTCTCTGGCAGGCATCACATCGCTTATAGTAGTCATAGGCATCCTTATGAATGGTAGGCCACCAATATCCTACTAACAGAGCCTTCCTGGTTGTGGCTTCTCTTGCAAAGTGGCCTCCACATGGCTCGTCATGGCAAGCCTTCAAAACAATCCCAATCTCATCTCCTGCAACACATCTTCTGAGCACTTCATCTTTGCCTTTCTTGTACAGTGCACCGCCTAGCAGGGTGTAGGGGGCTGATTCTAACATAAGCTTCTTCCTTTCCCGAATAGAAATGCCAGGAGGGTACTGTTGGGTTGCCAGCAGATTGGCAATGTCTGCATACCAGGGAGTTACAGTTTCTACCAGGAATAGGGAAGCATCAGGGAGGTCTCGATTATCCTGCTCCTCGTCTGCAGTCTTTGGGATACACAACAGATGATCAGCCAAAACATGGGAAAGACTAGGTTTGGTAATTACCTCAAAGTCAAACTCCTGAAATAGAAGGAGCCATCTCATCATTCATTCTTTCACATCCGCTTTGTTCATCAGGAAGAACAGGGCCTCATGATCCACATAAAATTTAAAGTGGGTAGATAGGAGGTAGTGGCGAAACTTCTCTAGGGCAAACACCATTGCCAAGCACTCAAGCTCTGTCAATGTATAGTTCCGTTCCCTATCAATGACTTTCCGGCTTGCGTAATAGATCGGTTGATCTAGCTTCGAGGAGCCCTTCTAGCATAGAACTGTGCCTAAGCCTTTAATGGATGCATCAGTGTGTACATGGAACTCCTTTGTCCAATCACGAGGTTGCAGAATGGGTGCCTCAATTAGACACTGCTTCAAAGTGTTGAAGGCTATGTCACATTCTTCCGTCCAAATAAACTCTGCATCTTTCCTCAGAAGCTTGTGCAAGGAGATTGCCTTTGTTGCAAAATGGGCTATGAACCTTCTGTAGTAACCCACATGGCCTAGGAATCCCCTCAATTGTTTGAGGTTGGTGGGTGCTGTCAGAGCTGCGATCTTTTCGATCTTTGCAAGGTCTGTTGATATCCCTTATGCAGAGACAATGTGGCCCAACAGAACTCCAGAAGAGACTCCAAAGATGAATTTTTCGGGGTTGAGGGAAATCCCATACTCACGGCATCGGTCAAAGCATTGTTCCAGGTGTCCCGAGTGTTCACGGATCAAACTATAGACACAGAAGTCATCCAAATATACCTCAATAAAGTCGTGAGGATGATTTTGGAATGCGGCCATCATGACTCGCTAGAAGGTAGCAGGGGCATTGCAGAGTCCAAACGACATCACTCGATAAGCATAGGTCCCCCATTCTGTGGTGAAGGTTGTTTTGGACTGGTCCTCTTCTGCGATTTGCACTTGGTTGTATCCACTGAATCCATTCAGAAGGGAATAAAGCTCATGTCCTGCCACCACTGTGTCCAACAGTTGGTCTGTGAAAGGGATAGGAAAGTGATCCTTCTTCGTCTTGGAATTCAACTTGCAAAAATCCACACAGATTCGCAATTTTCCATTCTTCTTGGGTGCAACCACGATGGGTGAAACCCATTCACTATTTGCCACTGGATAGATGAACTCGGCTTCCAGAAGCTTCAGCAGCTCTGCTTTCACTAATGTGGAATAATTCGGGTTCATTCGCCTCTGTCGTTGTTGTACTGGCTTGGCATCAGGCTCCAAATCAATATGATGCTGACATATTCTGGGATCAATCCCCTTTAGGTCTTTGTAGGACCAAGCAAACACGTCCAAATTCTCTTTCAACAAGTTGTACAAAGTTGACAACTCCTCTTCTGGGAGGCTGCTACCCACCTTCAAGTGGCATTCAGTGCCATCCACATCCACAAAAGTTAACTGCCTTTCACCTTCTATTTCACAGATGAAGGTCCCACGGACTGCTTCTGGATACTGATCCGACTCCTTCAAGGGAGTGGTGTCCTCTTCTGATGTCCCACTAGAACCAACTTCTTCTTTTGGTGGAGACTTAAGTTGCTCCTTGAGATGTTGAAATGGGATTAGAGCCGTTTTGGGTTTGATTTTACGATTAATTACCTCTTGGCTTGAAGACTCATCTTCTGATGACGAGCCCAAGAACGTCACATAACATGGACCCTCTGATGCCTGTTGGAATCATGAGACTGGTGCTTGTTGGCACGGTGCATCATCATCATCTTTCTTTGGCAAGGATGGGTTAGGACGGCAAGAGCCACTGTTGAAAGACAGCTTGTTCTTCTTAACCCATTTCTTATAAAGATTTTGCATATGAGAAGATCCATTTACCAGACCAAAATGTACCATCACCATTCTATCCCACAGCATGAGCTCATCTGCTTCTGATGCTTCTGAAACTTCTTCTTCATATATATCCTCGTCAGGTGGGATAGACTCTTCCATCTTGCTTTCATAACCTTCTTCTTCAATATCATCTCCATCCTCTTCTGTCTCTGTCTCTGTCTCTGGCTCTGTAGGAGCTCTGTAAGAGAAGAACTGTAGGAGCTCTGTAAGAGAAGAATAGGTTCCCTATTTCATCTTCTGCCTCTATCTCTGGCTTTGCTCTGGCCATGTAACAGGGAGAGCAGTACATCCATGCTTCTATCTCACTGTCAGAAGTGATTTCGAAAATCATTCCTAGTTCAGGCAGGAAGTATTCACCCATTGATAATGGCTTTGCATCTTTTGGGAGTCGGCTTATAGTATCCACTGTTAAGGAACGTGCCACTGTTTTCTAGGGAAGGATCTGTTTGACAGCATCTTCGTCTGCTGATGTTCCATCTATAGCCTCATTAGGGGAGTCAGAAGATAATTCCAAGGAGGTGGATCCATACCCTTTTTGAGCACCATATAGCTTCAGCACCACTTTATTAGGACCTCTACCCAAGGTCAAGGTTCGTTTGAACCAATCCGTCCTTGCTCTGGCTTCAAAAATCCATGGTCTGCCCAGTAACAGAGGGTAGGATGTACCATAAGAGTTTGGCTTCACCACCAGATAGGTTAGCCAATAATCTTTTCTAGCCACTGTAGTCTTCACATATGGGAGAATGCCCAAAGGCTTGATTCTACTCTGATCCGCCAGACTGATGAGCCATTGGGTTGGTTGCACACCTTGTAAGCCTAGATCCTTCATTGTCACATCCGTCATAATGTTCACTGATGAGCCACCATCAATCAGTACATTTGCAATGAAGCAGCCTTCTATCCACACGCCAGTCTCTGGGGTACCCGGATCTAGGAAGGCATTAGCTACGTCCACTTCTTTTACAGGCTCTGAAGCTTTGTTGGACTTTGTTGCTGTTAAGGGAGCAATCCTTAATCCACGTCTTCTTGTCAGTATACTTTTGAACCTTTTTCGGCAACAACTGGGAGACAACATCAATAATTGTCAGAATGTGAGGTTTGGTTTAAAGGTATCTAGATCTCTGACCAGATCATATTGCTTAATAGGATCCACTGGCTTCTCTAACCGGTTAGGGAATGGGGCAACACCCATTTTTATTTTCCTTGTTTCTTCCAACAGGGGCATCATGGGGACTTCTTATGCCACTTGTGGCACTTCCTCCTCCTCTATCTCCTGAACCTCTGGTCCTGTCTCTAGAACTGTCTCTGTGACTCTCTGTGGCACTGTGGTGCTCTGTACGGCACTGTCAGGCTCTGTTCTGTTCTGTGCTTCTGGTGGAAGATTGAACTTCACTGTTCTGGCAGGAGGATTATTTTCTTTCTGGATAGGTGGTTCCTTCTTCTTTGCACGCGTGATGGTAGCAACTTCCAATTCCACTAAATTGGAGGTAGGCCCTTGGGCCTTGGCCGGATTATCAGTAGCACTGTTTTTCACTGGGGCTGGGCTTGGACAGTCTTTTGCAGTGTGGCCTTCTCCTTTGCATCGACTGCATAAGGGCTTGTAATCCACTGACCTTCTGGGATTTGGACGATTTGGTAAAATGTGTCCCTTTTCTCCGCATCTATAACACTCCACTTCTGATTTCTGACCACCGCCAGACTGTCTTCCTCTGTAACTTTGAGAGGGAAACCTCCTTGGTCTAAAATTAGAACCAAACTCTCTAGGCTTAGGTCCAATATCCTGTGTTGTCATTTTGGATTCCAGCAAGTTGAATCTTGCGTCTTCTTCCTTCCTTCTCCTATCATGCATCTCCTTCAAAGAGCAAATATCCTCTGTATGGTTCTTCCGCAAACAGTAGGAACAGAAGGCTCCAGGGATGGTTGGTTTTTGTGTACATTCAGTGGCTAAATGGCCTGCTTGATGACACTTTCCACACCAAGTATTTGACAGCATCACATCTCTTCCTGCTCCTGCAACGTTGGATATGCTGGCGGTATTCACTTTTAGTGTTTGTAGCTGCTCTGTAATCACATCCATCAACTCCTTTTTGATATTTGCAACTGAGTTGGATAAGTAATCCTTCAAGCTTTCTCCACCTGAGGTACTGGCAGTAGGGTTTTGAGGAGTTTCTGTAATCACTGCATAAACAGGTTGGACTGGTGCAGAGGAATCTCTGTTCTGATTCTGATTCAGAGCTCCTGTTTGAACTGTTGGCTATTGGCTCTAGTTGGTAGGGTTCCACTGTTACTGCTGATTTGACATTGGGGAAATTGGTTGGGACCATTGTTGTTGTGGTTGAACCATCATTTGAGGCATGGATTGTGGCCACTGTGGATTTGGTGCACTGTACTGTGATACTGGGGGCATCTGTTGGTAGGGGTAGGGGACTGTCCTTGGGACTGCATTTGGTGGGTACATCATTCCTGGCATCAGAGGAGGTAGGACTCCTCTTCCTGTATTCATCACCAATCTACCTTCCACTTCATCGTACAGTCTTGCACCTTCAGTTGCAGCTTGCAGTGGGGTTGGTCTTTGCAGCTCCACAAACTTACGGACTTCTGGTTGTAATCCTTTGAGAAACACCCCTTCTGAATGCCATCATCTAGATTATGGTTAGTCCATCTCTTCAGGATGGATTCCATTCGTGAGACATAAGCTTCTACTATTTCTCCAGAGGACTGACTTAGGTTCATAAATTCCTCTCGCATCCGCTCTTCAAAACCTTCACGCCTGAATTTAGTGAGGAAGGCCAACTTCAGGTCCTCCCATGTGCCAAAAGTTCATGCTGCTTGTCTCTCATACCACTGAAATGCCGCGCCCTTGAAAGTGGAAGGGAATATTGTTAACCAATGCTCAGGGGTTGTGGCATTGTTAGCCACACATGCTACCATAAACTCTGCTACATGAAGATCGGAGTCTTCATTGTACTCTCCCTTAAAAACTGGCAATGGGACTACATTCGCTGGCCTGTCATCAATATTTCCAGGATGGATCTGGCTTGGAAGTGGACCTCCAGCAGGAGGACGAAGGGCTTGATGTGCCATTGGGACTTCTGTGATGAAGAGTTCCGCAAGGGCGTCAAAGGCGGCTTCTGATGCGAGCTTGTTCTCAGCTTTGATTTTTGCTTTCTCTCTTCTCATGTACCTCTGGACTCCTTCTAACGCTTGCCTCTTTATTGTGTCATTCATCAGGGGGTTGGCTCCACTCTGTTGTTAGTGCTCCACAGAGGGTTAACAGAAGGCTTCAGTCTCTAGAGGACTCTTTTGCCAACATTTCTTCTACTTCTTCCTTTTCAACGTCTCTGAATTCTGCTTTCATGCCACTGCACAGAGGAAGATATTCGGTTCTGAAGGTGTCAAAATGCATACGTCTTAGCATTGTGGTGGTACCATCATCATAGTAATACCAGCTTCTGATAGTTTCAACAATGTATGTTGTGAAGAACACTCTATCTACCAACTTCCAGTGGGTTGCCAATTGAACAAACAGAAGATTATCAGTGCACCAAGCATCCCATGTATCTTGCTGTTGAGCATCCACGAACAAATTCCAACTCTTTTCCTTCTTGTCTTTGTGAACCTCCACAGACCAAGACTCCTGAAGCTTCTTCACAATCTCCCATTTGATGATATCTGGAAACTTCTCAATGAATGTCAAATCTTCCATGTATAGTCATTCTCTCTGTTTCTGCTCTTCAGTTTGTCCCCAAACAGTTTGCCACCAAGATGCAAGTTTCTGCTGCTTCAATAGAAAGAGGAAACTGTCCACCACATAGAGCATGCATCATGATGGTGATGTGTTTCCGCCATTGTGGGATGAACTTCTTGTGGAAAGTGGCTTGGATTATGAGAAATTCCAACTCTTCAGTGGAAGAAGGAACTTTACAAACATTCATTGAATTCTTCTCTTCTTGCCAATGCCATTTCCTTCATTTTCAGCCTCTTCTGGTGCTTGTTGATGGCAAGTTTCCCTGTCTGCGCACCAAAAACATGGAGCCCCAAGAGGAACACCAAGGAAAAGGGAATTCTCTTGCAAGAAAATCTATCTTGTAACATCAACAAGATTTTTTATTAGGTTTTATATGATCACAATGAAGAAAAGAACACCAGGCACAACAAATCTTCATGCAGCATCATGTAGATCTCCCACGGATTTGATAGAATCAACCATATTCTTCAATATCTTCACAAAATCCATCAATATAACAAAGAAACCAAAGGAATACACCATGTTTGAATGGAAATACATCACATAGTATTCATCTTCAATATCTTTATAGTCTTCTCTCTCAATCTCTCATATACAATCACTTTGTTTTAATAGAATTGGCTATCTCTGACTCACTCTCTCTCTCTCCATCAATAATACATCATATCCTCACTACAATCTCTCATAATCACTCACAATAATCCTTCTTAGGTCATGGATACCCCTCCCAAGAGGTATGTCTGATATGAAGAGTCACCAGAGCCACTACAGTGTCCTTTCATAGCTCACCACTGTCACTTCACTTCAGTCTTTACTTGAGACTTCAGCAGCTACTTCTTTCACTTCTTTTAGCTCTTTTGCACTTATATTCACATCTTTCCAAGGTTAGAAAATTTTCCCAAGCTACAATCTCATCCATCAGAACACATACAGAAGCACACAGAATAGTCACAGTACAGCACCAGAACAGCTACAGTACAGTTACAGTACAGAAACAGAGCAGAGACAGAAGGTCTACAGAAGGTCATCAAAACCTCATAACTCATACTCAAACCATTCCAAACCATCAAAAACCACTCAATAAGCTTCCAAACAATCTCAAATCCTATCAATAAATAATCCATCCCTCCTTACAGAGAGAAAACAGAACAAAACAGAAGCTCAACAGAACCAATCAGAACATATCAGAATATCATCTCTACTAATAAACATCATGAGCTTAATAAAACCATTCCAACCTATCCAAAACACTCTTAAACCACTTCCAAACCAATCAATCATCTCATAAAATCAACCATTCAGCTCTCAAAAACAACAAAAATCAGCCAAAAAACAGGTCATTTCAACACTCAACACCTTGGCCCACTTACTCTCGGCCAACTCAGCCCACTAGTCAAGTCACCCGTCCGAAGGAACCCACTCGGCCCGAAGTTCACTCGACCATATCGAAACTCGGCCCTTGGCCCGCGCACTTCGGCCCGTTTGAATAGATCCCCTTGGCCCGTCCGAGTGAATCTCCTCGGCCCGTCTGAATCGCCCTGCCCGAGTCACCCTGCCCGAGCTTCCCATTCGGCCCTCGGCCACGACAACTCAGCCCGTTCAAGCGACACACTCAGCCCACGACTTCCATTTGGCCCTCGGCCCCAAGGAATCCATCACTCGGCCCCTGCAATTCGGATGAGTTGGGCCGAGTTAGGATTTTTCCAAATTTTCAAGAAATTAGACCACACTCGGCCTGGCCGCGTAAACCTTCGTGAGTCCTCCCAACGCGCAAAACTTGATTCTGGCATAGGGAAGATGCAAATTCATAGGACGTAGCCACTTAGTAGCTCGAGTAGGCTATTGCGAGATCCAGAGTCCTAGCAACAACCAACTGAGCCAAAGACCCTGAACAAACCTAAAACGGGTAAGACAACGTAACGAGAAACCCTAAAACCTGACAAGATGGCCAGAAGTGGGTCAACAAGCATGTCAGGTCTAAAACGAAGCGAGAGTGCATAAGCCGCTTAGATACTTGTTTTCCGCACTCACCCTGAATTTCCACACTTGAAGTACACTTAAGGACAGCTGAAAGCCTGATTGAGCACAAGTGCACGGGAAAGAACACACACACACCGAGTAGAGATAAATTGAGGAGTGGATGCAATAAGTCAAGGAACTCACTTAGATAAATACCTCAAGGAACCCACCAATAGGAAAAGATCCCAAGACATAGATGAATGACCAAAGCATAGAGTAGGACCAAGCAAGTGGCGCTAGAGAGGTGGATCTGACCAACTTACTCAACCTGATCGATAGCTTGGTGGAGCACAAGAACATGATCATGACAAAAGAAAAGCTCAAACTGCAAGCCAAACGAGAAACTCGACTTAGGAGTTTTTGCAGAGGCAATTTAGCAACTAGTGAGCAGCTACAATATGCACGCTTGGTATGAGCACTGCGGCAGAATGGCAAAGGCCATCATAACAAACTTGGAAGAGGAACGGAATCTAGCCCACAAGGTGGTGCAAGGCATAGTAAAATACAACCAAGAACAGCGTGCTAGGAGCTTAAGGCAGAACGCAAAATTGCGCGAAGTACAGCGGGTGCTGAACCTAACAAGTGGGAATCAGACCGATCATGAGAGAGCCCTAGAAGGAGACTTGACATTGAGTGAGCTTCTCATGAAGTGACTGCTCGACAACACAGCAGCAGAGCAAAGTGCTGCAGCACTAGTGACATCATTACTAGTAGGATTAGGAGCAAACCAAGGCTCTAAGGGCTAGTCTAAAATCCCAATTGTTGCAAAGTAAATCGACAAGTACCAACCCCATGATGATCCCTACAACTTTGTAGAGCAATTCGAGCAAGTCTGCAAGGCCAATGGCCTCACCGACTTGACTCAATGCTCTCAAGTATTCGGGCTTTACTTAGGCAACAAGGGTAGGACTTGGTACACGAGTCTAGATGCCGGAGAACGAGCGGACTTTAACGGCCTCAAAAACATCTTTATCAAGAGATTCTCTGAGCCTGGATACTCTGACAATCTGCTAGTAAGACTGATGAATGTCAAGCAGAAAGAGAAAGAGGACATCCGCGATTATGTCACCCATGTGAGGAGCCTCTTCAAGAGAATCCCCATGGGCAAACGACCTACCAAAAGAGCGGTGTCCACAGTGTTTATCAGTGGAATATAGAGTGAAGAGCTTTATAAGGCCTTGGCAGGCAACTCGAGCTTGCAGCTAGCTAGGGTGTTTGAAGAGGTCATTTGAGTAGATGACCAACTGAAAGAGCGGAGATCGAGAAGCTCAAATTCAAAAAAGACCTACTCACGGAGTTCAGAGAGAGCGTCAGCCTCTAGTGAATGATCAAGTCCAATGGCCCATGACAAAGGGAAAGCCATTGAGACAAACCAAGACTTGGCTGAGGTAAAAATAGAGATAGCCAAACTGCAAGATATGTTGAGACGACCAACGCGCCCACATGACCAATGCGTGTACTGTGGCGGAAACCACTTGTCGGCCGAGTGTCAAGACCCTAGGTCAGGACCTTGTGCTAATTGTGGAAGATTTGGTCATGACGTCACACATTACAGATTACCGAGAAGACTTCTGTACTCACAACCATATGGGTCCAGTCACATCTAGCGAGCAAACCCCAACAATTCTTCGGAAGGGGAGCCCTATTGGCCCTTCCTGTGCCTAATGACGTTAAACGGGCTGTTCCTAGAATGGACATAAACCCTACAGGCATACTTAGACCTCCTGGTCCCTACGTGACCCATCCATTGAGTGACGCTCGAGTCCACTACGTGGAGGATCCAAATGAGGAAGAGACTTACGTCTTCCCATACGTCTCGCACGACGACCAAGGCAATGCAGTCCTTATGGACTATCGACCAATAGCAGTGATGGCACTAGGAAGAGGCTGAGGTAGAGGCCTAGGAGGGCAGATGCAGGATCCAATCATGTGCTAGACTTGTGATCATCTAGGGCACATCTCATCACGTTGTCCTGAAAGGGAGCAACCAAATAGAGACAAGGCAGACCTAAGAGGCCCTGAGTGCGGAATCACTCATCTCTTCATTGAATGTCCCAAGCGAAAACCATCCTTAGATCCAGCCAATGTGCCATCCATCCCATTGGGACTGTTTGGCATCGAGAACCTCAATGGGGAGGCAACACCTATTCCATTGCATGTCATGACCTGAGCATAGACAAAGCAGACCTGCATATCGTTGCTAGGCCCTAGCAACCTCGATGCAGTCTCGATTGAGAAGAAGAGCCATAGACGGAGAAAAAAGAATCCTGAAGCTAATATCATGCTGAAAACTGAGAGTGCCACGACTCTACCTGCTGGAAAGAAGGTCACTAACACAAAGGTAGAAACCTCACCTCTTAAGACGCCGAAAAGGGAAGTGCTAAGGTAGGGGAATACTTGCATCCAAAGCGCCAACTAGAGGCTATCGAGAAAGTGAAGGAATGGGTAAAAGAGGCACAAAAGCACCTAAAAGATGTTGAGCCCATCCTAGAGGACAAGATCGAAGATCTCTCCAGCATAAGCATGCCAGTCCCACCCCCTCAACCAAAACCAAGAGATGGACTGTGCTGCAAGCGGTACCGCTTAAGCAAAGCCTTGACGCTACAGGCTAGCAAATCAGTCATCACGGCCATTGGCCAGGACAATCCGGAATAGGAGAAAGATGAGCAGCCAATGACCTCCTTACCATGCTAGTGACCACCCTTGTGACGCTGAGCCTAGGAGACATTTTTAAGCAGCATCCCACCCTATGGTAAGACCTCAAGCAATGGATTAAAGGACCACGAGAGCAAGCTGCCAAACAGATTTGCACGACCATGATGTAAAGACACAAATACTGAGTCCGATGTTGCACTTTGTGCCTAAGTCATTGCATGTTAATGCTTTCTGGGAAGGCACTAAGATGCATGTGCTCTTACATGTCTTAGCCCTAGGTGACACAATGAGAAAGGGGATTGTAGACACAGGAGCAAGGGTTAGTGTCCTGAGCCACACAATGCTTCAAAATTGGGGAAATCCGCTTGTTGAGACCGCCAGGTTCAATGTCACACTAGCAAACGGTATGAGAGTGAAACCATTCGGGGTACTTAAAAACTAGCCAGTGAAAATCATAGGCGTCCAGTTCTCTATTGACTTTATAGTCATGAAGGGAGTGGACTATGATATCCTATTAGGCCGACCTTAGATGCACAATGCCAGATTCATCGAAGATTGGGGTAATAGCTTAATCTTCCTCGGCAATAGAACAAAAGCTGTGAGGGTAGAGATAGACATGTGGAAAACCTCGCCAGTCGACTTGGATGCCATCTTCGTGATACTTAAAGGTAACGCTCAAGTCGAGAAGTCCTATGGGCCCTTGACTAAGTATATCCCATGCCCAGAGGATGAGCGAGACTGGATGCATGTCCTTGCTACGATCAACTTGCCATTTTCAGATCATGAGGCATATGAGCAAGCCATCAAGACAATTGGCAGGTTAAAGGACACACCCTCCGTACTAGTCTACATGATGGCAAGAACCCTTCATGGGTGACCTAAACCTATCACATTCCAAGTGTCAAATAACAAGAGGGAACTCCAAGAGATTCTGGGGTATTTTACTGGCAAGCTAGCTGGCAATCCAGCAGCAAACTTCAAGCCACTCCAAGATCTGTTAGATGAACCAAGGTGGCAATGGATCAGGGTGCATGACTTAAACTTCATGCACAATTGGGCCCTAGTCCCCGATCAAAGACAAGAGATATACCAAAACCTAGGAGATGATGAGCAGTCGGACGAAGATGACTCCAATGACGAGTATAAAGACTGTCATTCTTTCAGTGTTGAAAGTGAGGGTGAGATAGACACGGTGGAATACAACACTGAGGGATGAGAAATAGAACAGATATGAGCGGACTCCAAGCCACATAAAAAGGGTGTCTTTAAGATAAGGTGAGGGGTCATGCACATGGATTGTGACCGCACTTGGTTGGAACACACAGAAGCCATAGATTTCGAACAAGCAGGCCTAACCCAACCAATTACAACACCAATTCTTAGAACAAAGTCACCCTCTGAGCTATGACCGCCAAGAGAAACCACCTCTTCTAGCGAAAATAGCGAGTTCGATTCTAAGTCTGAAGTAAGCTCAGATAGCGACCCAGAAATACCTAGACCATCCAAGACCAAATGCACCGAGGGGGACCTACCCGTCCACGTGAGGCACAGACGGTTGAAGGAAGAAAGGGAAAAACAACCTAGGGACATGCAAATGGAAGAGCAAAGAAAGCCGCAGGATCTCTCGAAGAGATTTACAAAATTCAAGAAGGGTGACATGGTAGTAATCCTATTGGGCGCCAAACACCAAGGGAAAATAAGTGAACCCATTAAGGAACCAGCCAAGGTCTAGGAGGTAGCACAGGATGGGGAGACACCCCGACCGGTCTTTATTGCCGATGACTTGACTGAAGAAGAGGAGACGAGTCTTGTTGCTCTCTTGTGAGAGTATATAGACGTGTTCGCTTGGTCCTTAGAAGAACTTAAGGGGGTAGATCCGAGTGTAGTGACTCATAACATATCCATGATGCCAGACACAACATCGGTCAAGCAGCAACCGTACCCAATGAATCCAAAACATGCTCATACAGTCAAGGAGGAGATTCACAAGCTGATGAGAGTAGGATTCATTTACGAAATTGAGCACACAGTTTGGGTGTTGCCCATAGTCATAGTGATTAAGAAAAATGGAAAGATTAGAGTGTGCGTCAATTACAAGAAGGTGAACGCTGCCACTAAGAGAGACAGCTACCCATTGTCGTACACTGAGCACATTCTCGAAAGAGTGGCGGGCAAAGAGGCCTACAACTTTCTGGATGGCTTCTCTTGATACAATCAGGTGCAAGTGCATCCTGCCAACATGCATAAGACTGTCGTCGCCACTGAGTGGGGCATCTTTGCTTACATAGTCATGCCCTTCGGGTTGACTAATGCCCCAGCCACCTTTCAATGCCTCATGTGCATCATATTTATAGACATGCTTCGCAAGGAATTGGAGGTCTTCGTGGATAAATTGTATGTTCACTTGACCTGGAGAGAATACTTAGACAAACTCTAAGCAGTCTTTGAGCGGTGTCACCTATATCATCTCTCCTTGAACCCCTTAAAGTGCTAGTTTTGGGTGAAACATGGATGCATCCTAGGGCACGTGGTGTCGAAGAACGGCATTGTCACTGACTCCTTGAAAGTTAGGGTTATTGTTGATCTTCCGCCCCCAATCAACTATAAGGGATTTCTATGCTTCTTAGGCCATACGGGATACTATTGATGATTTGTGCTGAACTATGCATTGATTGCCATATCTTTGTACAAGCTATTGATTATCTTCGAGTGGACTGAAGCATGCCAATGAGCGTATGAGAAATTGAAAAAGGCTTTGACTACTGCACCGATTTCACAAGCCCCAGATTGGACCATTACCTTCTACATGCATATTGATGCTTTGAAATTCGCCGTGGGGGCAGTGTTGTGCCAACCTGGCAAACACAACCTCGATTATCTAGTGAGATTTGCTAGCATACAACTCACTGAGACAAAAATGAATTACTCGACTAAGAGAGAGGGTTTAGCCATGGTATTTGCTGTAAAGAAGTTTCGGCATTATCTATTGGCTGCGCCTTTTACTTTCTTTGTGGACCATCAAGCCTTGCTATATCTTGTAAACAAACCCTGCACTACAGGACGCATAGCTCGATGGCTCCTTCTACTTTTAGAATTTGACTTCTTTGTGGTTGTACAGAAGGGAAAATAGCATTACATGGTTGACCTCATGTCACACATCCCCACGGGAGAGGTCGTTGGACAAGGCATTGCCGATGAATCGCCAGACGCCCATATGTATAACCTTTCCAACGAGAGAGATTTATTCAAGACCGATCTAATGCCATATTGGGCAAGTGACATTGTCCAAGTGCTGGAGCACGGACTGCTTGTGCGACTGATAGAAAAAGCTCGACTTAGGCGACTTATCCTCAAAATCCAACCCTATCAATTGATAGCAGGCCAACTATATAGGCTAGGGCAAGATGGCTTGTTGCGTAGATGCTAATGCAAGCATAAGATGCACGATGTGCTTGTAAAGAGGCACAATGAAATTGCTAGAGGGCACTTTAGTGGAGACACGATAGCTCGCAAGGTGTTGCATTCTCAACTGTGGTGGCCCATGCTTTTTTGCGATGCAGCACAATTCGTCAAGCATTGTGACAAGTGTCAGTGAACAAAGGTCCTGATTTGCAAGGATCAAATGGAGTTGACCCCAATCATTGCACGACAACCCTTCGAAAAATGGGGGATCGACTTCGTAAGACCCATTAGTCCTGTGGCACAGTATTCGCACACCAAATATATCATTGTGGCCACATACTACTTAACGAAATGGGCAGAAGCGAAAGTGACACGAAAGAATGATGCTAGAACGACTGCCAAGTTCTTATGGGAGCAGGTGATCTCACGATTCGGCTGCCTCATCAAACTAGTCAGTGACCAGGGCATGCACTGCATCAACGAAGTGATAGCACATCTTCTATCCACCTTTCTAATCATCCATCGAAAATCCTCTCCATACTACCCTTAGGCAAACAGGTAGGCAGAATCCACAAATAGGATCCTTGTAAATGTCCTAACCAAAGTAGTCTCTGCTTTGCATAGTGACAAGGATAACAAGCTGATGGCAGCCTTGTGGGCTTACCGTACAGCTTATAAAATAGCTATCAGCCAGACTCCCTTTAGGTTGACCTATGGGAATGAGGCAATTCTACCAATAGATTTCTTCATTCCTAGCCTGAGAATAGCACTTCAGGAACGATGGGAAGGGAAGGAGGCATGGACACAACGCCTGGTTGAACTTGAACGCCTCTCGAAAACTCACCTTCTAGCCACTCATGTGCTCATATGCGAGAAGGCACGATGCAAGAGCTGGTTTGATAAGCATGTCAAACAGCGCAAACTTTGAACAGGGCGACTTAGTACTCCTATACTCAGTTAAAGGACACATGCAGAAAATGAAGTTTAGAGGTCTTGGGTCTTTCAAAGTTCGTGCAATCAGTCGAACTGGCAATGTTGAGCTCAAGACCCTAGACGATGAGGGCATAGGCTTCTTCAATGGCAGTCGCATTAATAAGTACTACCCTCCCACACATCTGCTACATGAGCCACCAATGTTAGAACCCCCTGTCAAGGTACAAGTCACGGAAATTGATGATGAGAATGAGGAAGCCGTAAAACCCGCATACCTCCACATCATGGTCACTACCAAGCAAACATGTGCCTTCAATGCCTTGATCGACAAGGGAGCAGACTTCAATGTCTTAACTCACGATCATTGGACCAACTTGATAAACCACCACTACAGCCCACTAATGCCAAATTAAGCCCATATGAGAGCCGCTCATATGCACTTCTCGGCAAGTGCAGGGCTACTGTTGCTATTGAGTCTGAGACTATACCAATGATCTTTTACATGTTGCCAAACACTAAAGATGCAAGCACGGTGTCGCTGCCAAGGCAAACCTTCAAGAAGCAAACTCACTGCAATGTCGATTATGAGTCGCAGTGCATCCACCTCGCCATAGGCAACATCCGCATTGTTACAGCCTTTAAGCAAGGACTAAATGACCTCATCAAAGTCCACAAGGCCACGGTAGAAATATTCGTAGTCAAGTCTATGAGGGGGATAGTGCTCGGCCACCATCCATCGAATCTCACAAGCCATTGCTCATAGCAGCAAAAGCTAAGGCCCAACATCCTAAGTTTCAATGAGTCCTAAACAACTACAATCGCCGCCTAGGAGTGGACGCTCACATCCTCGTAACACAAGAAACTCTAAAACTAGAAGGCCAAGATGCAGTTACAAGAATCGAAGCATGATCAAGTTGAGATGGGTTCCTAAGGCCCTCTTGCACGCGCAAGGCTATTGTGAGGGAAATGCTTGGATACGGACCCCTAAGGCCCAAATGGCCCAAGGCACTACTCACACACTGCCCTCAAGCTTGATCACCTCGAGCCCCATACAACCTCACAACCAGAAGCCGCAGCGCTTCTAGGACTCGCCTCCTATTAGCTCACCCATGCATAAGCCCAGAAGAGTTGAGCAAGCCTATTAGCCCAAACCACAAATTCCTTTACACACTTCAACCCCTGCTAGTGCCGATAAGACTTGCTAAACCCAATCCAAGAGTAACAACCCATCTATAGCAGCTACTACTCCGACGCTCATCCACAAGGCTCTACCACCACTTCATGGGCAACTGCCACCATCTACCGCCAAGCCTTCTAGCCCCATCAAACCCCAGCCACCTAAACAGGCCTGAAACCCTCCTATGAGCAGAAATTATTCTTAACTCTGGCTGCAGACCTAGCCGAAGACACAGGGGATGACATTATTGCTTGTCTTAGATGCTTAGATGCCACGTTCATGTCACTGGCTCTAAGTTATGACTGCTTGGACTTAGACCTGTTGCAAGAGCCTTTAGCAACTGAAGTTCTCATGATGCCTTGTTCTTGGGAAACATTCGAATTCGCTTTTGTCAAAACACCCCACTCGGCTACCATGTTGCTACGCACTAAGATATCAAGAGAACAAGCCATCAAACAACACCTCATTTCGTCCTACGATAATAAGCGAGTGACTTCTTCCATTACTAACCAAGAAGTCGAGGAGTTGAAAGCGTTAGCTGACACCGACTCCCCATTTTTACGAAAGTAATACACTGCGATTGCAGTGGGAACTTGAAGAATGTCAAATCATGACCAATGTTGAGCAGCACCGTGCAATCAAGACATCGGAGTATGATCCAATCTACATTGCACCCACCTCATATAGAGTGTTAGCCACTCTTTGTGGCCGACCCATGGAAGAGCACATCAAAGGACACCCATATCTTGATCGTCTCCTAACTGAAGAAGAGCTACACATTGCTACCTGTGTCGATTCCGATGATTTTCTAATAGATGTCCTCACTTACATCACACACATAAGCACCCGACCCTTCGATCTGGACCGCAAGGCTCAGCTGAAGTATAACCCAGAATTCTATACTTGTCTCATGCGCAAGTAACCCTTATATCGGAATGATGAATGCACTTGACCTCCTAACCTTCAATCCTAAGAAGGATTCTTCTCAATCTGGAAGGGGAGGGGGTAAGGTGAATCAAATCAAATTAAAACCAATCAAGATCAAGCAAACGCATAAACATATAAGAAACGAGTGATGTAGAAGGAATGTCACAAAAGCTTTGAAATAAAAGGCAAAGAGTATGAAGGAAAGAAACTATATTGGATCTTAATGCTTTCATTCAACAAACATAAAGTCTTTCTTCTCAGTAAATTATTATTTTTAAAAGCACTAATGGGAATTATGGTTCATGACAGGAACGCAAGATGTCACAACAAGACCGTGCCCACCAACTCCCCTTCATGGAAGAGGAGAGGACCCAGTACAGCATCTCCTTGGAAAGCCGTGCCTACAACCAACTAAAATTTCGAACCATCCATAACATCGAAGAAATAGTGGCCAAGGAGGAAGCAGCCAAGAGCGTCATAGAGCAGTGCAACTTCATGAAGTACCTCGAGAAGTTTGCACAAAAGCCTGACCACACAAAGTGTGTGGAATCCCTCAGAACTTACAACCCGGACCAGAAATGTGGAACTGTAACATCGGCAAGGGGAGAGAAGGCCAAACAAGTAAAGGTACCCTTGAACCTAGCCTTGGTGGAGAAGACACTGGCGTTAGAGCCTAAGGTGGAGAAGAAGCAGAAAAGAGATGTCTATGCCATGCTTAAGATGAAGAAGGAAGAGGTGCTAACCAACGACAGCATCAGCATCTAGGATATCCCTGATGCTAAAGCCCGCATACAAGTGAAACTGGTGTACGCACTGTTCTCCAGCTAGTGCTACAATTCCCTCATGTATCGAATCAACATGCCTATGCTGGAGAACATGGCAGCTCGCACCCTGGATGAGGTTGATTGGAATGGCTATGTGCACAAGACCATAAACTAGGCAGGAAAAGCACTAGCCTTGGGGAGCAATCCAGCAGGCGGGGAGTCCCCAGCCTCCAAAAGCACTGAGAGGAAGAAAGCCTCATCCAAAGCCTCTTTCATTGGCTATGGAAGTGTTTTGACTGTCCTCATCCAGGAGGCAGTAAAAGAGGCACAGGATGCAGAGGAAGGAGAAGGAGAAACACCCAACAAATCGCCCCCTCACCAGGACCAAGAGCTGTCTAGTGACAAGACCGAAAGTGACGAAGAAGGAGGAGAACAAAAGGAACAGTCAAGCAAAAAGCAAGCAAAGAAACCTAAGAAGAGGACAACACAAAAGAAGAAGCAAGATGAAGGCCGCAAAAAGGAGAAGGACTTAGAGAGAGAAAAAAGGGAATCCCTCAAAGAGGCGAAAGAGAAGGAGAAGAAGAAGAAACATGAAACAAAAAAGTTGAAGGAAGAAGCCAAGAAAGCCAAGGTGTCAAAACTGGAGGCCGAAGAGAGGAAGAAGAAAGAAAAAGAAGAAGCAGATAAATTGGAGAAAGAATCTAGGAAAGCAAAAGAAGAGAGGGAGAGAAGGGCCACTGAGGAAGAGGAGGAGCTGAGAAGGAAAGAGGAGGAAGACATGGCTGAAGCCACACGTCAGTCTATAGAGCAATAAAGCAGGGCAGATGACCTAGAAGCTCTGAGCCGCCCAGGGAGGAGGGGCCATGCTCAAGCATTCAGGTGCCGAAGATCATACCGCTAGCCCATCATTTAAGGCAAGGCTAAAGCCCCCATCCATCCTATCCTGACCCTCTTGGTTCCTACCACTGAAGCAGCCACCCTCACCCCAAGAATCCCCACTAGTACCAACGTCTCAAACTTGGTGGCCTGGATGCACTATTTCATCAATAAAGAATTAGCCCAAGGGAAGAGCATGGAAACCATGGCCACGGGGTAGAAGAGGCCGGCCATAGACGCCGAATCTAGACAAGATCCAAAATGCCAGAAAGTGGAGGCCTCAACCACTCCGATCCACATGACGATGATGCCGCCAACTAACTACAATGAATATGTTGCTGAATGGCTCTCTCAGCTAGAGAAAGCTAAAGAGGAGAGGAAGATAGATGTGATCGAGCTAGCTGCGGAAAAAGAGTCGGTAGATGGTTTTTAGCTTGAAAAGACCTGATAGATAGCCATGCAACAAAAGGAGATCTTTGATCTCAAATAGGAGCTGAAGGCTAAGGACGACAGGGAGGAAAGATGGAGGCAGTGGGCTGGAAGATGAGAATCAAGAGTTGGTAAAAATGCAGAGGGACTATAAACTCTTGATCATGCAACATGAAGAGCTAATCGCAAAGATTGATCAGATTGAACGAGGCATGAAGGAGTTTGCCCCCAAGGAAGAGGAGATGAAGCAAGAGGAAGAACAACATCACAAGGAGATGGAGACCGTGACTGATAAGTTGAACTTAGAAAGAAAAGAGCAGGAGAGAATGAGCAAAAAATTAAAAGACCGGGAGCAAATACTCATAGCTCTAGTGCAAAGGCAAGGGGAAGGCATGGACGCAATGAAGA
The DNA here is from genome assembly GCF_053477565.2 of Lygodium microphyllum. NCBI lineage: Eukaryota > Viridiplantae > Streptophyta > Polypodiopsida > Schizaeales > Lygodiaceae > Lygodium > Lygodium microphyllum. The sequence continues at coordinate 153,797,839 of NC_141143.1, forward strand.
AGAGAGTCAAAGAATGGGCAGGACAAAATGAACGGAGGATGAAGACCTTGGCGCGTCGCCTGGCTCTAGTGGAAAAAGTAAAAATCATCGTAGAGAGCAGAGCAGAGGCTGCCCAAGTAGCCTTCAATACTCAACAAAAAGCCTTCTTGGATACACTAATGGATACCACCCACTCAGAGAAAGGGGAGTCCCTCGAGGTGGCAAAGAAGAAACTCAGCATAGCCCGTAAGGCCCTAAAAGCAGGACTGCACATGCCACCCCAACCCGATGTCGTGGGGTTGAGCCTTGATGATCAACGAAAGTACTTATTGATGGCCGGCCTAACCCCACAAGAGGTCAATGCACTAGGCTTTGAAGAGAAACCATAGCAAGCAGACCAACAGAGGGATGAAGCTGAACTCCAAATTGATATGGGCAGATTTAAAGAAGAGGTTATCCCACAACCCCCCTCGCCACATTCCCAAGAGCAGCCATCAATTGACACGTCTGTGGAAAGATAAGCTACCCTAAGGGAAAGGAGGAAGGAACTGGTGGAAAAACGAGGAAACAAATGAGAGCCAAGCCGGTCATGCAACCATCCACACTCCTACCACCATGCCCTGATGATCTCCCAACAGGTTTCCACGCTGAATTAATAGTTTGGGAGCAACAGGAAAGGGACAAAAAACCCTTCTCCTTTAGCTTCCTTCTACCCAACAGCCTGAGGAGAGTCATGCCACTTAAGGTAGTGGAGGAAGTGATTGTGATTGGAAGCCGACTAGGCCAGCAATGGTTGGAAGAGAGGGAAAAGAATCCCACTCTCTGGGGGACTAGAGAGGTAGACTTTTGGCAGAATAAGGTCTTTGAAGTGCCACATTCTGTACAATGCTATAACTGCCAACCCATGTGGAGGAGACAGGTGTGAGACATTAGCATGCTTGCCTGGATGGCCTTTTGCAACACCTTACCCTACGAGAGGAACAACCCTACATTCATGGCGTACCCTCATAGGATAGGAGTGGATTTTGACGCTACCCTCCATGGACGCTATGACTTCCCTATTATCTATAATCCTAACTATACCTCTCTTAAACAAGCTCTCACCTTCACCTTTGAAAACCTAGACGTTTCCATGACTCGCTTCCTCACTGACTTTTCCTCTTGCCCCGATCTAGCCTTCATAACCACCTATAACTACCTTAAGCTTCTTAAACTCTTACTTAAGCAGGACCCTACCCCACAAGAATGTGGCCTCCTACCCCTCTTTTTTGATCCTAACACCATCGATAGCTATGCCATGGCACGCTTGATGATGAGAGCTAGCCTTTTACCTTCTTTTTGACTAGCTCTTCTTGAAGATATGAACGATAGCCAATTCACCCAATGTAACCATCCCTTCCTCTCCACACTTCACTCCATGTTCCCATGAATCTCAAGGGATACATTTAGAGCTGGCAGTTTTTGGGCGAATCTATCTAGCCCCCTTCTCCACCTCACTCTGATGATGAAAATTAGAAACTGGCTGTCAACCAGGCTTTTTTAAAAAAAGGGGGGCAAGAAAACACATCACAAAAAGAAAAATACATGGAAAGAAAGGCTCACATGACACAACCATGACCACACAGGACACGATCACTGCACCTAGGGGTCCTCAAGTTAGGCATCTCCGGTGGATTCGGTCGGCTGACTCCACTCCTAATCCCGTAGCCCCTTTTTGACCTCCCACTTCATGCTTAGGGCACATCAAGGACAGGACATACCTAGGAAGGTAAGACTCGCCTATGGTTAGACCTGTCACCCTACACTACACTCACCGCACCTTCCTACCACACGAACGAGATCCTCAAGCGTGGGATAGCACCTAGGCCTACCTATGGTACCCAACTCCCCATTCCACTAGCACGAGCACAATGCACCACACAGTAAGGTAGACACTCCCCTTAGGTAGAGCACTGCACCTTCTCCTTTCAGATACTACAAAATGCGACAAACCACCAACTTCGGAGACCCCATCATCCACTTGACATCTGATTGGCTTCTCCGTCAACAATCATTGCCAAAGCTTCCAAAGCATCTGAATCCATATGTGGCCCTACCATGACCTAACCAACAAATTGCCAACCACCTACCCTTTCCCAACAAACAACTAGAAGTGCCATGGGACTAGCACCCATCTCGGAGGGGGGTAATCTTAACCCCAATTCGCCAATTCGAGATGGTGAAAAAATGAAGGAAAAAGTGAAAAAAGGATGGAAAAAGAGCAAAGGCGTAGAGGTATCTCCTAGAGCCATTTGTAAAAGAATAGACGGGTATAGGTTTAGGTCATGAAGCAAGAAGAGGGAATTAGAAAGAGGGACCTTGCCACAATGGCTGGTCATGTAAAAAGGGATGGGTGCCCATGGGAATTTAGGGTTTTGTATATAAAGTTAAAAAAGTGAATGAGAGCTCATTCTTTGGTGTGTGGCTAACAAGAGTCCTCTCTTCTCTTCTCTTCTCTTCTCCTTGCTTGTGTGTGTGCTCTTGAGAGAGGGAGTGTGACAGTGTGAGGGAGTGAGTGTGTGGGAGTGAGGGATCAAGAGGGTGAAGCTCTTCACCATCTTCTCTTCTCTCTTCTCTTTTCTTGCACACGCGGAGATGGAGGAGGACTGAGGATACTTGAGCTAGCATCTAGGACCGGCGTGTGCGAGAGGGGAGGCAACTCATTTCGGCATCAAGGTAAGCTCACTACATCCCGAGAGGATCGAGGATGCATTGGCTAGGTGAGAGATAGCCATGAGAGCTCGCTTGGAATGCTTGAATCAATAAGCAGCCTGTGGGTCTTGGCGGTTGAGCGAGAGCTCCCACAGCATCCTATCTTTTTGGTGCCCCCACTAAGAATGTTTCTACAAGATATAGGTGGAGGAGATCACCATATTGAGTTCAATATGTTCTTTGGAAACAAGGAGAAGGAGGTTGAATATAGTTGGTTGAAGACTTTGAGATGGCATGTGTGGTGGGTAGACTAAATGAATGGAGTGGTTGAAGATCTTTTGCAACAAGATCAGTGGAGTGACGAAAGAACATCTATATGGCTCAATAGGCTACTCAAAAACCACCAAATGGAGGTGAAGTAAAGTATATCATTGATTCAAAAGTTTACTGATAAAGAAGATGTAAGCATGGTGTGGAAGGAGATTTGTATGTACAAAGGGAGAATCAAAGTGTGTAGCTCTTTTCTCAAGTATTCAAAGCTTTCTAGAACAAATTAACGAAGGCTTTAGAAAAAGAGTAGTAAGGAAACATAACGGTGAAGCTTCATTCAAAAATTGTTGGTGCAAACTTCATAAAAGCAACAAGAAGCACATGCACAAGCTCAATAAGTGATTGGAGTTATGGCTCATCAATAGAAAGTTGGGACCTCAACACCATAGAAGCAAGAACCCTTGAAAGAGATGATTGGCCAAGCAAGCCCTTCTACTCTATGGTGATCCATGTGAAACAACTCATAAGATGTGTTGAGGCTAGCAAGTAACCAATGAGATAGCATCATTGTCACCTTTGCCACATTGATATGTTCCTTGTCATCAATTTTTCTTTTAATTAGAAGACCTTGTCATCATGTGACATGGTAGTGATGTTGCATGAGAGGATGACATCTCGTCAAGCCACATAGTACCATGCATGGTAGGCCATCACCTCATACATGTATGCATGTGTGGCCACATTACATGCATGTAAGATAGCCATGCATGCATACTTAGTGGTCATTTAGTGTACATGTGTGCATATAGGTTATAGGGCATCCATCCATCCTAGTAGGATGGATGTTGGTGGGTGAAATCCACTAATCATGCTCCACTATTCTAAGATTAAATCTCATATTAAAGTGTGAGGATACAATTTTTTTTAAATATTTATAATTAAAGGAGTAGAGTGTATAATTTTGATGAGGATCCACCAATTGTATAAGAGTATAATCTTTATATATAGATAATGAATAATTAGAATGGATTGTCAACCAATGGCATGTGGGATAAACTTGGAATTTGTGTAGAATGGTTCGATTATCAACCAATGACATGGTGCAAAATCTTGGGATTTGGGCAGGATCAAATTGTGTTTTTGTACACAAATTGGCCTTACGATATTGAGACGTGTATGATGGATAGAGAAACCCCTCTCTAGCACACATGGTTGGGACATAAATGACTACTACTAATGGTTTTGTGACTTACTGCCAAGCTCCACTAGTTTGGATTTGGACTTAATGATCTGTAAATACCCAAATGCAACAATGTTCTATCAACTTCACACCCTCTATGCCATTCATTAAGTAGTGGAGTGCTAGTAGCTATACCTTGCCTCTCTCAAAGCTCTTCTTGAAGTTGCAAAGGTCTTCAATAATAGCAACTTGAAGCCACACAAACTCTCAAACTCGCCTTGAGCAAGTAGCCTTAGAGCTCTCAATTGAAGGAACTCTGTGTGTGTGTGTGTGTGTGTGTGTGTGTGTGTGTGTGTGTGTGTGTGTGTGTGTGTGTGTGTGTGTGTGTGTGTGTGTGTGTGTGTGTGTGTGTGTGTGTGTGTGTGTGTGTGTGTGTGTGTGTGTGTGTGTGTGTGTGTGTGTGTGTGTGTGTGTGTGTGTGTGTGTGTGTGTGTGTGTGTGTGTGTGTGTGTGTGTGTGTGTGTGTGTGTGTGTGTGTGTGTGTGTGTGTGTGTGTGTGTGTGTGTGTGTGTGTGTGTGTGTGTGTGTGTGTAGATCCCACCCATGGCAACCACTAATGATGCAAATAAACAAGGCAACCCAAAGATCCTGCCCCTTGCTACCATGAACACAAAACAAAGCATTAACATCATCCAACTTGTATCAAAATAGAAATGGTAATATACCCCTCAAGGATTTCAATAAAACATCTAAAAAATCATAATTTCAATGTGAACAAGCATGTATAAGGGGTGAGCCCAAGCTCCCACTATTTCAAAGCATCAAGGGCACCATTTATCATTTGTATACTTCTATATCCAAGACATAACATAAACCTATCAACATTATCCAACAACCTAGAAGCATTAACAAGAATCAAATTTATTTGTTTAACATGTGAAGTTTGATCCTTGTCTTATAGCATTGAAGGGGATTTATACATATGAACATGGCTAGTGATGATCATGCCCAAGTGTGAAGATATAAGTGGAATAAACAATGTTAGTCATGTATATATTCATGTGAGCATTGAAAGGGTAGGAAAGTAGTAAGAGTTCCCAATGTCATGAATAAGAAAAAGATTGCCACTACATAGACTAAATGGTTGTGGCGACCCATGGACCGCTTATTGTTTCAAGCGTTCCAAGCCGAGCACTAATGGCTATCTCTCACCTAGCTGACGCGCCGTCGATCCTATGAGTGTAGTGAGCTTACCTTGATGCTCGATCAAGTACCCTCCTCTCTCTTGCACTCTGGTAGCTCCACGATCCTAGATGCTAGCTCAAGCATCCTCAAACCTCCTCCATCTCCAAGCTCCATCCTCCATAGCCGCGCACACAAGAGAAGAGAAGGGGAGAGAAGAGAAGAAGAGGAGAGGAGATGGTGAAGAGCTTCACCCTCTTGATCCCTCACTCTCGCACACACTCACTCCCTCACACTCTCACACTCCCTCTCTCAATAGCACACACAAGCAAGAAGGAGAGAAGAAGAGAGGAAGAAAAAGACTCCTTTTGCCACACACCAAAGAATGAGCTTTCCATTCACTTTTCAACTTTGTATACAAAGCCCTAAATCCTTTTTGGGCGGTCATCCCCTTTTTTCTCTTTTACATGGCCGGGCGTGGCCTGGGCCCTTTTTCCCATTTCCCACCATTCTAATTTATCCTATTCCCAACTAATGCATACACTTTGCACAGGAGCGAGCCTGGCGCTCTTTTACACAGATTCGAGGGCGCTTTCGTATTTTAATGGTGCGCCTTTTTTCTATTTTGTTGCCTTGGCCCGACACTGAAGCTTTCTGAGGGTCGTGCCCAAACATTTGAATTTTTCAGGGATTGGTTGCCGATCAAGGCACCTTCTTCTGCTTTTATCCAGCGCCTTATTTGCTATTTCACTTTTTTCCATTTTCCGCTCCTTTGTGCTGCAGAAACACGATAACATTACCCCCTCCTAGCCAAGTGCCAGTCCCATGGCATTGCGGTGGGACATGGTGGCAAGTCAGGTCAGCTGTTAGGTGGAACAGGTAGGTGGGTGGTTAGGGGTGATGACCCGGAGAGGGACCAGCATGCTTTAGGCTCCATGAAGACACTTGGCATCTGTCACACGGTTGTGGCGTTGGTTACGTAATCGCTTGTCTTTAAGGATGAGAAACGCTTGAAGCAATAAGCAATCCCTTAGGATGATGGTATTGGAGGGATTTATTCTGGAGAAAACCCCTCAAACGTTGTTTTCCCTTGAAAACCCGTGGTTTCTATTGAAGATCCTTGTCGTTGAGTTGAAGGTCTTCAGTTTTGAGTTGGAGGTCTTCAGGCTTTTGGAATCGATAGGCGATCCGTGGAGCTTTGAAGCGTTGGGCCTGGATAGTTGGATGATGCAGTTCCAAGATCTATGCCAATGGCAGTTCTACCTTGACCTGGTTCGATCATGGTGGCCATCAGCAGGATGGCTGGATGCCGGTACGTGTGGGTCATTAAAGGGTGCCGTGGTGATCGTCTTCCGCGGGTAGTCATCTCTTGAGAGTCGAACATAGGCTGCAAGAAAAGTTGTGCACTCCCTAAGGGGCGTGCCTACTTGCCATGTAATGTGTGGTGGTTGTGGCAGTGGAACTGGGAGATGGGTCTAACTTTGGGCAGGCCCTTGGTAATGTCCCACACTTGAGGACCCAGTTCATGCTTCGTTGAAGGTGCGGTGCACTCTTAGGGTGACAGGTCTGGAAGTCCTGCCCTTGATGTGCCCTAAGCGTGAAGTGGGGGAGGGGGCTAGGAAGATCCCTAGGTGCAGTTTTTTTTTTTTTTTGGAGATGAGACATAGGCCTACGTATCTTAGTTGGAATGAGGAGGAGAAGGGGGGCAGAGAGACTTGCTCAAAAATTGGCGACTCTGCATGTAATTCTTTAGATTCATGCAGACATGTAGGGAGGTAGTGGAGAGAAAGGGGTGGTTGCATCTAGTGAACTGGCTGTCGTTCATGTCCTCTAGGAGGGCTAGGCAAAAAGAGGGAAGGAGAGTAGCCCTCATCATGAGACGAGCCATGGCACAATTATCTATAGCATTAGGGTCGAAGAATAGGAGAGGCAGGCCACGCTCTACTACTTGCTCTTGTGTAGTCGAGTCCTGCTTAAGAAGTAGCCTAAGTAGCCTAAGATAGTTACAAGTGGTTATAAAAGCGGGGTCAGGACATGAGGAAAAGTCCGCAAGGAACTGCATCATAGACTCGTCTAGGCTTTCTGCGGTAAAAAGAAGGGCGTTGTCAAAGGATGCTACAGTGGAGTTATAAATGACGAGAAATTCATATCGCCCGTGGAGGGTGGCATCAAAATCTACGCCTACCCTTCGAGGGTACGCCATATAAGTAGGGTCGTTCCGCTCGAACGGCAGGGTATTACAAAAAGACATCCAGGCGAGCAAGCTTATGTCGCATACTCGCCTCCTCCACAGGGGTTGGTCCCTATAGTTTTGTACAGTGTGGGGTATTTCAAAAATTTTATCTTGCCAGTAGTCGACCGCTTCGGTGCCCCAAGAGGTTGGGGTCCTTTCTCGCTCTTCCAGCCATTTTTTCCCCAGTCGGCCACCAACCGCGATCACCTCGTCCATCACTTTGAGAGGCAGGACCCTCCGCAGACTGTTGGGTAGGAGGAAACTGAAGGAGAATGGCTCCTTTCCTAGTTCCTGCACCTCCCACACCACCAATTCTGCGTGGAATCCCGCCGGGAGATCATCTGGGCACGGAGGGAGAGGCGCGGACGGTAGCATGGCTGGTTTGGCTCTCAGCTTCTGTCTGGCCTCCTCCACCAGCTTTTTTTGCCTTTCTTTAGAGATGGCTTTTCTTTCTGCAGCTGGATCTTCTTGTGGCGGGTCTTGGGCCTGTGGCGAGGGGGATTGCGGGACCACATCTTCCCTGAAGCGATTCACATCGATTTCCAGCTCTGCTTCTTCCCCCTGCCGTTCTGCGTGTACTGCTTCTTCCTCAAACCCGAGGGCATCTATTTCCTGGGGGATTAGGCCGGCCCGTGTCAGGTATTTCCACTGTTCCTCCAGACCCGTGTCAGGTATTTCCTGGGGGGGTTAGGCCGGCCTGTGTCAGGTATTTCCGTTGTTCCTCCAGACCTAGCCTAACCTTCGCCGGTAGTGGTGGCATCTGTAGTCTTGCATATAGGGCTCTTCTTACCATGCCGAGCTTCCTCTGCACTGCTTCCAGCAGCTCTCCTTGTGCTGTGTGAGTGGCGTCCAAGATGGTATCGAGGAAGGTCTTCTGTTGAGTGCTGAAGGCCACTTGGGCTGCCTCCGCCTTGCTCTCCACGATAAAGTTTCTCTTTTTCTGTTAAAGCAAGACGGCGCGTCAATGTCTTCACCCTCCTCTCGTTGTGCACGGCCCACTCCTCTGCCCTTTTTTTCATCACTTCCAGGCCCTCCCCTTGTCTTAAGGTCAGCATCATGATTTTATGTCCATAATCCTCTAGTTCCCTGACTAGCTTCTCTTGTTCTTGTTGTTCAGAGGTCAGCTGATCTGTTAGGCGCTTGAGCTCCTCCTCCTGCTCCTCCATGCCTCGTTGCCTTTCTTCGTCTCTAGCATTCAGCTCCACCTTGAGTGCATCCACCTTAGCAGCTTTCGCAGCAAGCTCCTGGTACTACACTATTAGGAGCTTGTGCCCTCTTTGCATGTTTACTAACTCTTGCGTCTCATTTTCGAGTAGCTGCCTCCAATGTTCCTCCCTCTCATCCCTAGCCTTCAGTTCTTATTTCAGATTTGCGATTTCGTGCTGCTGCAAGGCTACCATTCTTGTCATGTCCAACTGGAAGGCGGCCATGGTTTCCTTCTCGACTGCCAACTCAGCCACGGCTGTTTTGCATTCCTCCTTCACTCTCTCCAACTGGGAGAGCAGCTCGACGACGTATTCGTCGTAATTAGTTGATGGCATCATTGTTGGGTGAATAGGCGAGGTGGAGGCTTCGACTTTTTGCTTTTTGGGCTCTTGCCTGGACTCTGCATCCGTGGCTGGCTTTTTCTGTCCTGTGGCCGTAGTCTCCGTGCTTTGCCCCTGGCCCATTTCTTTGTTGATAAAATATTGTATCCACGCCACGAAATTTGACACATCTGTGCTAGTGAGGATGCTGGGGGTGACGGTGGTGAGTTCCGCGGGAGGTATTAGGAGGGTAGGGATCGGATGGAGCGGGGCCTTGCCTTTGCCTTTCGGAGACTGGAGGTGGCACGAACTCTGGCACTTGTGTGCTGGATCTAGGCCCCTCTTCTCTGCATGGGCTCAGGTTCCTTAGTTCATCTGCTTGGCACTGCTGTTCAATGGACCATCGTGTGGCCTCCGCCAGGTCCTCCTCCTCCTTCCTTCGCAGCTCCTCCGCTTTTCTCTTCCTTTCCTCCTGCCTTTTCTTCTGCTTGCTCTATTTTTTCCCTTTCTGTTCTTTTTCCCTCCTTTTCTCCGCTTCAGCTTCTTGTTTTGATGCCTCCTTGGCTTTCTGTAACTCCTCTCTTTCCCTCTGCTCCTCCTACTTTTTCATTCTCTCTCTCTCTTTTGCTTCTTTTAGGGATTCCTTCTTCGCCCTTTCCAAGTCTTCCCTTTCTTTCTTCCTGCCTTCATCGCCCTTTTTCTTCCCTTGCATCGCCTTCTTCATCCTTGTCCTGATTGCCTTCTTACTAGTTTGTCCCTCCCCTTCTTCTTCTGTTTCTGTTCTGTCGGTGGACCTGTCTTTGTCCTGTCGAGGGGGCGACTTCTCCGGTGTTTCTCCTTCTCCCTCCTCTGACTCCTGTGCTGCCTTTACTGCCTCCTGAATGAGTGCAGTCAAGACTCCTCCGTAGCCGATGAAAGAGGCCTTGGAGGAGGCTTTCTTCTTTTCCGTCACCTTAGAAGCCGGAGATTCTCCTCCTGTTGGTGGACTTCCCATGGCTAGTGCTTTGGCTGCTTGATCGATAGTCTTCCGCACGTAACCATTCCAATCCACCTTGTCTAGAGTGTGGGCTGCTACATTCTCTAGCATTGGCACACTAATCCGATGCATTAAGGAATTGTAGCGTTGGCTAGAGAAGAGCACGTGCACCAACTTGGCCTGCAGCCTGGCGTCAGTGTCAGGGATGTCCTGGATGCTTATGCCGTTGTTTGTGAGTACCTCTTCCTTCTTCATTTTTAGCAAGGCATAAACATCCCTTTTTTGTCGCCTTTCTGTCCTAGGTACCAATCCCAGAGCTTTTTCCACCAAGGCTGGGTCCAACCGGACCTGTACACCTGCTTTGCACCCTCTCCTCGGCCTACTGTTACAATGCCCCCTTCCTGGTTCGAATTGTATGTTCTGAGGAATTCTACACATTTAAAGTGATCCGGCTCCTGCGAGAATTTTCCAATGTACTTTGTAAGGTTGCACTGTTCCACTACCCTCCTGGCTACCTCCTCCTTCGCCACCATGACTCCGATGTTGTGGATGGTTCGAAACTTGCGCTGGTCGAAGGCGCGGTTCTCCAATTGGATGCAATATAGCTCCCTTTCCTCGTCAGTGAACGGGAGTCAATGGGCGCGGTCTTGCTGCGACATTTTCTGCTCCTGCCATAATTCGTAACTTCCGTTAGTATTTTCCACATATCACTTTGCTATTTTTAAACTCTTGACTGAATTTTTGGAAGCCATTTTTCTCATACTAATGCTTATGCCTTTCACTACTTTTACTTTACCATACCCCCTTTTTATTCACTTCCTATCTGATTCTTTTCACCACATACCCCACATACATACCCACCCCTCTTTTGGCTGAGAGAAGAATCCTTCCTAGGATTGGGAGTTAAAGGGTGGCGTTGGTCCTGTTGGGGTAGGACTTTATGTGTGAAGAAGCCACGTGTAGAATCTTGGGTTGTATTCCAGTTGAGCATGACAATCAAGAGCAGCCGGTTGGATAGAGACCTGGGAGATGTACGTCAAGACATCATAAAAGAGATCTCTAGTATTAAGGGGGCTAGCGACATGTAATTCCTCTTCGGTGAGAAATTGGTCAATATAGGGGTGGGCGAGCACATGGTCGTCCAATTGCTGATTGCGGGTGATGGCCAAAACCCTAAACGAGATGGGTGCCACATAAGTGGGGTCATATTCAATGGTTTTAACTGCCCTGCATTGCTCAGCATTGGTCATTATTCGGCAACCTTTTTTCTCCCATTGGATTCTCAGAGCAAACCACTGCTGTAAGAACGTGGAGGGCGAGCTTGCCATCTGCATGAGCTCATGTATCTCGTGTTCAGGAATAGAATGGGGAGGCTTTCGATATGAAGTGGCTAGGCGTTTGAGAGCCGCTTGCTCCTTTGAGATTTCATCGTTTGCTATTAGTTCGGCAACGATTTTGGGGGATTTAGTAGTCATAAGTTCATATTCCTCCCAAGTGCATGGTAATGCACGAACCTCTAAAGCAAGGGTTCTGTCAAGAAGGCCTAGGTCTAGCCTCTCATAGCTTCTAGAGAATGTGGTGAAAGTGTCGTCCAACATCCTGATGCAGATTATTAAGTCATCCCCAGAGGTTGCGGCAAGGTCCTTAGCCAAGGAGAGGAAAGGTCGTATCGCGTATGAAAGTTTAAGACCTGCTGGTGGGGATGGTGCAACTGGACTGGATAGTGGTGACTCCCTCATCGGTGTCACAGGTTGGGCTTTGCACTCCGAAGCACATTGAGGTGCTGCAGGAAGCTCTGGGGGCCTGGGGGTTGTGCTGGGTTCTGAATGAGTAGTCATAGGGCTTTTTAAGCCCTCTGGATTAAGCAGGTTTAAGGCTTGTGGCGTTTGCTTTGGTCGATAGATGAGCTGAGGCTTACTAGCCACAGCTGGCAATTGCGTGCTGATTATGTGCTGGGCACCACATGTGCAAGCCTTCCGCTCTAGGGTGAGATCACTTGTAGATGAGCTTTTTAGCCGGCCATTTTTAGGCACCCAAATCCAAGGGTCCCTCATAGTATCCTTGTGTCCGCAAGAGATCCTTAGGAATCCATCGCGGCGCGGTTGTTTGTCTATGGCAATAGCGTCTATATTGCCTCCTAGGCCGGAACGGCTGATGTTTCTAGTGGTTAGGATCCCGTTTGGGTGGTGTACCCGAATGTGGTTTCTGCTATTTTGGCACCCACATAAGTCTGGACTCCTTGGCCTTGTGAGCATTCTTGGTGGATTTGGGCCTGGAGTCGAGAGCCTGGCACAAAGCCACAGGTTTCTCCAGTTTAGACTGGGGCTGGAGCGTGGTCCTAGGGATTTCTACCGGTGGCGTCGTGATGGTGGAGGAAACATGACAGCCCTTGCTGAAGGTCGTCACTATACGGGTGTTGCCGATAGCAAGATGAATGCGGTTTAGGTTGTAATCCACATTACAGTGCATAAGCTTCTTGAAGGTACGACCCAATAGTGACACATTACCGGCTGCTTTAGTGTTAGGCAATACATGGAAGAAGGCTGGTAAACTTTCAGTCTGATGGAAACGAGTACCTTGCACTTCCCCAGGAGTGATTAAGCAGTACCCCCAAACGGGGTGAGGTTGGCATTAGTGGGCTGTAGCATCGATTGACCAATGCGTGTCCAATGGTCATGCGTCAAGATGTTGTAGTCGGCCCCTTCATCAATCAAGGCATCGAAAGAATACACCGCGCCTGCTGTGACTGTGATTCGTAGATACGCCGGTGCCATTGCTTCCTCATCCTGATCTGTAAGGTCGGTTACAGTTGCCATGCGAACGTTCAGTGGGGCTTCTAGCATGGGTGGCTCATGTAATGGATGGGAAGGAGGATAGTACTTCTTTACATGGCTACCGTTAAAAAAGCCTACTCCTTCATCGTCAAGTGTCTCCAACTCAACATTCCCGGTTCTACCAATCATGCGTACTCTAAAAGGCCCTAGCCCTCGGAACTTCATCTTCTGTTTGTGTCCTTTTACCGGGTATAGTAGAACAAGATCCCCTTGTTCGAAGTCTCGCTGCTTGACATGCTTGTCAAACCACATCTTTCATCGAGCCTTCTCGCAGATGAGCGCGTGGGTGGCTAGAAGACGAGTCTCTGATAGGCATTCCAGCTTGGTCAGGCGTTGCATCCATGCTTCATTCCCTTCCCATCGTTCTTGGAGTGCTATTCTTAGGCTAGGGACGAAGAATTCTACTGGTAGAATTGCTTCAGTCCCATAGGTCAGCCTAAAGGGGGTTTGACTGACGGCCGTTTTATAAGCTGTGCGGTAGGCCCACAAGGCTGCCATCAACTTGTTGTCCCAGTCGCTTCTTGAGGCTGAGACTACTTTAGTTAGGATGTTAATAAGAATTTTGTTAGTTGATTCTACCTAGCCATTAGCCTGAGGGTAGTATGGCGAGGATTTGCGATGGATGATAAGAAAGGTGGATAGGAGATGTGCTATCACTTCATTGATGAAGTGTGTGCCTTGGTCGCTAACCAGTTCGATGGGGCAACCGAAGTGCGAGATCACTTGCTCCCATAAGAACTTGGCAGTCGTTCTAGCGTCGTTTTTTTGTGTTGCTCTTGCCTCTGCCCATTTCATGAGGTAATCCGTGGCCACCACGATGTACTTGGCTTGTGAGTACTGCGCTGTGGGGCTGATTGGTCCTATGAAGTCAATTCCCCATTTTTCGAAGGGTTGGCGAGCAATAATTGGGGTTAACTCCATTTGATCCTTACGAATCGGAACTTTTGCTCGCTGGCACTCGTCACAATGCTTGACAAATCGCTTGGCATTACGGAAAAGTGTGGGCCACCATAGTTGGGACTGCAACACCTTCCGTGCTGTCGTGTCTCTGCTAAAGTGTCCACCTACAATGCTGTTGTGCGCTTCTGAGAGCACATCATGCATCTCATGTTCACACACACCTATGCAGCAATTCGTCTTGCCCCAACCTATGGAGTTGGCCTGCAATCAGCTGGTAGGGCTGGAGCTTCAAGATCAAGCACCTAAGTCGTGCCTTTTCTATTGGTCGCTCAGGTAGTCTGTGCTCGAGCACTTGGACTATGTCGTCTGCCTAGTATGTCATCAGATCAGCCTTAAATAGATCTCTCTCTCTCTGGACAGGTGGAATAAGTGGGCGTCAGGTAACTCGTCAATGATGCCTTGTCCAGCTACTTCTCCTGTGGGTATACGGGACATGTGATCAGCCATGTAATGCTGTTTTCCCTTTCGTACCACCACGGAGAAATCGAACTCCAGGAGCAGGAGGAGCCATCGAGCTATGCGTCCTATAGCACAAGGTTTGTTCACTAAGTAAAGTAGAGCTTGATGGTCCACAAAGAAAATGAAAGGTGTGGCCAATAAATAGTGCCGGAATTTCTTCACGGCAAACACCATGGCTAGTCCCTCCCTTTCTGTTGTTGAATAATTCATCTCCGTCTCAGTGAGTTGTCTGCTAGTAAAGCTCACTAGGTAGTCTAAGTTATGCTCACCAGGTTGGCACAACACTGCTCCCACGGAAAACTTAGAGGCGTCAATGTGTACATGGAAGGTAATGGTCCAGTCCGGGGCTCGTAGAATCGGTGCCATTGTTAGAGCCTTTTTCAATTCTTCGTACGCCCGTTGGCATGCTTCGGTCCACTCGAAGACGATTAGTAGCTTGTACAATGGCCTAGCAATCAGCGCGTAGTTCAGTACAAACCGCCGATAGTATCCTGTGTGACCTAAGAAGCATTGAACTCCCTTGTAATTACTTGGGGGTGGAAGGTCAACGATAACCCTGACCTTCGAGAAGTCCGTGGCAATGCCGTTCTTTGACACCACATGTCCTAAGATGCATCCAGGCTTCACCCAAAACTGACATTTCAAGGGGTTCAGGGAGAGGCGATATAAGCGACACCATTCAAAGACCATGCAGAGTTTGTCTAGGTGTTCAATCCAGGTCGAATGGACACACAGGTCATCGAAAAATACCTCTAACTCCTTGCGAAGCATGTCCTTGAATATGGTGCACATGAGGCGTTGAAAGGTGGCGGGGGCATTGGTTAACCCGAAGGGCATGACTACATAAGCAAAGACGCTCCACTCAGTGGCAAAGGCAGTTTGCAGGATGCACTTGCACCTGGTTGTACCCTAAGAAGCCATCCAAAAAACTGTAGGCTTCCTTGCCTGCCACCCTCTCAAGCATGTGCTCGGTGTACGACAAGGGGTAGTTGTCTCTCTTCATAGCAGCGTTCACCTTCTTCTAATTGACGCACACTCGAATTTTGCCGTTCTTCTTCATCACAATGACTATGGGTGACACCCAGTCTGTGTGCTCAATTTCATAAATGAATCCAGCTCTCATCAGCTTGTCGATTTCCTCTTTGACAGCATGAGCGTGCTTTGGATTCATGGGGTACGGTCGCTGCTTGATCGGCGTTGCATCTGACGTCATGGGTATGTTGTGAGTCACAACGCTCGGATCTACCCCCCGTAGCTCTTCTAAGGACCAAGCAAATACGTTTATGTACTCCCGCAAGAGAGCGACAAGACTCAACTCTTCTTTACTAGTCAAGTCATCGGCAATGAACACTGGTCAAGGTACTTTCCCTTCCAGGGCTAGGTTTACCTCCTTCACCTTGGCTGGCCCTTCGATTGGTTTGCTTGTCTGCCCTTGGCGCTTGGCACCTAGCAGAACCACTACCCTATCCCCTTTTTTGAATTTAGTGAAGTGTTTAGGGAGGTCTTGCGGCTTTCGATGTTCCTTTGATCGTCCATCCTTGGGACGCTTTGCCTTATCCTGCCTTAACCGTCTGCGCCTCAGGTGGACGGGTAAGTCCCCCTTGGTGCGTCTGGTCATGGGCGGCCTGGGGATCTCTGGGTCGCTATCTAAAGTAACTTCCAATTCAAAGTCAAACCCTCCATTTTCACTAGAACAGGTGGTCTCCCCTGGTGGCCGCAGTTCAGATGGTGATTCGGTTCTAAGTATTGATGTCGTTCCTGGTTGGGCTAGGCCGGCTTGCTCAAGGTCTATGGCTCCTATGCATTCCAACCAAGCACGATCACATTTCATGCGCATGACTCCTTGGTCCATTCTAAGGGCCTATTTTTTCTATGGCTTGGCGTCTGCCCGTATCTACTCAATTTCTCGTCCTTCAGTGTCGTACTCTATGGTATCCACTTCACCCTCGCTTTCATCACCGAAGGATTGGCAGTCTTCGTATTCATCACAGGAATCTTTGTCACTCGACTGCTCATCATCTCCCAAGGCTTGCTCTGCCTCGTCTCGTTGGTCAGGAACCAAGGCCCAGTTATACATGAGGTTCAGCTCGTGCACCCTGGTCCACTGCCACTCGGAATCCTCCAAGAGGTCCTGGAGCGGCTTGAAGTTGGCGCGGCTGAGTTGCCCGCTAGCTGGTCCGTTAAGTATTCCAGTATTCCCTGGAGTTCCCTTTTGTTGGAAGGCACTTGGAAGGTAACAGGCTTAGGCCCTCCATGGAGGCTTGCTGCCATCATGTAGAGTGGAGTAGGAAGTGTTCCGTTTGTCTTGCCGACCGTTTTGATGGCCTGCTCGTACGCCTCCTAGTCAAAGAACGGCATGTCAATTGTAGCGAGGACGTGCATCCAATCCCGCTCATCCTCTGGGTATGGGATATACTTGGTCAAGGACTCATAGGGCTTCCTGACCTGAGTGTTCCCTTTGAGCATAGCAGAGATGGCGTCTAGGTCGACTGGTGAGGTCTTCCAAGTGTCCATCTCTATTCTTACGGCATTAGTTCTATTGCCAAGGAAGATCAAGCCGTTACCCCAATCTTCGATGACTCTAGCATTGCGCATCCAGGGTCGGCCTAATAGGACATCGTAATCCACTCCCTTCATGACTATAATGTCAACGGAGAATTGGACACCTGCGATCTTCACTGGCCAATTTTTCAGGACCCCGAATGGTTTCACTCTCATACCGTTTGCTAGCGTGACATTAAACCTAGCAGCTTCAACAGGCGGGTTTCCCCAAGTTTGCAGCATCGCATGGCTAAGCACACTAACGCCGGCCCCCATGTCTACGATGCCCTTCCTTGTTGCGTCACCCAGGGCTAGGACTGGCAGGACTGCGTGCATCTCAGAGCCTTCCCAAAAGGCATTGACGTGCAAAGATTTAGGCACGGAGTGCAGCGTTAGACTGGGCAATTGTGTTTCTGCATCCTGGTCTTGAGGATCTACCGTGACCTGCTCTTGTGAGCCCTCGACCCACTGCCTAAGGTCTTGCCATAGGGCAGGGTGCTTCTTAAGCAGATCTCCCAGGCCAAATGTTATAGGGGTGGTCACTAGTGTGGTCAGGAGATTGTTAAATACTTGTCCTTCCTTTAGCCTAGATTGTCCAGGCCAATGGCTGCGGCTGATCTGCGGCTCTATTGCTTCTAGGCTTGGTCTTAGTGGCACTGCTTGTGGCATAGTAGCCTCAGCCGACTTAGGTTGAGGCGGTGACATTGGCGTGCTTATGCTGGAGAGATCATTGATCTCGTCCTGCGTGATGGGTTCAGCATCTTTGAGGTGCTGTTGAGCCTCCCTCACCCATTCCTTCACCTTTTCTATGGCCTCCAATTGTTGCTTGGGGTGTGGGTATTCCCCTATCTTAGCACTTCCCTTTTCGGCTGTCTTAGGGGCTGAAGTCTCTGCCTCTGCGTCCGAGATTTTCTTCCTAGCAGGTAAAGTCGTAGCACTCTCGGTCTTCAATGCGACCTTAGCGTCCGATCTCTTCTTTTTCCACCTGTGGCTTTTCTTTCCTATTGAGGCTGCGTCCAGATTGCTAGGTCCTGGCAGAGAGATGCCGGCTTGCTTGGTTTGGGCTCGGGTCATAACTCGTAAGGGAATAGGTGTGGCCTCCCCATTGGGGTTTTCGATACCAAATAGCCCTAATGGGACGGATGGCAAATTAGCTACACTAGAGGACGGCTTCCGCTTTGGGAAATCAATGAAAAGATGGGTGATTCCGCACTTTGCGCACATTTGGTCAGCCTTGTCCTTGTTTTGCTACTCTCTTTCAGGGCAGCGTGATGAGACATGACCGGGGTGTCTGCAAGTCCAACAAGTGACTGGATCCTGTGGCTGCCCTCCTAGGCCTCTACCCCATCCTCGTCCTAACGCCATCACCAGCACGGGTTGATAATCCATGAGGACCACATTGCCCTCGTCGTCATGCGAGACGTAAGGGTATATGTAGGTCTCTTCATCATTTGGCTCCTCCACGTAATGAACTGGAGCGTCGCTCAGTGGGTGGGTCACATAAGGACCAGGCAGTCTAGGGATGCCAGTGGGATTTATGTCCATTCTAGGGACGGCTGGTTTCATATCGTTAGGCACGGGTAGAGCCAATGGGGCTCCCCTTCCGAAGAATGGCTGCGGCCTGTTAGCTAGATAAGGCTGGCTATAGGGTTGCGAGTATGGAAACCTTCTTGGTAGTCTGCATTGTGCGGTATCGTGGCCGAACTTCCCGCAGTTAGCACAAGGTCTTGACCTAGGGTCTTGACACTCGGCCGGCAAGTGGTTTCCACCACAGTACACACACTGGATGTGCGAGCACGTTGGTCGTCTCAGCATGTCCTGTATCTTGGCTAATTCCATCTTGACCTCCGCCAAGCCTTGGTCTGTCTCGGTGGCGTTCCCCTTATCTTGGGATGATGGGTTCGACCGCTCACTAGAGGCTGGCGTTCTCTCTAAACTCCGTGGGTTGGTCTCTTCTAGATTTGAGCTCCTAGAGCTCCGCTCTTTCAACTGGTCATCGACTCTGATGGCTTCCTCAAAAACTCTAGCCACCATGTCTCGCTGCAAGCTTGAATTGCCTACCAATGCCTTATATAACTCCTCATCTCTAATTCCGCTGATGAATACAGTTGACACTGCTCTGTCACTCGGTCGCTTGCCTAAGGGGATTCTCTTAAAGAGACTTCTCACGTGGGTCACATAGTCACGGATGCCCTCCTTCTCCTTCTGTTTGACATTCATCAAGTGTACTAGCAGGTTGTCGGAGTATCCGGGCTCGGCAAACCTATTGACGAAGAGATCCTTGAGGTTATTGAAGTTGGCTCGTTCCACGGCATCCAGGCTTATATACCACGTCCTACCCTTATCGCTTAAGCAAAGTCCGAATGCTTGCGAACGTTGAGTCTGGTCGTTGAGGCCATTGGCTTCGCAGACTTGCTCAAACTGCTCAACGAAGCTGTACGGATCATCATGCGGTTAGTACTTGACAAGTTGCTTGGCAACAATCGGTATTTTGGCCTGGCTCTTTGAGCCCTAGTTTGCCCCTAATCTGGCAAGCAGCGACGTCGCTAGTGCAGTGGCATTCTGCTCTACTGCGGTGTTATCGAGTAGTCGTTTCATGAGGAGCTCGCTTAGTGTCAGGTCTCCCTCTAGTGCTCTCTCCTAGTCTGTTCGGTTCCGGCCAGCCAAGTTTAGCACTCGCTGCACCTCATGCAACTCCATGCTTTGCCTTAGGCTCCTAGCTTGTTGATCCCTATTATACTCGGCTATGCCTTGCGGGCTAGCCTTCTCTCCTCCTCTAGGTCTACAATGATTGCATCTGCCATCCTGCCACAGTGCTCGTACCGGGCATGCGCATCGTAACTGCTCACCATCTGCTGTATAGCGTCTGGGAATGCGCTCACATCGAGCTCCTCGGTAAACCGATGGTCTGAGCCTTCCTCCATCATGGTCGAATTCTTGCGCCTCGCTACACTGTTGAGATCAGGTTGACTAGTCGTGACAGGTTCTTGTCGTTGGCGCTCCTCGCTTGGTTCTCTCCTGCACTTCGCGTGTTTGTCTACGTCCTGGGTTCTCTCCTATTGGTGGGTTCCTTGAGCGATTTATCTAAGTGAGTTCCCTTAATTACTGAATACAATTCTTAATTTACAACCACTCGGTGAGTGTGTTGTTCCTCGTGCACTTGTGCCCAATCAGGCTTTCAATTTCCTTAAGTGTACTTCAAGTGCAAAATTCAATGTGAGTGTAGCAAGCAATTCTTCGGCGCCTCACTCACTCTCGCTCGTTTCTGGCCTGATAGGCTTGTAGGTCCATTTTTCGACCGTTTAGTTAGGGTTTAGGACTCTTGTATGTTTCCTTGTTTGCTTTCAATCAATCAGGTCTTCATGGCTCAGCGGCTCGCGTCCTAGTCCTTGGATCCCTCAACTGTCTACTACCCACCGCTAAGCGGCTGTGTACTACAATTTCTCTTATCCTGTGTGCCACAATCAAGTTCTGAATGCCCGAAGGGTTTCGACAAGTTGCACTAATGCGCATTTGCTGGGTCGGGTCAAATTTCTGACAGATTTGACAAAAAGTTGCATTCAGACCAAGTGGTCCGAATTGCAGGGTCCGAGTGGGTCACTCAGACGGGCTGAATGGCACAGGGTCAAGGGCCAAATCTCCAAATCTGGCTCAGACGATTTTTACTCGGACGGGCCGAATGGCAAGTTCAGACAGGATAATTCGGACGGGCCGGAACCGCAGTTGGCCGAGGGTCAAATCCCGGGTATGGCCAAGTTTCGATTTTGGAACTCGGACGGGTCGCTCGAATGGGCCGAATGGCACAAGGCCGAATGTGCCACGTGGTCAAAAAGTTTTGGCTCGGACGGTTCGAGTAGGGTCACTCAGACGGGTTGACTCGGACGGTCCGAGTGCCAACTAGGGTTCTGGCCGAGTGGCTGAATGGCAAGGGGCCGAAGGCCGATTTTGGGACTCGACCCAAAAGCAATCGCTCGGACGAGCCGAACGCGCCGCAACAGATACAGCATGATGCCGATCTTGCCCGATTCTTATGATTTACTCGACCATTCCAAGCACAAACCTCTAGGTCCTATCTAGGGGGTTTGAGGGAGGGATTCATATACCTGAATGGGTCGGTGAGTGCGTTGGTGATGTGATCGAATCACACGGTCTGGGGCTTTCTAGCTCTCTCTCTCTCTGTCTCTCACACTGAAATGGCATAAATGAGTTCTCTTTTGGCCTCCTGGCTCTTATATGCCTTCTCAGCTGTGGCGTTGATGCCCCTGATCACTCTCTTTTCGATCTTAGTCCTCATTAGCGAGCATTTTGCACATTTTGCACGATTTTCTCCTTGTTTTTACCCTGTTTTGAAATAGTGAACCCTACCCTTTTCCGGTTCGATCTCTTAACTCTAACCTATGCTAAATGCAACAAAAATCGAAGGCAAAAAACTAGAATAGATCCTCCATGCTTTCCAATCATCAAACAACCAAAATATCCCAAAATACTTACTTGTTCTGAAGATTAAAAGCACCCAACTTCCTACCTATCTCAAGCTCCGTTTCAGGGATGAATACCCTACTTCGATGCTCGATGTGAGGTGCGCAAGTGTTCAAGCTTGAATCCGTTGGTCCCGGCAACGGAACGAAAATGTGGGAGCTTTCGCTCAACCACCAAGACCCACGGACCGCTTATTGTTTCAAGCGTTCCAAGCCGAGCAGTAATGGCTATCTCTCACCTAGCCGACATGCCGTCGATCCTACGAGTGTAGTGAGCTTACCTTGATGCTCGATTGAGTACCCTCCTCTCTCTTGCACTCCGGTAGCTCCACGATCCTAGATGCTAGCTCAAGCATCCTCAAACCCCCTCCATCTCCAAGCTCCATCCTCCATAGCCGCGCGCACAAGAGAAGAGAAGGGGAGAGAAGAGAAGAAGAGGAGAGGAGATGGTGAAGAGCTTCACCCTCTTGATCCCTCACTCTCGTACACACTCACTCCCTCACACTCTCACACTCCCTCTCTCAAGAGCACACACAAGCAAGAAGGAGAGAAGAAGAGAGGAAGAAGAAGACTCCTTTTTCCACACACCAAAGAATGAGCTTTCCATTCACTTTTCAACTTTGTAGACAAAGCCCTAAATCCTTTTTGGGCGGTCATCCCCTTTTTTCTCTTTTACATGGCCGGGCGTGGCCTGTGCCCTTTTTCCCATTTCCCACCATTCTAATTTATCCTATTCCCAACTAATGCATACACTTTGCACAGGAGCGAGCCTGGCGCTCTTTTACACAGATTCGCGGGCGCTTTCGCATTTTAATGGTACGCCTTTTTTCTCTTTCGTTGCCTTGGCCCGACACCGAAGCTTTCTGAGAGTCGTGCCTGAACATTTGAATTTTTCAGGGATTGGTTGCCGGTCAAGGCGCCTTCTTCTGCTTTTATCCTGCGCCTTATTTGCTATTTCCCTTTTTTCCATTTTTCGCTCCTTTGTGCTGCGGAAACACGATAACAATGGTTATATATAATATAGAAAATTGAAAGCACAAGCTTAACTTGCATAGGATATTGGAAACTTCATAGTGCTACATTTATCTCTACTACTAGGTTAAGCATGTTTGAAATGAGGCTTTACCCTTTTTACCTTACTTACATTGACTCTCCTTTCACATGAGAGGCCTTGAACTAGTTTGCAAGCCTTGAACTAGTTTGCAATAAAATTGATTGATAAAATTGGTGTTCACACTTATTCTTCATAACACGGATATTTTGGAAATCTATTTTCACATTGCAACCATTTGAATTGATTTAGTTTGAACTATCTTACAAAAGCTTGCATTTCACACTACAAAGAATTGGAATCTGTTATGTTGTGCAATACTTATAGAAACATTTTTCATATTGTTTGGACCAGTTGTTTTGCAAACTAGTTCAATTATATTATGTTTGCATTACGTTGATAAAGCCTATTGTATTAGGGACATAAAGGGTTGTTCATATGTATTTTTCTAAGGGGATTTCTTATGCATGAAAAATACCTAAAAGGTTTCCATAAAAATTGTAGACAAATTATATGCATTGGGGACTACAAGGACACCATTTTGGCATAAGATTTGGGCCTTTTTCTATTGCATTAGCCATTTTTTGGCCATTGCAATGGCACCCAAATTGCAACCATATTTATATTCTTAGTCTTGTAGTTGACAGTATCTTTGTTGCTTGTGCTTGACACATAGTGTACTGGTTATTGCCAAGTGTAGCCATATAGCGTACCACAACTCCCATTGCAAATGCTACGTTAAGACGAGTGGCTATCATGGCATAAATCAAGCTCTCCACTGTGGATGCATAAGGGATCTTGGCCATCTTGACATTCTACTCACAAACTACGACAATTGACCTGGCTAACCTTCATGTGAGAAGGTAAAGAACAACTAATAGGCTTAACATCTTGTAGATAAATCACTCAAGGACCTTTTGGATGTACTCCTTCTATGACAACTAAAGGAGCCCCTTAGAGCAATCATGCGTAATGCACATCCCAAGAATATGTGAGGCTTGTCGCATGTCCTTCATCTCAAAGATATTCTTGAGCTGGCCTTTCAAGGTATCCAACTCATCATGAGCACTCCCAGCAATCAATATATCATCCACGAAGAGGATCAAAACCATAAGGTTACCATCACAAGCCTTCTTCATGTATAAACATGGATCCATATCACAATGGGAATATCATTGTTAATGCATAAATGCATCAAACTTGTGATACCATTCCCTACATGCCTGCTTAAGGCCATAAAGGCTTTTCCTTAATCTACATACTAGGTGTTCCTTACTAGGGTACACAAAGCCCTTAGGTTGCTCTATGTAAATCTCATCATGCAAGTCCCCACCATGAAGAAAAGTTATATTGACATCCATATGATAAAGATCAAAGTCAACCTAAGCAACCAAAGCTAGTACCAAATATGAGATAGTCATCTTTATAATAGGATAAAAGACTTCATCAAAGTCCACACCATGTTCATGCTTGAAGCCCTTAGCAACCAATTTGGCCTTATATCCTGGGTTGGGTTGTCTAGGGGTACTTTTTAACTTGTACACCCATTTGCATGGCAAAGCATGCTTGTCTCTAGGCAAAGGAACCAAATACCATGTATGATTATTTTGTAGTGAGTCATACTCTAATTGCATGGCCCTCTCCCAAGAGCGACTATCACCTCTACGCATAGCCTCGTCATAAGTAAGAGGGTCACCAACATCTATCACCATAACATAATCCATAGAGGGCTCAAACCATGTAGGTTATCGTCTATCTCTAGTAGAATGCCTCAAGACAAAGGCTGTGGGGCTTGTACATCCTATGGAGCATTAGGGACCTAGGCCACTGGGGCATCAACCTACTTCAACAAGTTGTCTAGCTAGCTGTATAGTAGTAAGAAGCTCCTCTTGAAATATCACATTGCATACCTCAATGACATACTCAAGCTGCTTATGCATTTTCTCCTCATGGAAAAAAACATCATGTCTACAGATAAGCTTCCGAGGGCCTGCAAATTCCATAAGTGATAGCACATCTCACCTACATCCCCATAACCAAGAAAGATGCATTTCCTAGGCTTAGGATCTAGCTTATTATGCTTGTCCTTGGGTACATGGCAGAAAGCCTTACAACCAAAGACATGCAAATGAGCATATAAGGGAGGCTTTCCAAACCATACCTCCTTTGCAGTTTGATAGTCAAGAGCAATACATGGGAACTGATTTATCAAGTGTATGACATTAGTAACTGCCTCAACCCAAAAATGTTGTGATAAGCCTACTTGACTAAGTATACTACGAACTTGCTCTTGAATTATCCTATTCATGCACTTAGCCACACAATTTTGGGGTGGGGTGTACGGGGCGATCAACTGATGCTTAATATCCCTATCATCACAAAATTGCTCGAAGGCTTTAGAGACATACTTATCCCCATTATCTGACCTTAGGCATTTTAGCCTATACCTAGACTAGTTCTCAACCAAAGCAAGCCAACACTAAAATGTAGCCAAGACTTCCAATTTCTACTTAAGAAGATATGCCCGGCCCTTATACATATAGTCATCAATGAAAGTAACAAAATACTTCGTGCCACCTAATGACTTGCAGGGCATGGGACCACATACATCCGAATGAATAAAAGCCAAACGCTCACCCGTGCGTATCATACAATACTTTTTATGTGTATTGGTGTGTATTTGCCTGCCATATAAACAATGATCACAAGACTCAAAACATTTATAGTCAAGGGGCAGAAGGTACTGCAAACATGTAAGCATTTTCATTTCTTTCAAGGACATGTGCCCAAGGTGACGATGCTATAGAGATACATGTGAAACTGCAGCAGAGATAAGGCTCTTCATGAGAGCTCGTATATGGTATACATAATTGTTGAGGGCTGAAATGACTTGTTTTTTGAGCTAATTTTTGTTATTTTTATGAGCTAAATGGGTGATTTTGAGGATTTATTGATTGATTTTGGATGAGTTGGAAGTGTTTTGGAATGTATTAGGATGGGTTGAGTATATTTGAGAATCTCATTATAGTTTTTGGTTGAGATATTATGTTTTGATTGGTTCTTATAGGGTCTGTTTTGCCTCTATTTTGATCTATTTTATTTATGTTTGTGATGTTGGGATTGTGAATAAGTCTTTTGAGAAATTATTGAGAGTGTGTTGGATGGTCTGAAGTGGTTTTGGTTTGAGCTGTATGGTTTTTATGCCTTCTATTAACCCTGTGTAGTGTTTTGTAGAGCCTCTATTTGCTTTTGTATCTATTCTGATGGATGGATTTTTAGCTTGGGGAATGTTTTGCAATCTTGTAAGAGAGAATATAAGCTCAAAATAGCTCAAAGAAGCCAAAGGAAGCAACTAAAGAAGACTTAAAATGAAGATTGCAGTGACAGTGGCAGTAGTGAGCTCTCAAGGGACATTGTAGTGGCTCTAGTGACTCTTCATATTAGGCATATCTCTTGGGAGGGGTATCCACGACCAAGAGAGAGTTATTGAGAATAATTCATTGTATTCCAATGTACTATGTGATAAATCTATATGAGAGAGACTATGAAGACTATGAAGATGATGAAAGATCTTATGGAGCAACCCTAAGTGAAGAGACTCATTAACAGAAGGAAGCTTATAATGCCATGGTTGAGAATCTAAAGGCACAACCATAGAAGGTAACTGATTTTCCTATTCCATCAGAGCTCCTAATAGAAGAATATAGGTCCAAGGAATATCTACCCCCACAAATAGTGTGGATACTCATTTGAATAGCAAAAAGCATAGCAAAAAAGTGGGCATGACTACTTGATGTTGAGGCCTTCAAGAGATCTTGTCAAGCCACAAGTGCCAAAACTAGATACCTCATCATTAAACTACGGGGAGCCTAACGAGGATAGCTAGAATAGAGATGCCTCATCATAGAAAAGATAACAAGATAATGTGGTAGGCCTTTGTTTAGTCCAGTGATAGTGCAAAGATAGATCCACTCCATTGTCCCTATCCCCATTAGCATGGCAAGGAATACAAGGAAGAAGAACATGGTAGATAAAACTTCCAAAGATTCCAAATGTTAAAGCCACTGAGAAGAAAAGACTCTACTTGTTCTAGCACTTTGATCTCATCCCATCTTTCATCCAT
The DNA here is from genome assembly GCF_053477565.2 of Lygodium microphyllum. Lineage (NCBI taxonomy): Eukaryota > Viridiplantae > Streptophyta > Polypodiopsida > Schizaeales > Lygodiaceae > Lygodium > Lygodium microphyllum. Next base: position 153,824,322 of record NC_141143.1, read on the forward strand.
TTTGTGAGGCAATTTACCAAGTGCCCAGATCCTTCCTTCATAACAACATGCAAACTACCTTCGCCTCCTCATCACATTGCTCAAGCAACTTGCCATACCATATGAGGAGAGGATACCACCATCGTTCTTTGATGTAAATGCATATATTGACCAAGTGGCAATGATATGACTATACCTCATGTGGCAGCCCTTCTTCCTCTTTATTATGTAGAGCTTTTATAGGATATGGCAGACAATAGGTTTGCACTTTACACCCACCTCTTATTTCTAAAATCACACCTTTAGCTATGCAGCTCGTTAAAAGGGTCTATACTCAGCAGGGGATGTCTCTAGCATGCACTCATGCCAATTCCTGAGTAGTATAGATACTTGTTAAAGAAGGAGAAGAAGCATGATGACACACTCAATGCACCTAGGGGTCCATCCCCTAGCCCATGTCCTCATACCACAACCTCAAGGCACGTAAAGGGAAGGGCAACTTGAGCATACTCAATAGACATGTCACCTTGGGTGTAGCACTGCACCCAATCCTACACCAATTGGATCCTCAAGTGTGGAATAACATTCCAAGTATACTTGAAGCTCTACCCAGCTCCCATTTGCACAAGATACACACCCTACACTACACAAGACTAGTAGACATACCCCTCAAGGAGAGCACAATGATGTGATACATGCATTAAGTACATCTAAAACCATCAAGATTAGTGGCTTGCACCTTCAACTTCCTACAACCTCCTCCACCTTAGTGACCATCATCCTTCTCTCCAATATACACCTTTCCTTTACATCGCCAAAGAACCCTTTCCCCCAGTATCTCTTCATCAACTAACCTAGAAATTCTTGCTATCTATATCATGTTCCGATGGCATGAGTGCCATGGGATTTGCACTCGATTATGAGGGGGAAAAAATGTTGATAATATGAAGACATTAAGAAATAAAAGAGTATGGAAGGGCCACCATTTTTTGCAGATTAGTATGTTTTATCATTATATTGAAAGATGTAATGAGAGCTAGGCTCCCTCCCATGCAAATTGTATTGAAAAATGAGTAGCACTTGAGTTAAAGATATGTAAATTAATAACTATAAATATATATAAGGAGGAGTGATTAGTCACTTGGCCAAAAAGAGGGCTAGAATGCCCAAGGGAGATGGAAAATTCCTAACCCTAGAAACTTGTATAAAGAGTATGAGAAAGAATGGAACAAGCTATTCTTGTGTGCCCTAACTTTTGGCTCTTGTATTCTTGCTTTTGCCTTATGGGAGAGAGAGGTTGAGGTTGAGGAAAAGAGAGTGAAAGTGTGTGGTGAGGAACTAAGAGTAAAGTCCCCCATCTCTTCTCGTGCTCTCTCATGCCTTGCATGGTGAAGGTCGTACAAGGTTTGAGTGTCTAAGGAGTGCACCTTGGATCATGGTGTAAGGGACATAGGAACCATCCCATTATATTAAAGGAAAAGGGAAAAAAAAAATCATCCAACTCAAATTTTTTTCCCCTCTCTCCCCACCGACAGCAGTCGGGGAAGGAGAGAGGGAGTGGGAGTGGTGGGGGAAGCATGCACCCTCTAGGTGGAGGGTGGCCATGCCAGCTCTTCCCTCCCCTCCCCTATAGGGGAGGGCTTTGCCCCTCCTGGGAGGAAGAGGAGCTACGCCGTCGTCATCACCCAGCCGCCATCCTGCTACACAACTCCCCTTGGGGCCTTGTCCGCATGCCATTCCCCTCCGTCCAAGACTCCAGGAGTCGCCACCTCTCTACAGCCTTTCGAACGGGTCTTTTCTTCCCCCCCGATGTAACAATATCCATTAGCAGCAAAACGTTGCCCAAAACCCGCTCCGCCACCCAATCTTTCCCTCCCCACATGGTTTCGGCGTAGGCCATCTAGGCCTTTGGTCCTTGTCAAACCCCCCCCCCCCAATGACATAACGCCGCGGTCCCACCCTAGGCCCCAAACGAACCGCCACCCTAGGCCCAGGCAACTCGGTGGAAAGGAAAAAGGTGAGGATAAGAAGGAGAGGGTGAGAGAGAGAGAAGAGAAGGGAAGAAGAGAGAAGGAGGAGGAGTGGGAAGAAAAGAAGGAGGAGGTGGAAAAAGGGAAGGGAGAGAGAGAGAAGAGAAGGGAAGAGGGAGAGAGGAGGAGGAGTGAAAAGAAAAGGAGGAGGAGTGGGAAGAAAAGAAGGAGGAGGTGGAAGAAGGGAAGAAGAGAGAGAGAGAAGGAAAGGAAGGAGGTGAAAAGAAGGAGTAAGAGAAGGGAGGAGGATAAGGAGAGAAGGGGGAGACAGAGAGAGAAGAGAAAGAAGGATTGGGAGAGAGAAAAGAAGAAGGAGAGGATAAGAAGAAGAGGGTGGGAGAAGAGAAAGAAGGTGAGAGAGTGAGAGAGAAGAGGAGGAAGAGGATAAGAGAAGAAGGTGAGAGAAAGAGTGGAAGAAAGAGTGAGAAAAGAAGGAGGAGGTGGAAGAGCAAGAAGGGGGAGAGGAAGAAGAGAGGGAGGAGGAGTGAAAGAGTAGGAGTGAAGGAGAAGAAGTAAAGAGAGAGAAGAGGAAGGAGAGGGTAAGAAGTAGAGGAAGGAGAGGATAAGAGATAGAAGGAGGAGAGAAGTAGAAGGAGGGAAGAAAAAGCAAGAGCAAAGAAGAAGTCGGTAGAGAAGGAGAAGGAGGTAGAAGAGCTAGAAGGAGGAGAGGAGAAGAAGAAGGGAAAGGAGAGAGGAAGAGGAACAAGAAGAGGGGTAGAGGAACAAGAGAAAGAGGTAGAAGAAGAGAGGTGGGAAGTGGTAGAGGAAGGAAAAGAGGAAGGAGCAGAACGAGCCACCCGAACATCTCTCTTGACAGCGAAACCCATTCAATGGGTTTTTCTCCAACCAAACATATCTACCCAAAACCCACCAAGGACTGGACTGCCCAATCTCCCAAAGGCGAATGGCTCCCAAGAAGAAAGTCATGGGAAGCACAAGCATCCAAGCCACCCGAAATGCTGGAGGGACAAGCGGAACAACCAACACAGTGCACATGAATCAAGCCCAGGTTTCAAACATTTTTTTTTAAAGTTAGTTTAGGGCTTAGTTCTCATGGAAGGATTAATGTCGTGCATGAGGTTTTATTTATACTAAGAATGAAGTTGCATGTAACGGTAGGGTTGAACTCGCATAAGTTTTTACTCAATGATAAGGATCACCTTACCTCACATGAAATGATAACTTCTACACACATAAAATGATAGGGTTATCGCCTTATTTCACATAAAATGATAGCTTTTTAACTAGTTCAGTGCATGAATAGTTATTTAGAATTCACGTTGCGCAATTATGGTTAAAAGAAACACATGAAATGTTAAATTCTGTTCATAAGCTACATTTGCTTCGCCAGGAACAAAACCCTAGGACTTTCATTGACGCAAATCACACGTGATCTGGTGCATTAGAAGTAATTACTCATTGCCAGAAATAAAGGGTGATAAAAGCTGTTTAGGGGACAACTATACTAAAACGCACAACGTGCATGATGGTTGGGAACTCCTGCATAGAATTGCACTAGGAGAATTGAAAGGATCTCATGCATCTAAACCACATCTTGAAAGTTTAAATGAGGATTCATGTGTTGCCATGTGTGTTAACTAAGCTTGGCTGGAATTAGAGATTATAAGACCCTTGGTTGGGTCGTGAATAAGGCATATCCATTGCCTTGACTAACCAGCTAGTGCTTGAGTTAGGGACTAGGATACCTTAAGAAAGTATAAGTCAACTTACCAAGACCATTTGCTCTTGTTCAAATTATTGGGATTTTGCGAAGTCACGGAAAGACCCAAGATTGGGTGCTGGGCATCCGCGAAAAAGGAGTCACACCTTAGCAGTGGGTCGCACAAACAACCTCCAAAATGTTCATGCTTGTACTTAGATACAGTAACTGGTTTCTTTGCTCAATGAACTAATTCAAGAAATACACTTAAATGCTTCATGTTGAAAGCCTGGAGGGAGAGGGAGGAACAGTTACCTCCGACTGTCTGCCTGGCCCTATCCAAGGGGGTTGTTAGCTACGCCGGGTATATGGACCTAACCCGCCGCGAGAGGTCTCTCCGTGGGTACTGCTTGGAGCAGGAGGACGCTTGGGTGCCAGGGGAGGCTCTGGCCGTAAATCCCTTGCCTCTGGATCCCGTACAAGAGACCGACGTGACTCGAGATGGGATCTCGAGGCCCGTGTACTAGTCTACGGGGGACAGAACTTGGAACAGCGATCTTATAGATTGCTGGGATGGCCTTCGAGCATGAGGTTGGATGTAATCCGAAATTATGATAAATAAAGAACAGATGCTTGAGAAAAAAGAACTTGCTTGATATTATTTTTGTGTCAATGTGGAGCTGATTTTGCATGTCAAAACGTAATGTGTTAGGTAACTAGATAACTAAAGCAAACTGAGGAAAGTGTGGTGGACATGACTCAGGTCCGTCCTACAGAAGGGTGGTCTTGGTTAGCTGGGAACTTTTCTCAAATGATGAGATGATAAGACAATGAGGACCTAGAGACTTGCTGGTAGGAAAGAAACCCTGACCTCAGGTCGATCCCAAGTGGGAACGGCTGGACTCTTCCACTCGGGACAGACTTGGAAAGACCTAGATCACAAACCCTATGTCATTCATTGCGAGTGCCAGGCGGAGCCTTCTAGACCCTCCTCCCAATGGGCTGCTAAGATGTATCCCGCAATCAGACAATGGGCATGTTACAGTTGGTATCAGAGCAAACCAACAGAATCTAATATTTACAAAGGAGCTTAATGGAGGAAAGTAGAGCAATATTGCTGTTGAGAACATTTCCTTACTTACTTATGGATGCTAGGATACAGAGTCATGAAGCATGGAACAAATTCTTAGTGTTCCAAGTTATGTTTATGACCGAAATGCGTGCTTCGAATTATCGACGGAGGCTAGGCATGACAAATATCCTAGACCGCATCTACAACCCTTTACCCGTGTACGCAAAACGGAGATGGATGGGGGAGTCAGGAATATATTACATAGCAGGCCACCGACTTGCATACCTTCAGACCAACTTGAAGAGAATCAAGTGGATGGAGGATTTAAAGGTCGTGAAGCTGTTCGTCTTTGTCGAAGCTCACGCAAACGCAATCCTGCATGTTGGCGGTCAGTAAGTCAAGCAGAACAAATATGTGTATGAAGAAGTGACTCGGGTGATCCCTGCCGACAGAATCAAAGTGCTGGGACGTTATGAGAAGAACGGGTATCAAAGGAAGGGATACCCCAAGGTTCCTATGACCTATCGATTCCTAAAAATCTCTGACCCCTCTCCATATTATTACTCAGTCCCTATAGCCGAATGTAACACAATCCTATTTTCCCTAAACTGATGTGCCAATCAGCTTGTTCTACTTTTCCAAAATAAATGTACTAAAAAAGGGCTATGCCCTCATGAATGAATAAGATTTGTATTACTGTCTATCCTGGATGTTAATGTTGGCAAATGAGTTAAGTGATTAGGTTACTTGGCTAAAAGTTGTGCAGGTCATAACAATGTAATGTGAGAAACGTTTGGTAAGTTTTAACATAAAAAAATCTTATTGCCCAGGTGCAACCCCAAGTGCAAATTCCAAGTCCCACCCCTGCACTAAGTATAGCTATGGTTCAAGAGAAGAAGTTCCTTCTCAAACAAATCACGCCACCTAAATTTGATGGTAAGGGAAGGACTGTTCAAACTAATGCCAAGGTCTGGATCAAGTCCATGGAGGACTATTTTGAGGCAGCAGGAACTGCACCTGCTAACCAAGCTATGCTCACCAAACTTAATCTTACATGCAAAGCAAGACTTTAGTTGAAAAAATGATGCAGAGACCAAGGGATCTCGGAAGGGACAGTCACTTGGGAAAAGCTTAAGGAAGCTGTGCGAGGGAGGTATCTGCCACCTGCCTACCGCACACAGAAGATGAACGAATTCTATGAATTGAAGTAGCTTGGACTATCCCTTGATGCATATTATTCAAAGTTCATCTCTCTCTTAAAGTACACGCCACAAATGGATATGACACACAGGTGTCAAAGTTTTGTATTGGGTTAAATCCACCCATAAACACCTACTTGGAATCAATGCGCCCAACAGACCTACAAGATGCACTCATTCGAGCTACACCAATAATACAGGAGGTGCAAACCAAGCTAAGGAACAACAGGACTTGGCCTTATAGGGATCAGAACAAGGAATGTATAGGTCTTAGGCTAAGAGAGTGCAGGGCCAAAATCAGGGACAAAGGAAGAAAGCTAGGACCAATGTTGTCAACAACTTTGTTCCTACACAAGGTAATGGCCGCAATCTCCGTTTCTTCCATTGCAACGAGCCTGGACACTTCAAGAGGCAGTGTCCCAAGCTTAGCAGAGGACAACGCCAAGGGCCATTCCAAGGAGCCGCCCATGGCCAAGGATCCACCGTCATGGCCAGAGGGAGAACCTCCAGTGTTGCCAACAAGGAGTTGGGCGATGAAGAAGATCCATCCATGGATGCTGACATTGAGAGGGCAACGGTTCATGCCGCTCTTCACAAGGGTCCGAATCGCCAATTCTTGGTGATCCAAACTCCATCGGATTATGAAGGTAAAAGCTTCAAAACCTTAATCGATTGTGACCATACACATTACTTCATTTCACCGACCTGTGCAAAAAGACTAGGGATAGCCACAATAGATGCACCTACTTTACTTGTGGAATTGGCAAATGGTCCTGAGGTCTCTTGTACCAGGCAAACTGCTAAGGTGAAATTCCTACTGGGTGGAAAGTCGACTTTGGTGAGATTCAGGGTAATGAACCTAGGTGTTCACGAATGTTTGCTCAGAATGGATTGGCTAATACACAATGATGCCCACATCCACTGTGGAAAGGGCCAAGTCTCCTTCCAAAGTTCTGAAGGGAATCTAGTTACAACTCAAGGAGAGGCTGGTAAGCCAAAAATTTAGCTAGCAAAAGCAACACGGATAATAAAAGGAGTTAGAAAGGGTCTACCTATCTATCTGATTAAACTAAATAAGCTAGATCAGAATCGGGAATCTGGGGAAGAACCTTCATGGTTAAAGGAATACACAGACGTATTTCCTGAAGAGCTGACAGAACTTCCTTCTCAAAGGAAAGTCGATCACGAAATCAAGCTGGCGCCAAGAGATGCACCAATCGCAAAGAGACCATATAGGATGTCCATCCCGGAAGCGATTGAACTGAAGGAGCAACTCAAGCAACTGTTAGACCAAGGCTACATCTGTCCTAGTAGATCGCCATGGGGAGCTCCAGTGTTGTTCCAAAAGAAGAAAGATGGAACGCTTCGGCTATGCATTGACTACAGAGGGTTGAATCAATCGACCATTAAAAACAAACACCCCATCCCAAGAATAGATGAACTTCTTGACTGTCTTCAAGGTGTGAAGATCTTCTCCAAGATAGATCTCAGGTCTGGATATTATCAGATAAGAATCAAGGAAGAAGATATCCTGAAGACTGCATTCAGCACAAGGTATGGACACTTTGAATTCCTAGTGATGTCATTCGGACTGACAAATGCTCCTGCTACCTTCAATAGGTTAATGCAGGATATCTTTAGACCCTATCTTGATGACTTCATACTCGTCTTCTTTGACGATACCCTAGTCTACTCTAAGCAGGAAAAAGATCATGAACCCCAACTTCGCATTGTTCTTGAAACAATGAGAGCACACAAGCTTTATGCTAAGAAGAAGTATGCATTTTTCAAACGACAGATTGAATATCTGGGATTCATTGTATCAGCGGAAGGAATTTCAGTGGATCCCGCCAAGGTCAGAGACATTCTGGAATGGCCAACGCCAACTTCTGTCAAAGAAATACATAGTTTTCTTGGGTTGACGGGATGGTACATGTTCTTTATCAAAAACTATGCTTTGATTGCAGCACCTCTGTCTGATCTACTAAAGAAGCAAGTAGCAATTGTATGGTCACCTGCTGAACAGACCAGCTTTGACAAACTAAAGCAAAGCTTAGTATCAGCACCCATCCTGAAACTTCCTGATCTTAGTAAGGAGTTTGAAGTGGTAACTGATGCTAGCGCACTTTCCTTAGGATGTGTGCTTATGCAAGAAGGTCATCCTGTAGCATACTCTTCAAGGAAACTGAAGAGCCATAAAATGAATTATGCCACCCATGATCTGGAGCTGTTGGCTGTCATTCATGCTCTCAAAATTTGGAGACACTACTTGCTGGGTAACAACTTTGCCCTAGTGACGGACCACAAGAGTCTTAAATGGATCTTCACCCAGAATGAGCTCAATATGAGGCAACGTTGATGGATTGAAGTGCTGGAAGAATATGATTTTAAAATCAAATACCAGCTTGGAAAAGAGAACATAGTTGCCGATGCACTCAATCGCAAGGCATTTCTGAATTCTCTGATTTTGCAAGATCCATCAACAGCAAGATCTCTAGCCACAAAGGTATCAATGCCAAACAACCCAATTCTTGAGCTAGCCAGAGAAGAGGCATGTCATGACCCAACCTATCAGAAATTGCTAAGGGAGATCCCTATCAAAGATCAAGACCCGAAGCTAAAAACAAAGTATCAAGAATTCTCTGCCAGTAGTGGACTTGTCTACTTTAGGACAAGATTATGTATCCCCACAAGCCAATAGCTCAAGCATAAGATACTTCGGGAAGCCCATGACTCCCCTTTCTCAAGACATCCTTGCTATGCCAAGACCCTTAATGTGATCACGAAGAGCTATTATTGGGATAGGCTCAAAGGTGACGTTCTCAAATATGTCACGGAATGTTTGTCCTATCAACGCATTAAGGCCGAACATGTCAAAATGCCAGGGAAATTGCAACCACTTGACATTCCCCAAATGAAATGGCAATTCATTAGTATGGACTTTGTTGTTGGCATGCCCCAAGTTCAGGGAGGATACAACTCCATTATGGTCGTGGTGGATATTATCCCTGTTAAGACAAACTATAAAGCCTTAGACATCGCAAGGTTATTCATCAAGGAGATATTTAAACTGCATGGATTACCCAGAAGAATCATTAGTGATCATGACTCTCTCTTCACCTCACACTTCTGGAGGGCTATCTTCAAGGCCATTGGGACTCAACTCTGTTTCAGTACAGCTTATCATCCCCAAACTGATGGTCAAATAGAACGAGACAACCAAGTCATTGAAGATATGCTTAGGGCACACTGCTGTCGCGAACCCAAAAAGTGGATTCAATATTTGCCACTGGTTGAGTTTGCCTACAATGCTTCTTACCAACAAAGCATTCAGATGACCCCTTTCCAAGCATTGTATGGTTGGGCACGATTGTCGTACTCCTTTGAACTTCTCGGATCCAACCTTGAGGGTTGAAGCTTCAAAGCAAATGCTGGAAGACATGGATGACCAAATCAAATCAATAAGACAAGACATCCAAGCCGCCAAGGTCAGACAGAAGGCTTATGCGGACTTGAAACGGCAAGACAGATGCCTTCGTTGAAGGTGATATGGTTTTCATTTGCGTATGCCCTAAAAAGAATTCACTATCCTTGGGTGAGTACAAGAAGCTAAGTCCAAGGTATTGTAGACCTTATAAGATCACTAAGTGCCTAGGATCTAATGCTTACAGACTACAACTGCCCGCAACCCTAAAAGTTCATAATGTATTCCACGTTAGCCTATTGAAAAAGTATCTACCTAATCCAAATCATGTACTTGATTATCAGCAAGTTGTAATGCCTAGCCAAGGAGTCCTTGATCTATGGCCTAATAGAGTCCTGGATGTTAGGGAGAGGCATTTGAGGTCAAGGACCTTGAGAGAATGCCTCATCCATAGGAAAGATTATCCCAAAGAGGATGCCACTTGGATGGACGAAGATACTCTCAACCAGCAGTACCCCCAAGTCCTCTCGAGATGAGGACATCTCGATTCCTCTAAGTGGGAGAGAATGTAAGGGGTATAGGAACCTCCCCATTATATTAAAGGAAAAGGGGGACAGCAGTCGCAGTGGAGGAGAGAGGGAGTGGGAGTGGTGGGGGAAGCATGCACCCTCCAGGTGGAGGGTGGCCATGCCAGCTCTTCCGGCTTCTCCCCTCCCGGGAGGAAGAGGAACTACGCTGTCGTCATCACCTGGCCGCCCTCCTGCTGCACAACCCTCCCTTGGGGCCTCGTTTGCATGCCATTCCCCTCTCGCCAGGACTCCAGGCATCGCCACCTCCCTGCAGCCTTTTGAAGGAGTCTTTTCTTCCCCCCCGATGTGACAGTCTGCATCAGCGATAAAATGCTGCCAACAACATTCTCTGCCACCCAATCTTTCCCTCCCCATGTGGTTTCAGCGTAGGCCATCTAGGCCTTTGGTCCTAGTCAAACCCCCCCAGTGACATAACGCTGTGGTCCCACCCTGGGCCCCAAACGAACCGCCACCCTAGGCCCAGGCAACTCGGTGGAAAGGAAAAAGGTGAGGATAAGAAGGAGAGGGTGAGAGAGAGAGAAGAGAAGGGAAGAAGAGAGAAGGAGGAGGAGTGGGAAGAAAAGAAGGAGGAGGTGGAAGAAGGGGAGAGAGAGAGAGAGAGAGAGAGAAGAGAAGGGAAGAGGGAGAGAGGAGGAGGAGGAGTGAAAAGAAAAGGAGGAGGAGTGGGAAGAAAAGGAGGAGGTGGAAGAAGGGAAGAAGAGAGAGAGAGAAGGAAAGGAAGGAGGTGAAAAGGAGTAAGAGAAGGGAGGAGGATAATAAGAGAAGGGAGAGAGAGAGAGACAAGAGAAAGAATGATTGGGAGAGAGAAAAAAGAAGTAGAGGATAAGAAGGAGAAGGTGGGAGAAGAGAAAGAAGGTGAGAGAGTGAGAGAGAAGAGGAGGAAGAGGATAAGAGAAGAAGGTGAGAGAAGGAGTGGAAGAAAGAGTGAGAAAAGAAGGAGGAGGTGGAAGAGCAAGAAGGGGGAGAGGAAGAAGAGAGGGAGAAGGAGTGAAAGAGTAGGATTGAAGGAGAAGAAGTAAAGAGAGAGAAGAGGAAGGAGAGGGTAAGAAGTAGAGGAAGGAGAGGATAAGAGATAAAAGGAGGAGAGAAGTAGAAGGAGGGAAGAAAAAGGAAGAGGAAAGAAGAAGTGGGTAGAGAAGGAGAAGGAGGTAGAAGAGCTAGAAGGAGGAGAGGAGAAGAAGGGAAAGGAGAGAGGAAGAGGAACAATAAGAGGGGTAGAGGAACAAGAAAAAGAGGTAGAGGAAGAGAGGTGAGAAGTGGTAGAGGAAGGAAAAGAGGAAGGAGCTGAACGAGCCACCTGAACCACTCTCTCGACAGCGAACCCCATTCAGTGGATTTTTCCCCAACCAAACATATCTACCCGAAACCCGCAGACTGCCCAATCTCCGCGAGGCGAATGGCTCCCAAGAAGAAAGTCATGGGAAGCACTGGCATCCAAGCCACTGGAAATGCTAGAGGGACAAGCGGAACAACCAATGCAGTGCACACGAATCAAGCCCAAGTTCCAAGAAATTTTTATAAAAAAATTAGTTTAGGGCTTAGTTCTCATGGAAGGATTAATGTCGTGCATGAGGTTTTATTTATACTAAGAATGAAGTTGCATGTAACGGTAGGGTTGAACTCGCATAAGTTTTTACTCACCTAAAATGATAAGGATCACCTTACCTCACATCAAAAGATAACTTCTACACACATAAAATGATAGGGTTATCGCCTTATTTCACATAAAATGATAGTTTTTTAAGTAGTTCAGTGCATGAATAGTTATTTAGAATTCACGTTGCGCAATTATGGTTAAAAGAAACACATGAAATGTTAAATTCTGTTCATAAGCTACATTTGCTTCGCCAGGAACAAAACCCTAGGACTTTCATTGACGCAAATCACACGTGATCTGGTGCATTAGAAGTAATTACTCATTGCCAGAAATAAAGGGTGATAAAAGCTGTTTAGGGGACAACTATACTAAAACGCACAACGTGCATGATGGTTGGGAACTCCTGCATAGAACTGCACTAGGAGAATTGAAAGGATCGCATGCATCTAATCCGTATCTTGAAAGTTTAAATGAGGATTCATGTGTTGCCATGTGTGTTAACTAAGCTTGGCTGGAATTAGAGATTATAAGACCCTTGGTTGGGTTGTGAATAAGGCATATCCATTGCCTTGACTAACCAGCTAGTGCTTGAGTTAGGGACTAGGATACCCTAAGAAAGTATAAGTCAACTTACCAAGACCATTTGCTCTTGTTGAAATTGTTGGGATTTCGCCAAGTCGCGAAAAGACCCAAGATTGAGTGCTGGGCATCTGGGAAAAATGAGTCACACCTTAGCAGTGGGTCGCACAATGACCTCCGAAATGTTCGTGCTTGTACTTAGATACAGTAATTGGTTTCTTTGATCAAGGAACTAATTCAAGAAATACACTTAAATGCTTTAGGTTGAAAACCTGGAGGGAGAGGCAGGAACAGTTACATCCGCCTATCTTCGTGGCCCTATCCAAGGGGGTTGTTAGCCGCACCGGGTATATGGACCTAACCCGCCGTGAGAGGTCTCTCCGTGGGTACTGCTTGGAACGGCAGGATGCTTGGGTGCCAGGGGAGGCTCTGGCCGTAAATTCCTTGCCTCTGGATCCCGTACAAGAGACCGATGTGACTCGAGATGGGATCTCGAGGCCCATGTGCTAGTCTACGGGCAAAACTTGGAACATCGATCTTATAGATTGCTGGGATGGCCTTCGGGCATGAGGTTGGATGTAATTCAGAATTATGATAAATAAAGAACAGGTGCTTGAGAAAAAAGAACTTGCTTGACATTGTTGTTGGTATCAATGCCTAAGTTACGTGAAGGAACCCGTGATTAATTTGTTTGATTAAGGGAGCTGATTTTGCATGTCAAAACGTAATGTGTTAGGTAATTAGATAACTAAAGCAAACTTAGGAAAGTGCGGTGGACGTGACTCAGGTCTGTCCTATGGAAGGGTGGTCCCGGTTAGCTGGTAACATTTCTCAAATGATGAGATGATAAGACAATGAGGACCTAGAGACTTGCCGGTAGGAAAGGAACCCTGACCTCAGGTCGATCCCAAGTGGAAACGGCTGGACTCTTCTGCTCGGGGAAAACTCGGGAAGACCTAGATCGCAAACCATGTGTCATTTCCTATGAGTGCCAGGCGGAGCCTTCTAGACCCTCCTCCCGATGGGTTGCTAAGATGTGTCCCACAATCAGACAGCGGGCACGTTACACATGGGGTGTGTAAGAGTGTTCTTCATGCGTGGAGGTATGCCTTCTACATCCACTACAATTGCTTGTTAATTCGTATGCAATTGACTATGTAAGAGGTAGTTATCAATGTAGTAGTTGAATCTCTTAAATCAATAAGAGGGTGTCCAAAGTCCCAATGTTGAGCACATGGTGCCAATCAAGGGAGTTAACTTTAATGAGATATTCTCCCCTATGGTTAAGATGACAATCCTTTGCTTGGTTTTGGCCTTGGTTGCATAGTTAGATCTAGAGATTTATTAGATAGATGTGAAAATGGCCTTCTTATATGGGAAGTTGCATGAGGATATTTATATCTAGTAGCCTAAGGGCTTTGTGAAAAAAGGTAGGAAACACCTAGTGTGTGAGTTGAGAAAGAGTCTCTACGGACTTAAGTAGGCACCTAGGGAATGGTACCACAAGTTTGATACTTTTATGCATTCATAGGGTTATCCCCACAACACTATGGATCCATGTCTTTATGCGAAGAATGTCCATGACGGTAGCCTTATCATTTTGGTACTATATGTTGATGATATGTTGATTGCTGGGAGTACTCATGCTGAGCTAGATGCTTTGAAAACTTGGATCAATAAAAACTTTAAGATGAAGGACATGGGGCATGCCTCTCATATAATTGGCATGCATATTACGAATAATCGCTCTACATGACTTCTCTACTTGTCTCAAAAAAAGTACTCAATGTGAGTACATACACTGAATTATTCAATGATTCCATATGTAGGGTGGTAAGCCTATCGGCTACTCATTACCTTTTCACATGTAGGTGTGTTAGGTAGATTGTCCCCAATCAAGTGATGAGAAGGAAATGGCCAAGTTCTCATGTATATATGTGTGTGTGTGTGTGTGTGTGTGTGTGTGTGTGTGTGTGTGTGTGTGTGTGTGTGTGTGTGTGTGTGTGTGTGTGTGTGTGTGTAGCTTGATGTATGCCATGATAGCCACTAGACCTATCATAGCATTTGCAGTGGGAGTTGTGGGTCGTTATATAATGATACTTGGCCACTGACATTGGGACACTGTGAATGGTATCATGAGATACCTTAAGGGCACTACAAATATATGCATATTTTATGGTGGCTAAGATACTTGAGTCTTAAGCTATACAAACTTTGATTATGTAGGGTACACTAGCAATAGAAAGTCAACCTCTACCTATGTCTTCACCTTCACTAGAGGTGCTATTTCTTGGATGTTTGGGGTGCAAAAATGCACAGCCTTATCTACTACCAAGGCTGAGTACATTGTAGCCACTAAGGCTTGTAACAAGAAGGCCCTATGGTTAGGCCATTTTGTTAGACACCTTGATATGACCATGACTGCTACTTTGCATTCAAACTCTATGAGTGCCATCCAATTGACATGTAATCCTATCTTTTATGCAAAGACCAAGCACATTAAGGTCCATTATCACTTCATCAAAGAGGTGATTGAAGACAAGTAGATAGATCTTATCAAGATCTTGATTGACAAAAATCTTACAAATCTACTCATTAAAAGTGGCCGAGTGAAATATTATGCCTTAGAAAGATGATGGGCATAGGATGAGATAATATCTATTCATCATCCTATTGTCCTTATATATACACTTTGTACTTTGTCACTTTTCTCTCATTTTCTCCACACTAAGGCACATTTACCTTTTAGTGGGAGGTTGTTAGGGGTTAAAGACTTCCTTAGGAAGATGATGGGCATAGAATGAGATAAAAGCTCAACAAATAGATATTCTATTTGGATTAAACATTAAATGACACTAAATCACTACATGGACTTGATGAAAATGCTCTATTTATTTTTTGTACGCTTAAAATCTCACTTTCATACAAATTTGGTTTCTTCTTTGCCTCTTTTAGAGGCAAATCATAGAATCTGATCATTCAATATTGCAAGGTAGACAAGTCAAGAAAAACATTGTTGAATTCATTGAAAATAACCTCTTTTGCCTTGCCCTTGAAGCTAGACTTAATATGCAAAGGCTTACCCAAAACTTTTATCACGTTACTATTAACTCTTTATGCAATAGTCTTCACCACAAATGGCCTTGGAAGTAAATATTTGTATACTTGACCTTATTTTATATTTTATTGTATTAGCTGGAAAATTTGTATACATGCATCTCAACTAATACTAATATGTTCTAGAGTCTTTTGCACTAGCTTCATATCCAAAGAATGGTGGCTTACTGAAAGAATCCAAACATTGTCTATTTGCATTTTTTTATTGAATGTCTTCCTCTCAAGAATATCCTTTGGGACTGCTAAAGATAAAAGGTGATAATAAAACAGAGATACCTTTGAAGCACCTCTCCCACTTGCATTTGGTTGAAGAAGAGAACTAAACAAGATCAATATCTCAAAGCAAATATAATTATAAATGAAGTCATATCCAACATTTCTCAAGTAAAAACGTGTACATTACTACTTGGATTCCTTTAGTGTAGCCACCTTCTCCTTGTTTGAGATTCTTAATGTTCTTTAAAGATATTTATCAAATTTGAGTATCTTAAATGTTTTCTTTTTAGTATGCTTTGACATATTTCTCCAATGAATAGATATTCAGATGATAATCGTGTAGTTTCTCAACAACGCGTCTCTTTGTTTTGTTAATAAGTGATTCTCCAATCTAAGAACATCCTTCTCTACAACAAGATCAAGTGTACATCCTAAAAATCCATTATAACCATCACCAATACATCTCATCAATGAGGAACTATTGTAGAAAGGAGGTTTGCTATCTTTTATGGGATCTTTGGGGTGTAACCTTCCATCCAACCAAAGATCAAGATTCTTCTTTTCTTCAAATCTGAGCACATGTTTCATGGACTCTGAAATAGTGTGGGTTTTATTCTTTTTCTAATTGGTTCATACTCATTCTCTAGCTCAATGTAAAGATGATAAAGAGATATTTTAGTATTACCACAAACATAATTACATGATTGATCCATGGCCAAGGATATGATCTGAAGATTCATATATGGGAAAAAATATATAAATTCAAAAAAGAAAAAGTGAGGAAGAAACTAATAAGGAAGAGAAGAAGGAAAGCAGACAATGAGAATGGAGCGAGGTATTCAAAAGTAGAAAAAATTTTGAATTTACTTTCACTTTATGAAGAGAAGATATGAACTTTATTGGGGCAATCATTGTCACCTTCATGGACAAGCCACAAGAACTGTGATGATAGTAACTTTTAAACAAGTTTAGATGTGTCTATTATCAAAAAGTGAAAATTTTAAAAAAAAACCACAAAATGATTTCTTTGCTCCCATATTTTCTCTCTCTAGGGTCTCCTATAGACATTTTCCTAGAACACCAAACTCCCCTAATAATTACAACAAATGAAACTGTGATATTCATAAGTACGATAAAAATCTACTTTCAAAACTATGTTTCTTACTCGAACTTACCTTTTGTAATTTTGAACAATAAAGGAAAGAAAAGGAAAGAAGAGAAAAGTTCGTATCTTCTTAAAAGTATACAAGGAAATTATTCCTTCCCCCATAATTATTAATCATTGAAGACACTTGTACCAGTCCTTTGACATGCTACTTGTATAGCATATTTATGTGCTTTTTTGTGTTATTGCCATGCTTTTACAAACTTATACATTAATTATTAAGTGAACAAAATAGCGAAATGTCAAAGCCACTATATCTTAACTTTGGCCATGTAACTTTATTGGTTTATGTTTTGGGTCTTAAGAGGTACTCTTCATTAAGCAAATGCCTAAGGTTAAACAACATTTACTTTACTAGGCCATAAATTCTTATTGGTAATAGATCACAAGAGCTTAAGATGGTGGAGCTTTACCCATCTAGAGCTTAACATGAGATAAAGGAGATGGATCGAAGTACAATATTTTAGCTTTAAAATCAAAATTTAGCAAATGCTCTTAGCTATAAGATTTTATTGAACTTCTTACTTCTAGATTATTCTACAAATCCATTGATGCAAGGATCTAGTGCTAGTTTAATTTCCATGTCAAGTGGCCCTAGATTAGAAGTTTTATAATAGGAAATTTCATTGGATATCTTGTTTGTCAAGTAAAGATGATCTTAATGTAGTAAGAAAGAACTACATATAGAGAAAAGACAGCGCTGGATCTATTAAAGGACCAAGGCCATCATCTTTTTTTAAAACTCAAGTTCAATGGTGCTATACTATCGATAAAGATTTTGAGAAATACTATTATATTATATATGACCATGGATTGTAGTTGTGGCAAAGTCCAACATGTTTATGCTAGATTCTTTATAACATAGTTACATGGAAAATCAGAGTTTGCAACAAAAATAATGTGCACAAGAGGGAGATGAGAGCTCAAAGTACAAGAACAAAATCTTGCTTACTAAGTTGCTTAGAGTACAACTTGGGTACACTCTATCTTACACTTGATAGTGACCCATAGGCTATTTACATAGCCTCTTCCAGGCTAGGGTTAGGGTTTTCCCTACCCCTTAAGACCATTCACATCCATCTACCCTCATAGATCCTTACTTAGGGTGAATTCCCATGCCTATATTGTAACACCCCCCTCAATGCCAGGGTGGCATTGCATCACAAGACATGTTAAAGTTCCCCCCCTCAATCAAATGGGATGCCTTTATAAATCAGACTACAAGGATATTCATAGGTAGAGGATATTACAAGACTCAAAAGAGTCGGTCATCTGTGGATTGGGAGGCAAAGTTGGCCTCCAATTCCTTAGAAGCGATATGGACTAACACTTAGTAGAAGCGATATGGACTAACACTTGCTCATGGGAAGTGAATGCTGAAGTTCCTTCAATATGGTTTATTTTCTCTTCATCCACGCAAGACTGGATGGTACTTGCCAAGGTTGGGTTTGGGATATTAGTTAGGGTAGTCACAAGGGTTGGAAAAACCTTCTTCACAAACTTTAACAGGATGGCAATGGCATCTTCATCATGGATGGGTGCTTGAATGGAGGCAAGCTGTGTCATAAGCCCCTTCATATGTGAAATAGACTTGCTTAGATCTTCTCCTTGTTTGTATTCCAAGCTAAAAAACTCAGTCTTGAGAAATATCTTGGAGTTCTTCCCTGTAGCACCACCGTAGAGCCTTTCAAGCTCATCCCACTTTTCCTTAGTAGTGGAGAGTTGGTCAATATGATGAATTAAAGATTCATCTAAATGAAGCATGATGATGGTGAGCCCATTCATCATCTTCTACATCAAGGGGATGAGATGGGTCAATTACTTTGGCCCCTTTTATGAAGGGCTAGTAGCCTCTTTCCATCATTTTGTATTTTACCAAGACTTGCCAAGGATGGAAATCTTTTCCATTGAACTTGCAAATTTGAGCCTTGTATTTGCATAAGCCATGGCCATTATAGGAAGGTGTTACCAATTTCCTTAAGCAATGACAGTGTCTAATCCTTTACAGGTGGCCAAGTACAACCGAATAGTAGAACTGATAGCCAAGTTTTAAAGTTGTAGAGCTGAAAATGGTTGGAAATCATACATATGCAATGTCTCAAGATAGGATTTAGGAGGTCTTGCTCTTCGAACAACCCTTGATTTAGGCTTTACTATTTTCCTAGGTTTAAACGAGATGAGCTTTGATTGGACTTGGGGCTCTTCCTGATAATGTGGCCTATTTGAAGAGTTCTTGGTGGAGCACAGCTTATCGATCAACTCTATGCTCTTGGATGAATTAGAGGAGAGTATAATAACACTCATATCTCTTATGTACTAGCAGCAAACTGATATTGGAATATGGTCTATGTGTTTATAGTTGTACACATAGCCTTACAACCAAGCAAGAAGAGGTTAATGACATAAACACTTGATGGATTTAATTTTCTACTAAAAATCACCAAATTGAATCAACATCTAGCTAGCAACATGATTGTAAAATGCCACATTAGTGCTTACACAAGCACTCATCTCAAAGTTTTATGCCACTTGAGATGTGACATGCGGATTGTTTGATGAACTAAAGAGGTTCACCAAGGATAAGAAACTTTAAAATAGATCTTTTAAATCTTCAACTAACTTTGGAAAAGATCAATCAATGATTAGAATCATTGTTAGATGCATGCAGATCTGTGCCGTTTTCACGATTAACACAATGCTGCCTTCCACGATGCCCAATGTTGCCCTATGATGTGCCACGCAAGGTCACCTTGTGTTGGGGAAGAAGTCCTCACTTGAAGTCAGGAGCTGAAATGCTCTTCTTTGGCTTCCCCAGGTCCTCCAAGGTCAGGGGGTCAAGGTTTGGCTATGTAGATAAGAGGGAAAAGATAAAGATGATGGAAAATCATGTGCACTTAGTGAAACTGAGGATAGAGGAGGCTAAAAGGATCAGAGAAGGCTCTGATACCATGTGAAAAATCAAAGTTTGCAGCAAGAAGAATGTGCACAAGAGGGAGATGAGAGCTCAGAGTACAAGAACAAAATCTTACTTACTAAGTTGCTTAGAGTACAACTTGGGTACACTCTATCTCACACTTGATTATGACCCATAGGTTGTTTATATAGCCTCTTCCAAGCTAGGGTTAGGGTTTCCCCTGCCCCTTAAGGCCATTCACATCCATCTACCCTCATAGACCCTTGCTTAGGGTGAATTCCCATGCCTATATTGTAACAAGTTAAAGGAGCTTAGAGGGAGTGTGAGCTAGTAAATAACTTGTATGACCTAGGATAAGAATCCAACCATGCATTTACTTAACTCAATAAAGAGTTTGTAGACCTCAATTGTACAAAGAGGTAGAATTAGCTTGCTAAAGAGCAATGAAAAATTTTAGTAGTATAAATGGAATTCACATAATAAAATAAGTTGGTTCTTTCAATGTTTTGATTAATTGGATGCATATGATATGCTTAAAGGATCATTCAAGGAATATGTGTAGCTAGTTAATTAAGGAAACTATTTTAATATGTAACAATATCATGGTAGCATAACATGTTTATGAACAGATGAGTTGCTGGAAAGTGGGTGTGTGATCCCCACAATCAGATTCTATGGATGGGTGGACCCAATAAGTTAGGTAGCTCTCAAATTTGAAGGCCTAGAAAAGTTTATGTCTATAAGGTACAAATGGTTGAGAACCCAAGCAGGATATATTATAGGGGACCTTAGTGACATATGCGCCTTGCTAGTGAAGGAAATAAGCCTCATAATGTTTGAACCAAGTGCAAGATCGGTTGTGTAGGGAAAAATCCACTAACAAAAAAAGGCACAACATTTCCCATAAGTTAGACCCCTTTGGTTTAGTTGAGGGTTGGTATCTTATAAGTTCACTTTGCTCAATAAAGGATGTGTATAAGGGAAATGTGGCATTTCTTGACTACATGTAGAAAACAAGTAGATATTAGGGAAGAGATATCATAATGCCAATGTTAACAAGGTGGAAAATCCAGAAAATCTAAAGCAAAAGACAAGGCCAGGGCAAAAGCGGAATGGAGAACGAAGGCACGCCAAGAAAAATCGGGAAACACAAGGAGTGTGAAAAAGTCCTGAATCAAGGAGAGACACACAAGAAAAAGTGCAGGTCAATACTTTTGTAAAAGAGTGCAAGGTGCACCATAATTTACTTTAAGAGTGTCAGGCTCTAACCCATGCAAATTGTAAAGGTAGATGGGCGGTAGGAAGGAAGCTAGGAAGATAGGAGAACAATGGAAAAAATGGCCTTAGGCTATGGTCGTGGCCATGTGAAAAGGGGATGACCACCAAAAGGGGATTTAGGGCTTTCTATATAAAGTTCAAAAAGTGAATGAGAGCTCATTCTTGGCTGTGTGGCAACAAGAGACTCACCTTCTTCTCTTCTTCTCTTCTCTTTGCTTGCTTGTGTGTGCTTGAGGGAGGGAGTGTGAGAATGTGAGGGAGTGAGTGTGTGGGGGTGAGGGATCAAGGAGGTGAAGCTCTCCACCATCTCCTCTCTTCTTCTTCTCTCCTCTTATCTTGTCTCGCGTGCGGCTATGGAGGATGTAGCTTGGAGGTGAAGGCTTAAGGATGCTTGAGCTTGCATCAAGAATCGTGGAGCTATCGAAGTGCTTGAGAGAGGAAGCAACTCAATCGGGCATCAAGGTAATCTCACTACACTCGTAAAGAAGGATAGCACGTCGACTATGCGAGAGGTATCCATTAGTGCTCGCTTGAAACACTTGAACAATAAGTAGTCCGTGGGTCTTGGCAGTTGAGTTTGCGCTCTCCCCTACATTTTGGTTCCGTTGTTGGAACCAACAGATTCAAGCTTGAGCATTTGCACGCTTCAAATCGAGCATCGAAGTAAGGGTTTTATCTTCAAACTGGAGCTTGAGATAGATAGGAGGTTTTGGGTCTTTAATCCGTGCTACAAGTAAGTATTTTTGGTCTTTGATAGTTAGTTTAGTAGGAAAAATTAGTTTAGTACTTTGCTTTCGAATTCTTGTTGCATTTAGAGTAGGTTAAGGTTAGAAAATCAATTGGAAAAGTGTAGGGTTTGTTGGTGTAAAACAAGCCAAACAGGGCAGAGATCTGGGAAAAATGGGAGGAAGAAGAGCTGAAGGGGGTTGAGGCCGATAAGCAAGGGGACAGGAGTGGCAAGAACCTTGGGAAGGAGGGGTTTAATAGCCAGGAGACCAGGGGGGAGCTAATTTTGAAACCCTAGTTGCTTGTGAGAGAGAGAGAGAGAGAGCTTCATTGTGTGGACCTATTTCAATCGCATAGTTGACAAGTTCATTGCCCACTATAGGTATACCCACACCTTCTCCTTCATGCATAGGTAGGATCTAGAGGTGCTCGACTAGTGTGAAGGCCACAATCACTCGGCGTGGTGAATTTTGTGTTGGCTCAAAGAAAATGCATCGCGTTTGGCGACTGACAGCGATTCTGGGCCGAGTGCCAAAATCGGCCCTCAGCCCAGTTCCATTCGGCCCAATCGACTCGGACAATTGGAAACTCGGCCCATTTGACTCAGACACGTCAAAGTTCGGCCCTTGGCCCCCATCCCATACTCGACCCTCAGCCCACTCCCATTTGGCCATTTGGCCCTCTCGACTCGAACACCCACCACTCGGACCATCCAAATTAGTCACTCAGAGGAACTAGTACTCGAACTAGTACTTGGCCCGTCCAAATCAGTCATTCAGCCCAACTTGTACTCAGTCCATCGGAATCAATCATTCGGCCCTTGCAATTTAGACCTATTGGGCCGAGTCTGATTTTCCCAAAATTTTTAAAAATTGGACTGCACCACCTAAACAATTGTTGTCCGAATGCTCGAAGACCATACAGACACTCAAGAAGCCTTTCTAGTACAAGAAATAAAGGGATCAACGAGACTTGGGCATAGAGGCAACACTAATCAACCATCTAGCGATTCAGCCCAACAGCAACATAGAGTGGAGTCTTAGAGCATTAACGAATCATGACTGAGTAGAGAGAATAGCAGAGAACCCTATAAACCAACAGGGACAGTGGGCATACAAGCCTATCAGGCTAAACCCATTATGAGAGTGATAGAGTCGTCTAGACACTTGTCTTCTCACCCACTCTAAATTCCAACCCTCAAAGCACAATTGAGAAAAGCTAAAAGCCCAATTGTGCACAGTGCACAGAAAAGAGTACACACATGCATAGAGCGAGGGTAAGTTGAGGACTAGTTGTAATTAACAAGGAACACACCCAGGCTTAAGAACTTGAAGGAACCCACCAGTAAGAGAAGACCCAAAGACATAGAAGGGTGATCGAATCCCCAAAAATAGGACCAAGTGAAGGACACAACCAAAAAATCCAAATGCAACAAGGATAGACAATATCGCAGAAGTGGATCTACCCGACCTCATCGACTTGATCGACAACTTGGCAGAACAGGAAGTTCTAGACATGGAAGAGCGTAGCTCGAGATGTAGAAGCAACAAGGAGCTTAACCTAGGAGACTTTCATGAGGTTGTCCAGTAGTTATAGAACAAATACGATGCTCAAACCCGACTAAAGTATCACGGTAGACCTATAGAGGACATCATAGCATATCTCGAGGAGGAGAGGAAGCTAGCACGTAGGGCTCTGCAAGGCCGAGCCGCATACAACCAGGATTAGCAAACTAGGAACTTATGCCAGAGCTTAGAAATGCAAGAGATCTAGAGAGTTCTAGCCTTAGCGGGCAGAAATCGGTCAGAGAGTGAGAGAGAGCTAGAAGGAGATCTCACATTGAGTGACCTCCTAACAAAGCGACTGCTAGATAACACGGCCATAGAACAAAGCGCTACAACATTGGCAACATCGCTGCTAACAGGGTTGGGAGTTAACCAAGGCTCTAGGAGCCAATCAAAAATCCTTGTGGTAGCAAAGCAATTGGACAAATACCAAGCAACGAACCATACAGCTTTGTGGAGCAGTTTGAGCAGGTCTGTGAGGCCAATGGCCTCACTGATCCTACTCAATCCTCCCAAGTCTTCGGAGTATGCTTAGGTGACAAGGGTCGGTGGACCTAGTACACAAGTCTAGATGCTACGAAGCGTGCCGATTTCAATGGCTTGAAAAATCTCTTCATTAAGAGATTTTCCAAACCTAGATACTCCAATAACCTATTAATGCGACTCATGAACATGAAGCAGAAAGAGAAAGAGGATATTCAAGATTATGTGACCCATGTGAGAAGCCTCTTCAAGATTATTCCCATGGGAGAGAGACCAACCAAAAGGGCAGTATCCATGGTATTTATCAACAGAATATGAAGCGAAGAGCCCTACAAAGCCCTGATCGGCAACTCAAGCTTGCAGCGAGATGCATTGGCAAGGGTCTTTGAAGAAGCTATTAAAGTGGATGACTAGCTCAAGGAAAGAGGATCTAGAGGCTCTAATCAAGAAGAGTCCAGTGCCAGGAGTTTTGAGAGAGCCTCAACGCTGACAAAGGAAAGGGCACTGAGTCAGGACAAGAACTAGCAGAGATTAGGATGGTGTTAACCCCAACACGAAGAAAGCAAAAGGAAATAAAAAAGACGCAGGGCAAAGGCAGAAAAAAGGTAGCCCGACTGAAGAAAGAATAGGAGAAAAGGCCCAAAGCGCAAGGATAACCTTAAAAGTCCAAGGCAAATGCAAAAGGGGAAAGGTGCATTTTCAAATAAAAATGCGCACCCTGAAATCTTGTAAAAGAGTGTCGGGCTCTCAACCGTGCAATTTGTAAATGTAAATGGGCGGTGGAAAAGAAGCTAGGAAGATAGAAGGACAATGGGAAAAAGGGCCTAGGCTATGGCCGGCCATGTAAAAAAGGGAAAAAGGAATGACCACCCAAAAGGGATTTAGGGTTTTGTATATAAAGTTGAAAAGTGAATTAGAAGCTCATTCTTGTGCATGGCCAAAAGTAGCTCTCCTCTTCTTCTTCTTCTTCTTCTTCTTGCTTGCTTGAGCTTGTGCTTGAGAGAGGGAGTGTGAGAGTGTGAGGGAGTGAGTGTGTGAGGGTGAGGGACCGGGGAGGAGAAGCTCTCCATCTTCTCCTCTCTTCTTCTCTTCTCTTCTCTTCTCTTGTCTTGCTCACGGCAATGAAGCTTGGAGCGTGGAGCTTGGGGATGGAGCTTGCTTGAAGCTTGCACTTCGATCGTGGAGCTACCGGAGTGCACGAGAGAGGAGGTAACTCAATCGGCATGGAGGTAAGCTCACTACACCCGTAGATATGGATGGTGTGTCGGCTATGTGAGAGGTAGCTATTAGTGCTCGGCTTGGAACGCTTGAACAATAAGCGGTCCGTGGGTCTTGGCGGTTGAGCGAAAGCTCCCACATTTTAGTTCCGTTGCCAGGACCATTAGATTCAAGCCTTGAGCGCTTGCACACTTCGAATCGAGCATTGGAGTAGGGTTTTCCCCGAACCAGTGCTTGAGGTAGATAGGTAGGAAACGAGGGAGTTTGAAGAGGTATTCGATCTCCTTAGCAAGTAGATTTTTGGTTTTTTGGATTTGGAAAAGCATGTTGGAGTAGTGTAGGTGATTGCTTTGTGATTTGTATGCATTTAGGATAGAAAAAAACAAAGAAAAAGAAGCAAACAATAGGGTTTTCTATTGCTGTATAATAGGCTAAAACAGGAAAATAGGGGCACAGATCCTTGGAGTGCCATTTGATTCGAGCACCATAGTGATTCCACGCATGTCTGGCATTTCCTTGTAGTGTTTTGTACCTATTTGGAAGGCACTGGATGATTCAGTGGAGTAGACATTGACCTAGAGGCATCGCGCACAACTCGCGAGCCGCCGTCCGCACCATCGGACCAGGTCGTCCGAGTCCCAGAATCGGACCACTCCAAAAATTGGACCACCCTCTCGATCCGATTCCCAGAATCGGACCACTCCGAAAATCAAACCACCCTCCCGATCTGATTCCCAGAATCAGACTAGTTCAGACCGGAATCAAACCAATCCGAAAATTGGACCACTCCGAAAATCGGACCACTTTTCCGATCCAATTCCCAGAATCGAACGTGACCAAAATCGAACCGTCTGACTACTAGAATCAGACCACCCTGTCCGATCCGATTCCCAGAATCGGACCACTTTTTTGATCCAACTCCCAGAATCGAACGTGACCAAAATCGGACCACTGGGCCAATCGGACCAACCCAAAATCGGACGTCCGATTTTGATAATTGGACTCCTGAAAATCGGACAAAAAACTGTCAAAATCGGACAGGTATCTAGAACACAAATTTTGACGCATCTAAACCCCGAAATTGACCCCAAAGGCTACGTAGAGCTAAAGGCACATCACAGATCACTGAGCTGAAACTTAGAGCAAGTAGTTCAAAATTTGGCTATAAATGGTCCTCCAAATTGCACATGGTGTTTACCGTAACAGCCCTGCGGGCCGGGGGGACTGCCCCCCCAGACCCCCACAATCTGCCCCCTCCGCACCTCCCCCAAGTAGGTTGGAGGGAAAACGCGCGTCGTAACAGGTCCTCCAAATTAGACCCTAGTGTAGTAATGGCTCTACACGAGCATGGATCCTCACTTGTAAAAGAGCAACCAAAAGCCCATATGCGAATAGAGAGAAACAGTGACCCTAGAACCTCAACGGGCCAATCTAGCCATCCAGGGCAAAAAGGCCACACCACAAGAATACATATACATTGTGTTCAAACTACGTCTAGTCGAAGCAGAATGCAACATCATCAAGCTATCAATGCGAGGATGACTAGACAGGACAGTCCTGACGATAGATGTACCTTGAGCAGCACTGCACAAACGACCCAAGATCTCAGTAGCAAATCCACATTTGACTTTGCATTTAGGGACTCAAAGGCATCTGTCACAAGGCTTAAATTTACAAGCCAAGACCCGGAAGATGAAGACATAGTACCACGTGCTTATCTTAGGGTCAAACTCACCGTGAAAAGAGAGCATACTATCGATGCTCTAATTGATGAAGGAGCAGATTTTAACATCTTGACCTATGAATCATGGAACCTACTAGGCCAACCAGAGCTCAAACCGACTAGTGCAACTCTTAGCCCTTATGGGGGACACCCACAAGCACTCATAGGGAAGTGAAAAATCCTTGCGACAATTGAAACGGAAAGCTTGCCTATCCTATTTCATGTTCCTCCAAATAGTGCTAGCTGTGAGAAAGAAACCTTCCTAGGAAGACCCTTCAAAAGGGCGACCAAGTGTGAGGCCGACTATGTAGCACAAAGGATATACCTAACACTACCGAGCGTGAGGATAGTCACAACCTTTAGCAAGGGTGACCTCATCAAACCTCGAGGGAAAGGCAAGCAAGGTGCTGACATAACAGTCAAGCTTGTTGACGAGAGCAAGGACTTGTTGGAAGAGTTAATACAAGCACAGGTTGAATAACGAGAACCAGTGAGTGAGGCTATGCCTGAAACAAGAAGGTCAAGAGACAATGCCAAGGATGGGCTTTGGACTTACAAATATCGTAGAAGACCCCAAAATAAGCCCAAACCTTATAGACGCAGGCATCGATGGAGGGTCAACACAATGCCGCAATGGATATCCAAAGCATTGCTACGTGCTCAAGGGTACTACGCAGGTAACTAATGGATTTGGGTACCAAAATCCCCTGCTAAACCGCCTCCATCAGCTCTGAAGGCCAGAGTGCATCAAAAGCAATGAAGCGCAGGAGAAAATCTAAGAGAAACTCTAGGTCTCGAGGCAACAAACCAGACATGATTGTTCGAAAGAAAGAGCCTCAGTCTAGCATGCTAAATAGATAGATGTCATATGTAGCCATTGAGCATGCACAAAAATCATTAGTGCCCAAAGAGCCTTTGATTTTCCAAGGGGAGAACAAGCATCATAGGCACAACATTGCTCATGGCAAGGCTGCTCGCTCAACAAAGCAAATGGCACAATCGTTTAATAGCATTGAGCAAATCATTCAGCTAGTGCCACACCCACCTATGAGTTCTAGATCTCCTACGCCCTCTTTTCCCAAACAGACACAGGAAGCACTACAGCAGTTGTCAAGGGCGATTGCTCAATTCCAATCTCTATCTCCATCTAAGCTTCCAAATTTCCAAGAGGAGGGACATGACGCCATCTATAGCTCTCGACCCAAGGATATGCCTGAGCAACCTAATGTGACTAGATCAACTCATGCTCAATCTACACAGATGAGTGCTCAAAGGGCAACAAAAGACACGACCACTTCCAATCGCCCCAAGGACTTGACACCGCAATCCACCAAGGGTAGCCAGCCCACTAAACTCGCTACTACTACTTCCAATCAGGGATCATAGCAGTCACAGCCCTTGGTCGTGACAATGCCCCTTGCAGAACGTGTCCTTAGCAGTTTACCTATGGAGGAGGTATCGCAACCAACTTCATTGACAACTTCAACACTTCCAAAGCGCCTAAAGCCTAGGCTAGAGGAGTTAAACAGAAGGGAAGAGCTAGACTCTCAAAAAAGGGAGGCAGTTGTATCCTCACAACCTAGCGAGGCTATTCAACAGGCCCTGGCTATGTCCCATAAGGACACACTAGAGAAAGAGAATGCTAAGGCCCAACCAAGCACATCAACAGTTGACCGAGTCCAGGGTCCTGAGTCGTTGAGAGATGCACCTTCACTGACCAAGAAAAAGAGAAGAAAACAATGAAAACAACAATAGTTGCAGGTGGTTGTGGACCCCAAGAACATTGAGACGAAGAAAGCTGGAGAGCTGATGAATAAAGCATTGAGTCCATCCACCAATGAACCCATTGATGCCTCTCCTAATAGCGGTGAAACCTCAGACACATCCGTGTGCTCTGAAAAATCAAAGCAGTCGTTGCCATCAATAGTTGCTTTCAACACTCAATCCACTGACAATACAACTCGCATCGACCAATCAAGAGTGGATACAACACTGTCACAACATGATGCTAAGACCACACCAGTCACATTCGATGAGAACCATGACACAACTACCATAAAGCCTCAAGAGAAACATGAAAACCTTGAAGGCATAAGCAATCCTGGCATTGATCAATCTTGCTCATCTAGGCCTGAGCCCCCAGCTATGTTAAAGCCTAAGGAAACCCTTAGAAATTTACATGAGATAGCAACCGCGCAAGCCCTCATAGAACATAGAGATGTAGCAGAGTGCTTGACCGAGTGGGACACTAAACTAAAACTATTTGCATGTGTCTATGTTAATGCAGACATGGGCACATTCCCTAGGGAGTAGCTTGAGGAATATTTGCCTTATCCGCTATCGTGGGAAGAGCAGGAATATCTTGACGGACATTATGACAAGCTCTTACATGAACGCATGTGATTCATCTCTGATGAGGAGGCTGACAAACTACGCTTAACCGTGACATTTAATGAAATGCTTTGCCAGCCAAATCTCTTAGAGATAGAGCAACTAAAGTGACAATCAGAGGGTAGAAGCCAATTTGAAAAATGTTGGTTTGAAAACCACGCTACAATGGCCAAACTTGGAGCCCAAATCATGATAGTCTCAGAGGAGCGACTGGCCAAATGGCGGTCCCAAAGAGACCCGACCTATGTGGCACCAACTTCATTTCGAATTCTAGCTACAATTCAAGGTATGGACCTAGCTGGAACTAGCCTAAAGAGCCCTTTGATTGATAAAGTTCTCACTGAGGAGGAGCTACATGTTTCCAGTAGACTCGGACAAGGCACCATGCTACTCGATGTTGCCAAATATTTATTATTGCTAAGTAGACTACCACAGAAGCTAGATATATGTGCCACACTGGAGTACAGTCCTGAGTTCTACAATCGGTTTTTATCCTCACGGAGTGACATGGTTTCATGAACATGTGCATAAATAAACAACGTGTTTTGTGACTGTGTAAATAATACCAAAAGAAGCAAAGGCCAACACACCCCATGAGCAATGATGACCAAGTGCAGGTGATACGCATCAATTCAAAACTAAGGGATTCAGGTTGGCGATGTCTTGTTTAGCTGGACATTTTCATTTTGGTTGAAGCATGTGACTTGCATGTACTCTCACACCTTTCCAAGTGAATGCAGAATGACACAGGTCAATGCCTAGAAGCGTTTAATATCCAAGTCACCACAAGACCACCAACCCCACAAAGAACCATTATGGAGGAAGTGACAGGAATACCAAGAAACAAAAGCCATGACGGAAACGCCACTGGATGAGAACCCAAGGACACTTCTGCAGAAAGCACATATTGCAACTGAGCATGGCCAAAGCATAATCATTGATTACCTCCTCCTCCTTGGCTAAACTCTATGTTCAGGCAGGAGCCACGCTCTCAACAAGGGCGAACATCTCTTCATCATCCAAGATTCAATTCGCAAGATGCTCTGCCCTTGTCCATGCACAGCTCACTCCAAGTGCTACCTCAATTGTTCGATGTCTCATATGTGACAAAGAGGTTTGCAAAATCTCAAGTGTATCTCTTCATCTCAACAACAGTTCCTCTAGCATCAAGGCTGGTCACACAATCATCTCTGTAATATCCATTCTTCATAGCCTTTGGATCCCAACATTTCTCAATCCAAATGAAAGGCTAATAGCCTCAATGTATGGCATTGATTGTATTCATTTCTTTCCACACAAAAAAAAAGAAAGAAAAGAAAAGAAAAGAAAAGGAAAAAAGAAAAAAAAGAAAAAAGAAAAAGAAAGCACACACGATCACAGCACCGCACCTAGGGGTCCTCAAATTAGGTACGTCTAGTGACCTTGGTCGGCTGGCTCCGTCCCTAATCCCCTAGCCTTTTGTACATCCCCCACACTTGTTCAGGGCACATTAAGGGTAGGACATACCTAGGGAGCTCACCTCGCCTATGGTTAGAGACGTGTCACCATGAACCACCTACACAATTCTTTTGCACTCCATCTCAATGCCATTACAATCAACAGTGGTAAGCAAGGCATGAAAGACAATGGAAAAGTACACCATACTTTTCAAGCACTACAAGTAGCTACTAGTTACCAAAAGCTAAGACATCAAGAAGCTCAATTATGCTACATTGCCTTGACAAGACCATAATGATGTCTCAAGCAATCTTCAAGTGTACTCCCCCGTCTTCATCGACAAATTTTTCCATCAATTTAGCCCCTTGCTTCACTAACCCATTGCTATACAAGGAACCAGGCCAACAGTCTTCTAACTAAGTAATACCTAAATATGCACGAGCACTCACATAATATCTGCACCGAAGTATATACACGGTTTGGGTCCTCAAGTGTAGGACAATACTCTAGGCTTGCTTAGGGTTCGACCTGTCTCCCAAACTAATCAAAATATGACTTGTGCACGATAAGAAGACTAGTACTACCCCTTAGGGAGAGACCCCACATGAGAGGTTTTCCAATTGCAGGTATTAAAGACTTCAACGAAAGCGTCGTCACCTCTCCATCAACACTCAACTCTGAACTCTTGTCCTTTACTTCATCATGCAAGACCACCAGAAAATCATCACTAGCAGAATCCACCATGAGCATCCCAAGAACACCAACACCTGTGCCAGCTATGAGTGACCATTCCCAACAAAGAGTAGCCCTATCGCCACCTACAACAATCATATCACCAGCCAATCAGAACAGCAAAGTGCCACCAACGACCTTCATCCGCACCAACATCAGAACTCCTCCAAGGTAAGCCACAATAGTCCCTTCCACCCACGTCTTCGGTGCAAGCTCCGCATGCTACCTACGACGATGAGTGCCATGGGACTGGCACTCATCTAGGAGGGGGTAATGTTAACCCCAACACAAAGAAAGCAAAAGGAAATAAAAAAGACGTAGGGCAAAGGCGGAAAAAAGGTAGCCCGACTAAAGAAAGAACAGGAGAAAAGGCCCAAAGCTCAAGGGCAACCTTAAAAGTCCAAGGCAAATGCAAAAGGGGAAAGGTGCATTTTCAAATAAAAAGGCACACCCTGAAATCTTGTAAAAGAGCACTGGGCTCTCACCCGTGCAATTTGTAAATGTAGACGGGCGGTGGAAAAGAAGCTAGGAAGATAGAAAGACAATGGGAAAAAGGGCCTAGGCTATGGCCGGCCATGTAAAAAAGGGAAAAAGGGGATGATCACCCAAAAGGGATTTAGGGTTTTGTATATAAAGTTGAAAAGTGAATGAGAAGCTCATTCTTGTGCGTGGCCAAAAGTAGCTCTCCTATTCTTCTTCTTCTTCTTGTTCTTGCTTGCTTGAGCTTGTGCTTGAGAGAGGGAGTGTGAGAGTGTGAGGGAGTGAGTGTGTGAGGGTGAGGGACCGGGGAGGAGAAGCTCTCCATCTTCTCCTCTCTTTTTCTCTTCTCTTCTCTTCTCTTGTCTTGCTCACGGCAATAGAGCTTGGAGCGTGGAGCTTGGCGATGGAGCTTGCTTGAAGCTTGCACTTGGATCGTGGAGCTACCGGAGTGCGCGAGAGAGGAGGTAACTCAATCAGCATGGAGGTAAGCTCACTACACCCATAGATATGGATGGCACGTCGGCTATGTGAGAGGTAGCCATTAGTGCTCGGCTTGGAACGCTTGAACAATAAGCGGTCCGTGGGTCTTGGAAATTGAGCGAAAGCTCCCACAGATGGACATTCGGAGACTCCCATACCCGTAGCCTTACGATCAACCCTACCTTGCAAACAGGCCACCAAACTTCTTTGGAAGGGGAGCTTCATTGGCTTTCCTGGCACGTAATGATGCTAAACCGACCATCCCTAGAATGGAAATATATCCTACATGTATCCCTAGACCACCGGGACCCTACGTGACTCATCCACCTAGTGATACTCTAGTCCACTATGTGGACGAGCCTAGCAATGATGATCCTTACATAAACCCATACGTGTCATACAATGAGGAAGGAAACACTATCCTCATGGACTATCAACCAGTACCGGTGATGGCACTAGGTAGAGGGAGAGGCAGCAGCCTAGGAGCGCAAACCCAAGAGCCAATCACCCCGAACATATTTCTTCACACTGCCCTGAGAGGGATCAAGCAAATAGAGATAAGGCAGACCTAAGATGTGTTGAGTGTGGAATCACTCATCTTTTTGTCGATTTCCCTAGGTGGAGACCATCCTCTAGTTCGGGAAATATGCCATCGGTTCCATTGGGGTTGTTCGGTGTTGAGACACTTGATGGGGAGGCCACGCCTATCCCATTGCATGTCATGACCCGTGCGCAGACGAAGCAAGCCAGCATATTGTTGCTAGGGCCTAGCAAGGTGGATGCAATCTCAGTTGAAAAGAAGAGTCATAGACAAAAGAAGAAAAGACCAGATGCTAAGGTCACCCTCAAAACCAAAAGTGCCACGACACTACCTGTCGAAAGGAAAGTCATTGATGTAGAGGAAGAAACATCGGCTCCTCGGTTGGCTGAAAAGGGAAGTGCTAAGGTCGAGGAGTACCCCAACCCAAAACGCCAACTTGAAGCCATCAAGAAGGTGAAAGAATAGGTGAAGGAGGCCTAGGAGCACCTAAAAGACGTTAAGCCCATACTCAAAGATGAGATCGATGATCTCTCAAGTATAAGCATGCCAATCTCTCTCCCATGACCAAGCTCAAGGGAGACGATGACACCACAAGCTGGGTCGCCTAGACAAAGTCTAGATGCTTCGGGCAAGCAAGACAATCAAGGCCATTGTCCAAGAACTGCAAACCTAGGAGAGAGGCAAGTGACTAGCAACCTCTTCAATATACTGGTGACCACCTCGATAACTCTAAGCTTAGGCAACATGCTTAGGCAGCACCCAATGCTATGGCTGGGACTAAAGCAGTGGGTTGAAGAACCAAATGAGCCAACTGCCACAAACTTGCCTGAGCACGATGCGGAAACCCAAATACCGAGTCTAACGTTGCACTCCATGCCTAAATCTTTGCATGTCAACACCTTTTGGGAAGGCACGGAAATGCATGCAGTCCTACAAGTCTTAGCACTAGGGGACGTCACCAAAAAGGGGATCGTGGACACAGGGGCACAAGAGTGAGTGTGCTAAGCCATATAGTACTCCAAACTTGGGGTAACCCATCAGTCAAGACTACTAGGTTTAACGTCACACTAGCAAATGGAATGAAGGTGAAACCATTTGAAGTGTTGAAAAATTGGCCAGTAAAGATCACAGGAATCCAATTCTCTGTTGACTTCATAGTCATGAAGGGAGTGAACTACGACATCCTGCTAGGCCGACCCTGGATGCGCAACGTGAGAGTCGTAGAAGACTAGGGCAACGGTCTTATCTTCTTAGGCAATCAAACAGAAGCCGTAAGAGTAAAGATGGACACTTGGAAAACTATGCCAATTAACCTAAATGCCATCTCCACCATGCTGAAGGGTGACAGACAGACTAGGGGATCCTATGAGGCCCTTACCAAGTATATCCCGTGCCCTAAGGACGAGCGAGATTGGATTCATGTTCTTGCTACCATCAACCTACCATTCTTGGATACTAAGGAGTATGAACAAGCCATCAAGGCAACTTGCAAGCTCAAGGACATACCTTTAGTGCCAGTCTGCATGATGACCAGGAGCCTATGTGAGAGACCTAACCCTGTTGCATTCAAAGTCCCAAATGATAGATGAGATCTCCTTGAGATCCTAGGGTAATTAACCAACAAATTGGCTAGCAATCCAGCAACGAATCTTAAGCCACTCCAAGATCCCTTGGATGAGCCTGAATGGTGATGGTCCAACGTACATGATTTAAACTTGAAATACAATTGGGCCTTAATCCAAATTGTCACAATCAGGAGAATGAGGAGCAATCGGACAAAGGCAGCTCTGACGACAAATATGAGGACTATTGTTCCTTCAATGATGAGAGCGAAAGGGAAATCGATACCCTAAACTACGACATCAGGGGGTGTATAATCAAACCACACAAGTGGAGTGCACTTAGAGTAGAGAAAAGAGTCAGACACAAGGACTCGATCAAACTTAGTTGAGCACACGGGTGCAATTGACTATGAGCAGGCATGCCTAGCCCAACACCAAGTGATGCGCCACTGCTACAAACAGACTCACCTTCTGAGCTACAACCACCAGGAGAGAGCCCCTCTTCTTGTGAAGACGGAGAGTTCAATTACGAATCAAAAGTCAACTCAAATAGTGACCCAGAAATACCTCAGCCTCCCAAGACTAGACACATTAAGGGGGACCTACTCGTCCACCTACGATGCCGATGATTAAATGAGGAATGACAAGCACATAGCAAAGAAACATGGACAGACAAACAATGAGAATTGCAAGACTTGCTAAAACGATTCACAAAGTTCAAAAAGGGAGATAGGGTGGTAATCTTGCAAAGAGCCAAACGACTGGGGCAAGCAAGTGAACCAATCAAGGGACCTGCCAAGGTCAAGGAGGTCAATTTAGCCAGGGACGGGGAGACCCCTGACCTATCTTTAGAGCAAATGACTTGGCTGAGCAAAACAAAACAAGTCTCGTTACTCTCTTGCAAGAGTATATAGACGTCTTTACTTGGTCCCTAGAAGAACTCAAAGGGGTAGACCCAAATGTGGTAACTCACAACATACCCATGACACCTGACACAATGCCTGCCAAACAGTGACCATATCCCATGAATCCAAAGCATTCTCATGCTATTAAGGAAGAAATTGACAAACTGATGAGAGAGGGATTCATCTAGAAAATTGGACACACATACTAAGTCTCGCTCATAGTCATTGTACTAAAAAAGAATGGGAAGATTAGAGTGTGTGTAAATTACAAGAAGGTAAGCGCATCTACAAAGAGAGATATCTACCCATTGCCGTACACTGAGCACATGCTCAAGAGAGTAGCTGGAAAAGAGGCCTACAATTTTTTGGACGGTTTCTATGGATACGATCATGTGCAAGTGCATCCTGACGATAGGCATAAGACTGCATTCGCCTCTGAATGGGGAGTCTTTGCCTACATAGTCATGCCTTTTGGATTGACTAATGCGCTAGCCACTTTCCAACGACTGATGTATACAATATTCAAAGATATGCTGAGGAAGGAGTTAGAGGTCTTCATGGACAACTTGTGTGTTCACTCTACTTGGAGAGAACACTTAGACAGTCCCCAAGTGGCCTTTGAATGATGTTGGCTATACCGCCTCTCATTGAACCCCTTGAAGTGCTAGTTGTGGGTGAAGCATGGATGTATCCTAGGACACATGGTGTCAAAGAACAACATTGCCACAGATTTCTCGAAGATCAAGGTCATTGTTGATATTCCACCCCCAATTGATTACAAGGGTGTTCAGTGCTTTCTGGGACATACAGGGTATTATCGACACTTTGTGTATTGAACTATGCATTGATTGCTAGACCTCTATACAAGCCATTGATTATATTCGAATGGACAAAGAAATGCCAACACACATACAAGGAACTAAAAAAGGCTCTAACCATAGCACCAATACTACGAGCCCCAAATTGGACACTCACACTTCACGTGCACATCGGCGCTTGGAAATTCACCATAGGAGCTGTGTTGTGCCAACCTGGTAAACACAATCTGGACTACCTGGTGAGCTTTGCTAGTAGCAGACAACTCACTGAGACCAAAATGAACTACTTGACAACGGAGTAAGAGGGCTTGGCCATGGTGTTTGCTCTAAAGAAATTTTGACATTATCTTCTAGCTACACCTTTTACTTTCTTTGTTAACCATCAAGCCTTGTTCTACCTGGTTAACAGACCATACGCTACAAGACACATTGCTAGATGACTTCTTCTTCTTTTGGAGTTTGATTTCTTCGCGACAATGCATAAGGGGAAATAGCATTACATGACTGACCATCTATCTCACATCCCCATGGGAGAAGCGGCTGGACAAGGCATTGTGGATGAACTGCCAGACGCGCATCTATTCCGCTTATCCAGTGAAAAAGATTTATTTAGAGCTAACATGATGCCATATTGAGTAGATGACATAGTTCAAGTGCTTAAACACAGACTACCGGAATGACTGATAGATAGAAAAGGCCCGACTTAGGTGGCTTATCTTGAAAATCCAAACCTATCAGCTGATAGATGGCCAACTTTACAGGCTGGGACAAGACGGGTTACTGTGCAAGCGTGTGTGTGAGCATGAGATGCATGACGTACTGACAAAGGCATACAACGGAATCACAGGAGGACATTTCAGTGGAGACACGACAGCTTGCAAAGTGCTGCAGTCCCAGCTGTGGTGGACTACCCTCTTCTGAGAGGCGACATGATACGTAAAGCATTATGATGAGTGCCAACGAACTAGAGTCCTTATCTGTAAAGATTCCATGGAGCTAACCCCAATTATCACATGACAACCTTTTGAGAAATGGGGGATTGACTTCATCAGACCCATTAGTCCTGCGGCACAATATTCACAAGCTAAATACATCATTGTGGCCACCAACTATCTAACCAAATGGACAGAAGCACGAGCTACGAGAAAGAATGATGCTAGGACCACTGCTAAGTTCCTATGGGAGCAAAAGATCTCATGATTTGGTTGCCCCATTGAACTAGTCAGCGACCAGGGCACACACTTCATCAACAAAGTAGTAGCTCACCTCTTGTCTTCCTTCCTAATAATCCATCAGGAATCCTCTGCTTATTACCCACAGGCAAACGATCAAGCTAAATCAACAAATAAAATCCTAGTAAACATCCTAATCAAGTTCGTCTCTACTTCACACAGTGATTGGGATAACAAATTAATGGCGGCCTTGAGGGCCTACCGCACGGCTTACAAGAACCCCTTTAGAGTGACATATGGTACAGAGGCAATTCTTCCCTTGGAATTCTTCATGCCAAGCCTCAAGATAGCCCTTCAAGAAAGATGGGATGGGAAGGGAGCATGGATGGGACACTTGATTGAACTCAAACGCTTAACGGAAACTCGGCTTCTAGCCACCCATGCTCTCATATGCAAGAAGGCAATACGCAAAAGCTGGTTTGACAAGCATGTCAAGCAACGCTACTTCGAATAGGGTGACTTAGCACTGCTATACTTAGTCAAAGGACATAAGCAAAAGCTTAAGTTTCGGGGCCTAGGACCTTTTAAGGTTCGAACCATCAGCCGAAGGACTACCAACGTCGAACTAGAAACCCTAGAGGGTGAGAGCATATGCTTCTTTAATGGCAGCCGCATAAAGAAGTATTTCCCTCCCACGCACCCATTGCATGAGCTCCCAATGCTAGCACCCCTTGTCCATGTACGAGTAACCATTGTCACTGAGGTGGACTGTGAGGATGAGGAAGCAGTACCGCCAGCTTACCTACGCATGACGGTCACTGCTAAACACACATGCACCATCAACGCATTGATCGATGAGGGAGCTAGTTTTAATATCTTGACTCATGACCATTGGACCCAAATTGGCAAACTGCAGTTGCAGCCCACTAATGCTAATCTCACACCTTTTGGATGCCAACCCTATGCGTTGTTGGGAAATTGCAAGGTTGCAGTTTCTATGAAGTCTGAAAGCATGCCAATAATCTTCTATGTGTTGCCCAACACTAAGAATATATGCACATAATCGCTGTTAGGACGAACTTTCAAGAAGCAAACTTGTTGCAATGTCGACTATCTGTCACAATGTATCTACCTAGCCATGGGCAATGTTCGCATTGTTACAGTTTTCAATAAGGGCGGCACGACTCTTTCCAAGACCACGAAGCCACCGGTAGAGGAACCCACTGTCAAGACTAAGGAGGAAGGTTGTACTTGTCACAACCTACCAAACATTGATGCCAGCAACCCACTGGATCCAATGCTAAAGCCCATGAACACCCCAGTTCAAATGGGCACCTAGACAGAGAGCACAACTTAGGAATAGAAACCCACTGCCTCGCCAGGCTAATGATCTGCACTTGAAACCTAGGAAGCCAATATGAAACTATAAACATCAATGTACGGTCAAGCCACGATGGGTCCCCAAGGCCTTATTGCACGCGCAAGGCTACTATGTGGGTAACACATGGATTTGGCTACCTAAAGCCAAAACAACCAAAGGCCCTACTCAAATGCCGCCCTCCAGCTTGACCACACAAAACATCATGCCCGAGACACTCACAACACAAGAGAATCAGGCCGCTAAGTCCATAGAACCTCCAAAGTCTAGCTCAATAGGGCCTAAACCACCCTATCATCCAAAATCTAGCCTGCTACTAGCAAAATACTCAACTCTAGTGCTGATGATACCTCTCAGATCTCAAATGCAACTAGTAGCACGACAGCCGCAACTATCACCAAACCCATCGAATGTGAGGCCAAGCTCAATCTAAAGAGCAACCCAAACTACGATTATTAGTTGTTGAACTCTTTAGTCCTATTAAGCCTCAACCACCCATTGGCCTTCGACCCTCTTATGAGTGATGATCAATTCTAACCTTGGCTATGGACTTAGCTGAAAATACGGGGGACGACTTGATTGCTTGCCTTCAATGCTTGGACGCTACTTTCATGACCTATTGAGCGTCTAACAGAAGAAAAAGAAGAACTTGTACAAAAATGAAAAAGGTAGGAGCCGCTGATAGTGGCCCTGTCACAAAGGCAAGGTGAGGGCTTGGAAGAGATGAACAAGAGGGCTGAAGAGTGGGTTAGCCAGAACGAGAAAAGAGTCAAAGCCTTGGCACCCCATCTTGCTCAAGTTGAAAAAGAAAGGATATTTGCTGAAAACAGAGCGACAGCCACCCAAGTAGCTTCCAAACCCAGCAACGCACCTTCTTGGACACCCTGCTAGACGTCACTCAGGCAGAGGAAGGAGAGTCCATAGAAGCAATAAAAAAGAAACTAGGATTGGCTCGTAGAGCATTGAAAGCAAGGCTACAGATGCCGCCACAACCTAGTGAAGTTGGCCCAAGCTTGGAAGAGCAATGCCATTATCTCCTATTGGCAGGCCTAACCTCACAGGAAGTGGATGCTCTCAGGGTCATCGAAAAAGAATAGTAAGGGCCAAGCCAAGAGAGAGAAATGGATGAGAACTTTGGAATGGGATCACATGGAGGAGTTGGTCCCACCACCTCCTTCCTTGTGACCTAAAGAGTTGCAATATGCAAACACCTCCGCAGAAAGAAAGGCGGCATTGAGGGAAAGAAGGAAACAAATGGTGGAGGAGATAAGGAGAAAATGGAATGCCAAGGGAGTGAGGGCACCCCATGCACCTATCCTACCATGTGCGGACAACACCCTAGCAAGCTTCCACACCAAACTTGTAATGTGGGAGGAGGCAAGAAATGGCCAGGAGCCCCTTCAACCTTAACTTCCAATTCCCCGTTGCCCTACGCAGGGTTTTACCCATCAAGGTAATGGACGAGGTGATTAACATCGGAGGCAAGCTTGGGCAAAAGTGGCTGGAGGAGAAAGTGTAGAACCCCACATTATGGGCCACTAAAGATGTCGAATTTTGGCAAAATAAAAATTTTAAAGTACCAAGGTCTGTGCTCGACTACG
The DNA here is from genome assembly GCF_053477565.2 of Lygodium microphyllum. Taxonomy (NCBI): domain Eukaryota; kingdom Viridiplantae; phylum Streptophyta; class Polypodiopsida; order Schizaeales; family Lygodiaceae; genus Lygodium; species Lygodium microphyllum. Next base: position 153,864,354 of record NC_141143.1, read on the forward strand.
AATGCCAACCTACATGGAGAAGAAGGGTCTGTGACACCACCTTGGACACTTGGATGGCCTTTTGTAACACTCAACCCTTCAAGCAAAACGACCCACTCTTTATGCCCTACCCTCGAAGGGTGGAAGTGGATTTTGCCTGCAGTGTCCATAGCCGCTACGACTTCCCTATAATTTATAACCCTCATTGTACTACATATGAAGATGCACTCGACTTCACATCAGAAAACTTGTATGATACCCTAATCCAAGTCACTAACAAATTCTCTTCATGCCTTGACCTCGCCTTTAGTACTACCTGTAATTACCTTAGATTGCTTAGGATACTCCTTAGGCAAGATCCCACCCCGCAAGAGCGTAGCGTCCTAGTACTCCATTTTGATCCTAACGCTATAGATAGTTGCATAATGGCCCGAGTAATGATGCGAGCTGCTCTATTTCCTTTATTTTGCTTAGCTCTACTAGAGGACATGAATAATAGTCGCTTCACCCATTGCAATCATCCATTCCTCTCCACCACCACCTTTCAAGTCCGCCTAAACCTCAAGGGGTGTCTCCAAAGTTGCCAATTCCTTAATAAATCTATTAAGCCCCCTTCTCCACCTCACTCTGATAACAAAGATTAAACTTCTATCACGCCTATTTAGCTTTATTATTATTATTAAAAAAAACCAAGAAGAGAAAGAAAAAGGAAAAGATATCACACATCGCCACCACAAGTTGCACATCAACCACAGTCACTGCACCTAGGGGTCCTCAAGTTAGGAGCGTCTGGTGGCTTCGATCGGCTGGCTCTATCCCTAACCCCTAGCCTCATTTTGATCCCTCACTTCGCGCTTAGGGCACATCAAGGGCAGGGCACACCTAGGGAGGTAACAATCGCCTACGGTTAGACCTATCGCCCTAAGCTACATGCACCACACCTCCCTTATGTACAAACTAAGTCCTCACATGAGTGGCAATGCCCAAGCTTGCTCCCATTCCCACTAGCATGAGCAATTGCACCACATGACAATGGAACACACCCCCAGGTAGTGCACCTTCTTTTCTTTTCAAGTACAAACAAAGGCCCCAACCACTATCTCTGGAGAACCCATCATCCATGCAATGCGCTCCCTATATGCGACAATGTCACCATGCCGACGAAACAAAGCAGGGGCACACTAAGGCAGAGCCCCAATCAAAAAGTGAATGAAGATGCTCATTTGGAACATCGCAAGAGAAGGCATCCGCAGAGGGCCAGGAGACGGATCCATCTAGCACCATATTTAATTTTAAAGATGGATCCGCCCATCAGCCTCTCTCCCCATCGAGATCCATCCAACACCATCGTCAATTTCAAGTCCATAAATTCCCCCAGCACTAGGGATCATATCCAAAACAAGGACCTTTCAATTCCATAAATCCCTCCAATAAGTGCATAAATCCCTCCAGCACCAGGGATCATACTTTCAATTCCATAAATCCCTCCAGCACCACGGATCATATCCAACGCAAGGATCTTTCAGTTCCATAAATCCCTCTAACAGGTCCATAAATCCCTCCAGCACCAAGGATCATATCCCACGCAAGGGCCTTCCAGTTCCATAAATACTTCCAACAGGTCGATACATCCCTCCAACACTAGGGTTCATTCCCAACTCAAGAACCTTCCAGTTCCATAAATCCCTCAAATCCACCCCCCAACATAGCTTGTCTACAAACTCAAAAATCCACCTGGCTACCCCAGCAACACCGTTCGGCTCACCACCCAGCAACAAGTGCCATGGGACTGGCACTTAACTAGGAGGGGAGTAATGTTAACCCTCAAACGAACAAGGTGGAAAATCCATAAAAACTAAAGCAAAAGACAAGGCCAAGGCAAAAGCGGAATGGAGAACGAAGGCACACCAAGAAAAATCAAAAAACACGAGAAGTGAGAAAAAGTCTTAAATCAAGGAGAGACGCACAAGAAAAAGTGCAAGTCAATACTTTTGTAAAAGAGCGCAAGGTACACCATGATTTATTTTAAGAGAGTCGGGCTCTAACCCATGCAAATTGTAAATGTAGATGGGCGGTAGGAAGGAAGCTAGGAAGATAGAAGAACAATGGAAAAAAGGGTCTCAGGCTATGGATGGCCATGTGAAAAGGGGATGACCGCCCAAAGGGGATTTAGGGCTTTGTATATAAAATTCAAAAAGTGAATGAGAGCTCATTCTTGGGTGTGTGGCAACAAGAGACTCACCTTTTTCTCTTCTTCTTTTCTCTTTGCTTACTTGTGTGTGCTTGAGGGAGGGAGTGTGAGAGTGTGAGGGAGTGAGTGTGTGGAGGTGAGGGATCAAGGAGGTGAAGCTCTCCACCATCTCCTCTCTTCTTCTTCTCTCCTATTCTCTTCTCTTCTCTTGTCTCACGTGTGGCTATGGAGGATGGAGCTTGGAGGTGGAGGCTTGAGGATGCTTGAGCTTGCATCAAGAATCGTGGAGCTAGCAGAGTGCTTGAGAGAGGAAGCAATTCGATCAGGCATCAAGGTAAGCCCACTACACTCGTAGAGAAGGATAGCATGTTGGGTATGTGAGAGGTAACCACCATTAGTGCTCACTTGAAATGCTTGAACAAAAAGCGGTCTGTGGGTCTTGGCGGTTGAGTTTGTGCTCACCCCTACAACCAACCTTAGGGCATTGTGTGATAAATTTGCCATCATCATTAAGCCTTACATTAGAGAACCCATGTCCATCATGTAGCCACTAGTTAGAAAACTTTTAAAAGCCAAGAAACCTACTACATGTGGAAATTTAAGCCTCAAACAAGAATTAAAATTTCAACTCCACAACAAAGATCTCACTAAGAGCACTTGGTAAGCTTTCCAAACCACTTTATCCTTTAAAATATACCAAGAGGCAATCATCTCCTTTAGAAGTCTAGCAAATTTGAAACTTTTTTATTGAGCAAGAGAGCAATAAGTCACATAGTAGTAATCTAGTGAGAGGGGGCAATGAGGATGTTTGTCTTTGACTAGATCCATAAGCATCCAAATCCAAAGGCTTTTCTTATTCAATAGTAAAAAATAGAAGCTGGACTCCACTTACATCACATGCATAACTCCAAATTATGAAATCCAAGGTCTCAAACTCTTTGAGAGTGGCAATGTTACTCCTCAAGGCAATCACTATTAAGAAAGTTTCCATATCACGTGCATTTGAGCCCTATTACCCCAATCCCCATGATAAGCATATGGCATATACTTATGGTGTAGTGAAGTGGGTTGGTGAAAACTACACGACTCATTTTTATTAGATGACCAATATGTCATAGTTCATTATTGAATTTTCCATTAATGCATGGTGAATCATATTTGCATCCCAACCCCTACTTAGATTGACTTGACTAGACTAGACTACGGGTCTGTACAAATGCAATTCATTTTTAAAAATTAGATTATTGGTGGCACAAGCGCATGCATACAATCCCATGTATACATTTTTGAGGTAATTCATAGACCATATTGTCAAAAATGCCTTTTTTTTTTACTAAAGGTCCCTTGTAAGTATAATTTTCTCTCTTACAATTTAACCAACATTACGTAGAAGAATTCATGTAAAGGGATACCCTATGTACTCGTAGGCCACAATAATTAGGACATGTTGTTTGTTCACTCATCTGACATGATCCATTCAAAAACACCTCCAATGTGAGTTTGAGGTGCATAAATTTTATGGAAAAAAGCATGATTATCCCTTTTTGATGTCCTTGGCTAGATATCCACTTGCGCGTTTTCTTCAAACATACTAATAAGTTGGGACTTTTACTAGATCGAAGAGATAATATATCTCCAATTAAAGGCATGCAATAGAAGAAGTGTATCATCCCCAAATGCTTCTTACCCTAAACATTCAATCCTTGAATATTCCCTTTCCCATTTAAATTAAGACATAGAAAATTCTTTATTGTGACTAGTACACGTGCTTCTTTTGGAAGTGGAGTGATTTGTATTTTTGGAATAGAAGAGAACTTCCTCTAGTAATGCTATAGGTTCAATTAGGCTTGTTACACCTTCCATGCAAAGAATAGTAATATGTATCACCACCATCATTATGTTTGACTTTCACAACATGCTATTTAAATTCATGCAGGAATAAAGGACTATACATTGAAAATGCATGTAATGTAAACAATAAATGCTCTCAAACAAAAAAAGATAAATCTAAGCTACTAGATGTAATTTAAAACAATAAGTTAACTTATATGCATTCAACGTACCATACTTAGACAACTTATCTTTTTGGAGGCAAAGTGTTGTGATTCAATAGACAATTATGAGTCCTCAACATGGGAGACATTACAAGCAAATCAAAGAAGACAATGTGTAGAGAAATTATTCTCTACAACTAATAAAGCTAAGGTAGTTTTCATTGTGCAGAAGTAATGTATTTGGCATGAAAGTGCCAAAGTTGCTAATTACCCCTTGTTGGACTTTTAGATCCTTTGATGACAGGTCAGTTTGTCTCACAATTCTTCGCGGATGACAACTTGAATGTTTTCCATGTTGACCAACAGTATGTTAATGGGCTTCTCGAGGTGTATGGAGATTTATCTTATTTGTTAGGCTCACAAATCAATAAGGCCAAAATTGAGGTAGTTTACTTGGGCCATGGAGACCCCTCAGATTGGCTGCGTGAGCTTGTCTTACTTTAAACAAATAAAGCATGGCCAGGTCTTCAAGTATCTAGGGTGCCCTATGGGGGTAGGGATGACTCCTAAGCAAAGATATGATTGGATGGAAACCAAGCTAAATTCCAAGGTTGATGCATGGAAAGGCAAACATGTCTCCTTTCTAGGAGGGCTATTAGTGGTCAAGACAATGTCGGTGGCCTCAATCACCTTTCTAGCAATGACTGTCCACTTCAATAAGATTGCTTGGGAGAGGATAAAAAACATTTTTGCAAGCTTTCTCTAGTAAAAGGATGACAACAACAAGGGATGGAGACCTATTAACTGGTCCTTGATCCCTATAGACAAAGTAGAGGGTGGACTTGGAGTCTCCAAACTAGCCAACAAAGCCCATGCACTATTACCGAGACTACTTTAGAGAGTTGATGGAAACCGACCATGGATGGTCCTCATTATTGGCTGATGCAGTATGGTGAAAGGAAATTGGGAATCTAGGGCATGAGCTGGACGGATACATTGCTAGGAAGAATCCAAATACCTCAATCACAAACAACAGAGGAGCTATCATTTGCATGGCAAGGAATATTGAGATTGAAGCCAAATGGGTTGGGGCTTAAGATAGAAGAGGAGATGCTGCACTAACGCAAGTGATCCGGTCCTTTAGCGAGGCATATGACCTACCATACAGTCCTCTAGAAGTACATCCTCAAATGACTAGGAGGTTAGCTAGTAAAGGGATGCTAAGGTGGGGGGATGTTTGGGATCTTGTTGTTGCAATGAATCTTTTGGGTATTGAGGAGATGGCCGCCAAGTTTATTAACCTATTAGAGGTTGAAAGAAATCATGTAGCTGAAGTGATCAGCAAGCTCAAGGAAAACTAGCCGATGTCTAAGCGGGAAGTGTACAACAATATCACCAATGTACATGGTCTCCTCCAAAGGCAATTTTCTAAGCAAGTGGAGAAGTAACGAGGGCCTAGTCATTGGTGCACTTCACACGAGTGGTTGATAGTAGCTGGAAGAAGTGGCATCCATGCACTAGGAGGAAGACATGGATATGTAGGGTTATCAGAACGAAGAGGGCGACTCCCTCCAAAAGGCTAAACTTCTTTCTTTGGCAGGTTGTGATGAACAAGCTCCCCCCCATGAGGGAGAGGCTAAGCAAGTTGATGAGCATTTCACCTTTATGTGTGCTATGCAAATGTGCCAATGAATTTGCTAAGCACCTCTTGTGGGAATGCAGGGAGGTGAGGGGCATATAAAACATGCTCAAAGCTTGGATAAGGAAAGCAAACTTCAATGAGAAAATGGATGTCAGGTTAGTTCTTTTTGGTGATAGAGGACAAAAGGATGAGTAGACCATAAAGCTCTGGAATGTAGCGAGAGTGGTCACTCTTCAACAAATATGGAAACATACGAATGGGCCTTTGGCAAAAGAAAGAGAGCTATTGGGACCAATGAGTTGTGGGATAGAGTTAGGAAAGAGATTTTGATAGCCCTGCATGGCTGTGTTTTGTCTAACAAGGTCTATAAGATTTTTTATAAATCTATGTCCAAGGATTAAGACCTTTCTTGAAGGTGGCCCTCGGTGGCTTTGTACATATTCCTTTTTTATAATACAAACTCTTAGTCGCATTATTAAAAAAAAGATGCTAATTACATATTGCTTTCATAGTAGTTTATTTTTCTTAATGTGAGTGCCTTTTGCATGTAAATATGATGTAAGTCATTAGATTCCACCAAAATATTGGGCATGCCACATGTTTATAGGCCTTGTTATTCCTATAAGTCAGCTTTAATATGAAGTCAACACATGCAAAGTTGTTGAACCATGAGCTTGGCTAGAAGATGACAAAAGTGGCCATTCACATTGTGATGTTCATGGATTTAGGAGAATGCGGAAAATGTAGTCAGTGGATTAAGCACTACTATAGAGCATGCATTTTATAGGGAGGTGGAAAATTTTATTAAGTGGTCCATTGAAGCATTGCTACACATCATTCATTTTGTTTAAGTATTTTGTTTAAGTAATAGAAAGACTAACATAAATTTCCTCTTTGAATATCTACTAAGAGTTATTAAAATTTCACATGGAATACCAAACCATGTTAATGTGTCAAAGCCTTAATTAATATGTATTGTGAACCTTAAAGTCTACATACCTTTAGAATCAACCTCATGGTGATACAATATTTCAAAATTATCCTCACCATGGACTAAGTCCAAAAGTTAATTAGTCTAGGACCAAGAGAATAAGCAACTAGAAAGGAGATCAAATCATGCACTATGAGTACATGCATCCATGTGAAATGGCAATAATACTCAATCTTCAAGTGCAATGTAATAAAAACAAAAATTTGTTTTAAAATAGTAGGTATGAAAGTCTATTTAAAGACCTTGCCTAGGCATTTCAAGACCACATCTATGCTTTTGAACTAGATATCTTTACCACTAGCCTGTTACTTCAATTGTGTAAAGCACATCAACAATTTAACATATTAAACCATCACACTTTCAAGCTTGGTGTCTATTATGCCCAACCCAATCATTCTTGGCTACAATTCCAAGACACTATATAACTTCAAGAATAGCTTTACACCAAGTGAGAAGAAGAGCTTAATAAATATAAGGTATCCTTATGTGATGTAATTCACTATGCATGCACATGGGGATGTGCTAAGAAATTCATGTACAATCTATTGCCAACAATGAAGTGAAGTATATATTGAGAGATCATCTATGAAAGTGGAAGGGATTTGTGTTTCTAGGTGAATGTGGATATTATGCACGATAGGCTTTATGAGTTTAATAATTGGAGATTATCTACAACTAGAAGGGATTTGTGTTTCTATGTGGATAAGGATATTATGCGTGATTGCTTTATGATTTCCATGTGGAGATGGATAATCATCCACAAGATGGGTTAGATACTTTCCATGCTAGGCAACCTCCTATGCAAAAGTGTTTCATGGGTTTACATGGCACTTGTTGCCTATATTCCTTATGGAGTTTTTCTTCTTCTTTGGCAACTAGTTTTTCTTACGCGCTATCTTACTAAAGTGCCTATTTGGATAGACATGGACTTTGAAGTCAATTTCTTATGTGTTATCTTACTCAAGTGCATATCTGGATAGACATGGACTTTGAAGTTAGTATTTGTGCTTTTGCAACACATAGGGAGAAAGGAATGGATTGATGCTCACAGTTTATGTGGTTCTTATGTGAAGGATGCAACTAGGAGGGCTTCTATTGAGTCAATGTTGGGGCGTGATGCATATACGATATTTTTGGTCTATCCAAGATTATGCAAATATTGTGCTTTATGAAGGTTTGAATCATGTTCTTTAGTACTATTTAGTTGGTTTGTTTCTCCCTAATAGATGTGCTCTACTCATAGATGATGTAGATTTGTGCATATGAAGGTATAATTGCAATGTGTTTGTGGTAGTGACCAAGATTAAGCGAATATTGTGCTTTATGGCATTTTGAAGCATGTTCTTTTGTACTATTTAATTGGTTTGTTTCTCCCTAATATGATGAACTCTACTCATAGATTATGCAGATTTGTGCATATGAGGGTACAATTGCAGTATGTCTCTGTGTGCTAGTGGAGTGTAGACGTGCTCATTGATTCATGGCTCTCTTTGTTTTTCTTGTATGATCGTGCTTGGTTTACTTTGTATTTGATGGGTTATTTGCCTTGGTTTTATGCACAAAATGATGATGTAAATGAGGATATATGGCACATGTAGTAAACAAAATGATGCAATGTAATGCATATGCTAGTTGTTTAATGGACCATAAGAATGATGTTCTTTCGGAGTTTGATAAACTAGCTATAGTTGGAGGTGGATTCTAGCAACAAGCTCCTCTCTAATATTCGGTGTAATTTTGTCTTAGCATTATGGATCAAGTTGGGGGTCTATTCGGTATTGTAAGGATGACCAAGGGACGATACCTAAGTGAAAGAATGACCAAGGCTTGTGTAAATTTAGGGCTTGGATTTCACAAAGCCAACCATTGCATCACGATGGCTAGTAGGGTGTGAGTAACCACATTAGTAATCTATAAATGTCTAGTATGTGAACACACACTTGACAAGCTAGAGGCAAATTCAAAGTGAGGTGTGAAAAGGCGCTTTATTTGGATGTAACTTATCCTTCTTATGAGAACATTATTATTCTAATATTGAGAGAGAGAGAGAGAGAGAGAGAGAGAGAGAGAGAGAGAGAGAGAGAGAGAGAGGGTTTACGAAAAAAGAGAGAGAGAGAGAGAGAGGTTGGTTAAAGGCACGAAGATCATTGGAGCGTCTTCCTTCTTTTGACTTTTGCACTCTAAGCATGCTTCTTTTGGTGTGGGGACACACATTTTTGGTGAAATGCTGGGTGGGTGGCAGGTTTCATGCTCTGTGGGCTTTTTCTGGTCGAAGGTTTTGTCTTCGTGGATGGCCATGCCGTTGTGTGAAATCGTGAATCGTCGTGAATCTATCTTACTTATTATCTTGGCTGGAGGTTCGGTTATCTCCCGAACCTCCATTTTACTCCCAAGCCTGCACTTTTCTTCCAAACCTTTTTTGAATTTGAATTGCATGCATTGAGGTGGCTTTATTTGAATTGCATGCATGGGGTGGCTTTAATGCCCCACGTCTCCACGTCTTCCCTCTCTCTCATGATGAAATAGATTACTTAGATCTATTTTAAATATAGATGAGATGGAGGTGGAGAAGGCTTGCGTTCATTGAGGAATTTGTCGAGGAGCCTTTGTTGAGGTGGAGATTTAGAGCTTCCCTCCCTCCTGCCGCCGTTGAGGAGCTTCGTCCACGAGATTGAAAGCTTCCCTCCCTCCCGCTGCCATCGAGGTGCTTCGTCCACGAGATTGAAAGATTTAAGATTTAAGATTATTTATTAGTAATTATGATTAACATTATTTTTATTTTATTATTATTATTGTTTTTTAAATTTAGTTTAGGTATTATTAGTTAGTTTATTTTTTAATTTATTTATTATTTATTATTGTTTAGATAGATATTATATCTAAATCTAACAATAACTATTAAATTAAATGTGAATGTGAATGAATGTGATTGTATGTGATGTTAATGTTAATGTGGATGTGAATGTTAAATGTTAAATGTGAATGTGAATGAATGTGATTGTATTGTTAGTAATAGTTATTGTTATTGTTAGTTATTGTGAATTGTGAATTGTGATTGTGAATGAATGTGAATGAATGAATGTGATTGTGAATGTGATGTTAATGTGATTGTGAATGTTAATGTGAATGAATGTGAATGTGAATGTGATGTTAATGTTAATGTTAAATAGTTAAATGGTTAATGTGGATGTGAATGTTAAATGTTAAATGTGAATGTGAATGAATGTGATTGTTTGTGATGTTAATGTGAATGGTAATGTGGATGTGAATGTTAAATGTGAATGTGATTGTTTGTGATGTTAATGTTAATGTTAATTAATGTGAATGTGAATGTGAATGATAATGATAATGAAAAATAGTTAAATATTAAATTAAATAGTTATAGTTAACATTATTATTATTATTATTATTATTATTTGTATTATATATTTATATATTTATATTTATTTATATTTTAATTAATGATAATGATAATGATTGTGGTATTATTTTATTTTATTTAGATTAGATAGATTAAGATAAGATTTAGATTAGATTAGAAGATTAGATTTGATGAGATGAGATTAGATTAGATTAGATAGATTTAGAATTTAGATTTAGATAGTTAATAGTTATAGTTTAAGATTTAAAATTTAAGATTATTATTGTTATTTTATTATTATTGTTGTTGTTTTTTATTTAGATATTATTAGTTAGTTTATTATTATTATTTTTAATTATTGTTTAGATAGATATTATATCTAAATCTAAATAGATAGATAGATAGATAGTTAGTTTATATTAGTTTATTAGTTTATTGGTTTATTTATATGATGATGATGATATATGATGATTTTTATAATTATATGATATAATATAATAATAATAATGTTATTATATTATTGTTGTTTTTTATTTAGACATTATTAGTTTATTATTGTTTAGATAAATAAGACTATTAGTTTATTTATTAATGTGAATGTTAAATAGTTAATGTTAAATAGTTATAGTTAATGTGAATGTTAATGTTAATTAGTTTGTTTATTATTATTATTATTATTATCATTATTATAGTTTATTTATTTATTAGTAATTATGTTATGTTATGATATGATTATGATGTTATTGTTAGTTTATTATCATAATCATATCATATATTATATTATTATATTTAGAATTAGAATTTAGATTTAGATTTAGATTAGATTAGATTTAGATAGTTAATAGTTAGTTTAAGATTAAGATTTAAGATTTAAGATGATTTATTTATTTTTATTAGTAATTATTATGATTATTTTTATTTTATTATTGTTGTTGTTTGTTGTTTATTGTTATTATTGTTTATTGTTTTTTATTTAGATATTATTATTATTATTCTTCTTATATAGTTTATTATTGTTTAGATAGATATTATATCTAATTAGTTTATATTAGTTAATATATGATGATTTTTATAATTATATGATATAATAATGTTATTATATTATTGTTGTTTTTTATTTGGATATTATATAATATAAAATATAATGATGATGATTGTTGTTGTATTGTTTATTAGTTTATTGTTAGTTTGTAGATTATTTATAGTTTGTTGTGGTATTATTTTATTTAGATATAGATTTAGATAAAGATGTATTGTTTAATATATTATATTATATTATTATTGTTGTTGTTGTTGTCGTTGTTACTAACAAATTGTGTTATTTTATTATTATTATTCTTATATAGCTATATAGTTTTGTTAATGGTTGTTATTTTAACTTTATTTTTAATATAAGATAAGGATAGTTGATATGCACCTTGATGTCGACGCATGTGTTTTGCGCAGCATGAAGGAAAAAAATGTGTCTGTAGCAAATGTTGTGCAGTGCACTCCCAGTGTGCAAATGAATGTGTGTAAAGGGAAAGAGGTTATAAGGAAGAAGACAGTTCGTCGTGCACTTAGGCATGTTGGAGAATATGAAAGTTCTGTTCGTTTTTTGAGAGTCATTCATCGCTTGGAGGGGCTTGAAAAGCAAGTAAAGGCACTATTTCGACGTCAAAGGGCTTCAATTTCTCTTGGTGAGAGCATTGATAGCCGTCTACAAAGGATTGAGAGAATTTTGGAGGAGAAATACGAAGGAAACCTTTGTGATGGGGTGAGGATACAGGATGAGTTGGAAGAAATCAAGGGTTACATAGGGGAGATATATGAACACGTCGAAAAGTATTGGCTACGTATTGGATCCTTGGATGATCATGATGAGAAGATGAAAGATCTTATTGACAGTGCTAGTCGTATAGAGGATGGCGTATGTGAGTTAATTGCTCACAAGAATGAAAATGTTTCCCTTGATGTGCAACTTACTTCTTTGAAAGTTTCCCTTAATAGGTTTTCGGCAATGTTAATCCAGATGAATCACCGTGTGGGGTCATTCCCTTTCACTCGAGCGCATTGCCCTTGATGTGCAATTTGCTTCTTTCAAAGTTTATCTAGATTAGATAGGTTTTTGGCAATGTTAACTTGGATGAGTCGTCGCTGTGTAAGCATGTCCTTGAAAATCTCCTTTTTGAAAAACATTGTCTATCTTTTCCAAATTGAAAATCGCCACATGCTTGATATATATATATTTACTTTGTAAGACTTTTGAAATGAGTTGTGTCTTATTCGATTGATGAAAATCCCCATTTTAAAAAACATTGTTTATCCCTTTTAAATTATTAAGATTTTTTTATCTCATTTTAATAGTTTGCATCTTACTTGAAAGTGCTTGGACCAATGTTGATCTATTATCATAATAATAGTTTATTGGTTGATCTATTATCGTCTCGCTTAGATAGATATATTAAGTAAGATAGATATAATAATGATATTCTTTTGTCTTTGAGTCCAATACACTTTTGATTTAGGCTTTGAGATTTCTCTATTGGGACTCTTATACTCTATTGAAAGTTTCGTGTAGTCATTATGGAACAAAGCAAAGCTATGGACGATGTTCCAGACATAGTGCATTCAACTCCATTGAATGCAATTGATTTGGTTGAATCAAAGAAAATAGCCACCACATCATCTCTTCAACGCTTGCCTGCTTGGAGCCGTTCGCATGGGTATGGGAGATAGTTATTCTAATAATTGTATTTTCACCAAGGTATTGTGTTCTGGTTGGGGAGATAGTCATTTGTGTATTTTGTTGCAGCCAAAATGTGGAGTTTAATGGAGTCAATAAAGTTAATGTGCGAAAGATGAAAGAAGTGGCGAGGCAACAGGGAGGGCATGTTAGTAAATCCACAAGGACATCAACGATGCGAAGAAACCCAAAGGCTACTTCAAGTTCTTTGGAGTTTAAACACCTCGAGACCAAGATGAATGAGTTGATGGAATTGCAGACGAATTTATCTACGCGTGTCGATCATGCACTTGCTATTTACTCTGCAGAATTGCATGAACAAGCTAAGGGTTTGCATGGTGTTGTGTGCAAGACAAAGCACACCCAGAGTGTTCTTCAACAAGTCTCGAGTGGTTTTGGTAGTGAAGTGAGGGAACTTTCAGCAATTGTCTCTGAGACAAGTAGGTTGATGAATTTGTTGTTGAATGATATGTGGGCATCATTTTGGGGGCTTGGAGATGACCACGAGCCTGTTATTTGCCAGAGGGGTTGTCGACTACCATTTTTGCAGTTCCAAATGAATGTTAATAGGTTCAATGCCTTGCTACAACAATTGAGTCGTCAAATGAACGGTCCCAATTGAGGAGGATTTGCTTGGCTGAGGCTTATGATCTATTATCGTCTCGCTTATATCTTACTTGAAAGTGCTTGGACCAATGTTTTTTTTGTGATGTGTGCTTCCTTTTTGTGAAGCTTATATTGTATATTGGTTTTAATGTAACGATGTGATGTGATACCTCTTTCTTGAGGTTTGATCTCTCTTTGTCTCTCTCTTCAACATTTGGATGAAGGTTATGATCTATTGTTGTCTCGCTTATGAAGATATGAAATGCTTGGGCCACTGCTTTTTTTGTGATAATGTGTGCTCCCTTCTTTTGTAACGAGGCTATATTAAGTAAACTGTATTGGGTATCTACAGTGTGGTGTGATGTCTGTTTCTTGACGCTTGATATCATATATCAAACAATGTGGATATATAACTTTATTCATTTTTATGGTGTAATGCATGTGAGTAGTATTTTCTAATTCTATGGTCTAATTGTAATATTCTCTCTCTCCCTGTCTCTCTCTCTCTCTCTCTCTCTCTCTCTCTCTCTCTCTCTCTCTCTCTCTCTCTCTCTCTCTCTCTCTCTTTCTCCACTGTTTGGTTCAATTTATTGGAGGTGATGCATTCTTCTTTCTTTTAAAGAGTTTGTAAACATTGATCTATAATAGTTTATTTATAGATATAATTATTATGTCTTGCAATGTAGTACGTATCAAAGAGTAATATTTTCTATAAAATACGTTTCAATGTTTGGGTACTTGCTATGGATTGGAATAAGATTGTGTATTCTTTCTCTTTTCAAGAGTTTGTAAATATGTGATTTTAGATTGATTCTGCTTTTAAGTCTTTTTGGAAATACTAATCCCAATCAAGTCTCTGCTTGAAATAATGCATGTTTTCTCTTGATGTGCAGGCTTTGTGAGAATCCAAACAATATGGGATTAAAATTAAATAATCAGAGAACTAGCAGGGATTATGTGTTGCGTATTCATAGGCATAGACTCAACTCTACACGATATAGACGATGACAGATTGCTAGGCTTAGGGCTCAAATGGCGAGACATGATTAGAGGGGGTATAAAGAGATGTGTTCTACTATAGTTGAGTGCCGGAATGTTTTGCAAGGAGGGGCTCTAAATCATGATAGCTTGATTCGTGAGGGACTTTACAGTTTGATTGAGCAGCAATTTGCTAATGATTATGATTGTGATGCTGAAAATCACCAAAACCTAGGAAATGCTGTGATTAATGAGTTACGTGTCAATAATGCTCCAACCTTTAGTGCTCGAAATGGGGGTTTTTGCTCTATTTTACATGATTTGCCTGCAATGGATATTCATCCTCCAACTACAATATTGCTATTTCAAGACCCGATTGTGCATTCCATGGGGAGTCTTTCTGAGATGTGTGAGCGATGTTCAGCTAAATTGTGGAGATGTGAGACTCAAGTGCAGGGGTCAGTTTTGTTTGGTAAACATTGTTGCCGAAATGGAAAAGTAATGTTACCATAGTTGCAATATCCACCACAACTATTGCATGATTTGTTGCATGGTATGCATCCTCAAAGCAGAGTATGTAAAAATAATATACGAGCATATAATAGTGCTCTTGCATTTGTGTCGCTTGGTGCCAATGTTGATGACCTTTTGTTTGTTGTGGGAAATTCTTATACCTTTAGAGTGCATGGCTCCATTTATCATCGTATAGGCCCTTTGATTCCTAATGTGCAACGACAAGAGAGGCCAAGATTTGCATAACTTTATGTTTATGATACTGAGCATGAGTTATCTAATCGGTTGGATGCTATGCCTAATTTATTGCCAAGCTTGCTTGGGGAGCTTTAGTTTATGATGCATCAACACAATGCATATGCACAAGCTTTTAGATCCGTGGGTATGCAATTGCAAAACAATCCCTTGCATGATTTGAGAATGACTATTTTTGGGGTTCAACATGCTAATAGACAATACTCAACTCCAGTGGCAACTGAGGTTGCAACTATCATGCCAAGACAAGGCGATGAGAATACTCTTGATCGTCGAGACATACATGTTTATAGTCGGGATGGACGATGTATTGTTATTTCAAACTTGCATAGGGCATATATGCCAATGCTATACGTTCTTCTTTTTCCTATGGGTGATGATGGTTGG
Organism: Lygodium microphyllum; assembly: GCF_053477565.2. Taxonomy (NCBI): domain Eukaryota; kingdom Viridiplantae; phylum Streptophyta; class Polypodiopsida; order Schizaeales; family Lygodiaceae; genus Lygodium; species Lygodium microphyllum. Next base: position 153,879,976 of record NC_141143.1, read on the forward strand.
CATGTAAAGGTACCTTATAGTGGTGTTAATGTTCCAATTAATATACATGGATTGTCTAATAAGGACTGTGTTACTCAGATGCAATTTTATGCATTTCGACTATAAGTGCGTGAGGACACTGAGGTGTGCATGTTGCGGGGTGGCCGATTGTTGCAACAATTTATTGTTGATGCTTATTGTAGTATAGAGCAATATAGGTTAGCTTGGTGTCGTCAAAATCAATCAGTTTTATGCTCGGAAGTTTATAGGGGTTTAGCAGATATGGTGGGAGTGATGGATGATGGGTCGATGGGGATTATTGGTGCCTCTATTGGAAAAAGGGTGGTTTTGCCGTCTTCTTTTACTGGTGGGCCAAGACACATATATCAGTTGTATCAAGATGCCATGGCTATAGTGCGAAGTAAGGGAAAACCTGATCTGTTTATAACGATGACATGTAATCCAAAGTGGTTAGAGATAACTAATGCTTTGTTGCCTGGATAGACTGCTTATGATCGTCCTGATTTGACTGCTCGGGTATTCCATAAAAAACATGCTGATATGATGCATATATTGTTGAAGAGGAGTCTGTTTGGAAATGTTGCAGGCTATGTTAGTGTGATTGAGTTTCAAAAGCGGGGGCTACCACATTCTCATACTTTGCTAATTTTGGAGCAGCCTTTTAAACCCTCTGAAGCATGCCATTATGATAGATTTGTTTGTGCTGAGTTTCCTGATAGAGCAAAGTTTTCAGCTTTGTTTGAAACTATCTCAAAATGCAATGTCCATGGTCCTTGCGGTGTAATGAATCCCAAGAGCCCTTGCATGCACAATGGTCGATGCACTAAAAAATTCCCTCGGAGGTTTGTGAATGTAACAACTGTTGATAGCTCTGGCTATCCTGTTTATAGAAGACGAGATGATGGAAATACAGTCACAATAAAGGGTAATACTATTGATAATCGATGGATTGTTCCATACAATCCGTACTTGAGTAAAAAAATACAATGCACATATAAATGTTGAGGTATGCTCAACGGTGGCAGCTGTTAAGTATTTGTATAAGTATATATACAAGGGACATGATCGTGCAACGATTAAATTTTCTGTTGGAAACTCAGGGTTAAATGGTACGACCATTCGTGAAGTGGATGAGATCGAGAGTTATTTAGACGCACGATATGTTTCTGCTTCAGAAGCTTGTTGGCGAATATATGACTATGCATTGCACAATGAGAAGCCTGATATACAACGGTTGCAGGTGCACTTGCCTGATGAGAATTATGTGGTGTTTCAAGATACAGACAATATATCAGATGTTATGCAAAATGAAGATATCAGGAAAACTACTCTTACGGAATGGTTTGTGTGCAATCGTATTCATCCAGAGGCTCGAGCTATTCAGTATCAAGACTTCCCGATGTATTGGGTGTGGAATGCACAACGAAAGGTATGGACGAAGAGAAAGCGTGGAAATACGTGTGGTCGAGTATACTTTGTGTGCTAACCCTCTTTTAGAAGATGAATATGCATATGATAGACTAGAGCAACGTAGAGTTTGTGTTTGTATGGAGGCAATGTTGAATGATGGACATAGGGTTGCATATAATGCAGTTATAGGTGCCATTGGTGGAAATTTTGGGGATGTTGTTTTTTTGGATGGTCTCGGTGGGTCTGGAAAGACATTTCTTTACAAGTGTTTGCTTGCTAGGTTACGCAGTGATGGTCATATAGCATTGGCAACAGCCTCATCTGGCATTGCTGCTTTGCTTTTGCAGGGCGGTCATACTGCTCACTCAAGATTTAAAATTCCATTGGATCTATGTAATCGATCCACCTGCAATATTCCTGTTTAGAGCGATCTTGCTCAACTGTTCAGACAATCGAGCCTTATTTTATGGGATGAGGCTCCCATGATGCACATGTTTGCATTTGAAGCTGTTGATAGAACTTTAAGAGATATTATGAGCTGTGATAAACCATTTGGTGGAAAGGTTACTTTGCTTGGGGGTGATTTTAGGCAAATCTTGCCCGTCGTGATGAAGGGTTCCCGTGAAGATATTGCTAATGCGGCACTATGTTGCTCTCATTTATGGCAGTACGTTAAGGTGCTAAGGTTGTCTGGGAATATGAGGATGTCAACCGTTGGTAGTGTAATGGATAATGGATTTGTTGCTTGGATTCAAGGGATAGGGAACGGAGTGGGTATTACAGAGAATTGTGATAAGTTACATATTCCATCTAGCATGGTATTGAAAGGGTGCTCTATTGAAACCTTGGTTAATAGTGTGTACGGTGAAGCGCCCGTGGTGAGAGACTTTGGGGCATATTTTAGTGAGCGTGCTATACTTGCAACGCGGAATACAGAGGTGGCTTCTTTGAATCATTGTGCATTGCAATCGATGCCAGGAGAAGTTATACAGTACTATAGTGCGAATTCAATTGCAGAGATGGGTGATAGCTCATTTTTGTACTCTGTAGAGTATTTAAATACACTGGACCTTGGAGGTGGATTTCCTCCCCATCTATTGTTGCTAAAGATTAATGCACCTATTATTCTACTTAGGAACTTAAATCCAGCAAAAGGTTTGTGTAATGGTACATGGTTGATGTGTAAGGCATTCAATAAAAAGGTGATAGATGCTGAAATAATAACAGGGACAAATATAGGGGAACGAGTTTTTATTCCTAGGATCACTTTTATTCCTAGCACCTTGCAATTTCCATTTGCTATGAGACGGAGGCAATTTCCTGTTCGATTGGCGTTTGCTATGACGATCAATAAGTCGCAAGGCCAAACAATGTCTGTTGTTGGTCTTTACTTAAAGACACCAGTATTTACACATGGACAGTTGTATGTTGCATTTTCAAGGGTGAAATCCTCATGCGATGTGAGGGTGTTATCGGATGAGGATGGGAGCACTATGAATGTCACGACGAACATTGTGTACAAGTAGGTACTTCAGAAGATGCAATGAGGTGCATTGCTTTTTTGCAAAGATGCATACGGAGATGAATTTTTTGGAGAGTGGAAGATATGCTTGCATTTTTTTAGAGATGTATCTATTGAATTTTGATGGCTTTATAGTCCTTGCTTAGTGTGTATGTGAGATGGCCTCAAAGCTGTATTCGGTTGGCATATGCTCGATGGTAATTGAGTATATATTCCCTACACTGTATATAAGTGTTTGCTTGACTTTTGCAGATGCCTACTCCAAGCTGGGGTTATTATCCAGCTTCTGAGTATCAGAAGGAATTGCAGTGTGACTTGCACGCAGTGACAACGGATGATATTATAAGAAGAACGCTTGCAAGGGTCATCGAGCGTTTGTATGATGATGCCAACATAGAGATTTTGCTTCCAGTCTTTATTGAGGTGGTGCATTGTGGGTATACTCAGTGCTTTCGAGTGCATATGGGTGAAGCTGAGCAGGACAAGAGGTTTCGGCGATCTCATACTGATAGGATACCGAGGGGGTGGCCGGCATATGAATTTAAGGATCTCAGTTGTTTTGTGACGCTACATCAAGCTGTGACAATGCCTGCCAAGTGGTTTGCAAATATTAAGCCAGGTATTGTTATTCCACTATTAAGTGATCTTTGTCGATTGTTGGATGTGTTCATGTTTACGTTGTGAACTTTTAAAATTTAGGCGCAAGAAAGAGAGGAAAGACTATCATGTCCCCTATACCATCACCAGGACGAAGAGTGGCAATGGGACTTGCTTCTCCTGAGCATGCTATGTTGGAGAATGGAATTCTTCCCAATGGTTCCTCCAAGAAAAGAAAGCTTCATTTTGGTTAGGCCCGATGGAAAGTTTCAACATCTTTGTAGCGTTTGGATGTAGATGTATCTATATCTATTTATCATAGGTGTAATCAAGAAGTGGTACTTCATGGTTTGTTGATACTTGGATTTATGGTACAAAGTTTTCGGCTCTCGGGCAAGATTTCGTTCTAGGCTTTGCTTCACCTATCTGTATTTGATGCTTGGATATGCTTACACTTTGTGGTTCATTTCAGCGTAACAATGTTATTTTTGATTGTAACATCAAATGATCATGTAGAGCTACTTCTAGCTATTGTGCATAGCAAGTATTGTTGTTTCAATGTTAAGTCCCATGTACCGTCAACAAGACGAAGAGTGGCGATCGGACTTGCTTCGCCTGGTCATGCTATATTGGAGAGTGGAAATACTATTATGTCCCCTGTACCATCAACAAGACGAAGAGTGGCAATCGAACTTGCTTCGCCTGGCCATGCTATATTGGAGAGTGAAAAATTTCCCAGTTATTTCTCAAAGAAAAGAAAGCTTCGTTTTGGTTAGACGCTATGGGAATTGTAAATTTTTTTGTCACATTTGGATGTATATGCATAGGCACAATCAAGGAGTGACACTTTGTGGTTTGTTGATACTTGAAATTGTGGTGCAAGGTTATTGGTGCAGTCTCTAGAAGAAACTTTGGTTTCGGGCTTTGCTTCACCTATGTGGGTTATTAATACTGAGAGTTTGCGTGCAATGCTTGGACAAACTTAAATTTGTGGTGTGCCTCATATATCTTTTTATTTGTGATTCGTTTCACTGTAAGAATGTTGTTTCTCATGTAACATCCAAGGATACAAGTTGTTTCTAATTGTTGTGCAGAGCAAGTATAAATACAAGTCTATAAGTTTGGTGCATGGTCATTACATGTATATATGAGTTTGTGTACTCTTTGATGCAAATGCATATTTGGCCTTTTATACATGTGTGTAAGAGAGAGAGAGAGAGAGAGAGAGAGAGAGAGAGTGAGTGATTGAGTGAGTGTGGATATAGAGGGGGGACGTGTAAATGAGATGAGAGATAGAGGGGTTGTGAGTAGAGGAGAGTAAAGCATGTGATGTTTTTGTGATAGCATTATCCACTGTGCGATAGGGAAGTGCAGCTTCACTTCCCTCGCACCCCGCTGCGCGAAGCTGCCGCGAAGCGGGATAGCATTCCTTGCGTGCGAAGCGCGCCAGGATCGCTAGTATACATTATACATACATGCCTACCCGATTGTTTCCCACTTGCTCCTGCGGCCTCCCTTTTCTTTTCCGGGGGTGTGGGCTGCTGTTTCTTAAAACTCCCGATTCTTTTCTTTTTCTTGGGTGCGGGCTCGCAGTCTCCGTACAGTGGATCGATGACGTCGTTGTGTTTCTTTCATTCGTAAAGAATATATCCATAAACAATCAATTAATAATAATGGATCGTTTTGTCCTCCTGAAGTGCGGAAGATCATTTCTGATCCCCCTTCGAGTAATAAGACCCCCTCCTGTAGCTCGGTGCTAAATTTTGAAGATCATTTCTCGATGAAGAGTATTGGCTGACAACTCTTTATCAGAATCTACCATTAAATTTGTCTGGCTGTACTTATTCTTCTTCGTACCCGTGAGTCGTGTGCGTTATATTTTGCGGAACGATCTCTGCTGGGTTCGGCAATAAGCATGGTTATTTGATGATCACACGTTCCCTTTGAAGCGAAGGCTGGTGCTCGATTGTAGAAGGCGGTGCCGGTGAGATCATCCCTCCATGCAAACTATGGCAGCTCAGGTTTGCTGTACCATCGTCTACTGACGATCTCTTTGAAGCTTGCTGCTTGCTCTGCCATCGATCGATCGGTTCTCTTTATTTCTGTTGGATTTTGTGCATTGACATTGCATCTTCGAGTTCATGTACTTATGCCACCTGTTTCCATCATTTTGTTGGTAGTTACTGAATGACGCAGTTCCTTCACACTCCATAAACTAGCATCATCAACCAAGGGATACCAAGCAGTCTCAGTGATAAAGACCTGAGAACAATGTATTAATTTGGAATTAGAGATTTACACTGTAACCGGCTTCATCATCACGGGACAATGGGAAGTGCAATTCACATCTCAGTACCCTGCTGTGAAATCTCTCGCAAAAAAGGTAGCACCATGAATTTCAATGTATCATATGCTCCAGATGGCCTATGCGATCTTGATGATCCCTCTTCCTTTTGGGAGTATGAAAGATCACCCTTCAACGTGCCTGGATTTGCATCACAGAATGGAATGCAGGATTTCTTGGCACGTTCATGGAGCACATCAACTGTTGAGGGCTGCACATCCTCATCCCAGTTGATCAACTCACAGAAAGTTGATTGTGCTCCACTCCATGAGCTCGAACAAATTGACCAAATTCCAGCGTCACACAGTTCTCAGCTGTCACCGAGCTTCGCATTGGATAAATGCCATGCTCCATCTGTAAGTTTAGATTGTGAAATCTTGTAATATATCTTTGCTGAGCCTGTGCTCATGTGGGTTTAAACCACATGCCAGACCATGGCCGTCTCTTTAGGAACAGTGCATGTCTCATTCAAAAACAATCCTGTTAGCCTGGTCATTACTTGGTATTTGGTGGAATATTCTCAGTTAGATGCTGAGCAGTGGTTGGGGATTTTGCAGGATTTGTCTCCTTTGATTCCTAAAAGAAATCACTCATATTTTGCTTATACTGGGTACAGTCCTGGAAGCTGTCATTCTACTCCAAGAAGGCTTGAGGAGCTAAAGGTAATTTTGCATTGAAGTTGTGTGCTCTGAGATACAATTTGTTATTCAAAAAGAGCAAAGACAAGGGGGAGGGGAAGGGTGGGTGTGTGGAGCAGGGAGGGAACAGATTGGGCCTGTTACTGCTGAAGAAAAGAAAAGCTTCTACTAGCACCCAACCAACCAACCAAACCCCTAACACCCCCCCTCCCTCCTCCTCCTCCTCCTCCTCCGCCCCCCCGGAAAGGGAAAATACAAAGGTCAATCTTCTCCATGGAGCGACTGTGTTGTAAAATTCATATGAAGGATTTATTGGTCCAGATGATTTTGCATCCTAAAAAGTACAAAATCATCAAATCATCATCCCCTTCAAGGTAAGGAAAAGCTGGAACAAATACTCCTCCATGCTCACTGTAGAATTCATCTTTAAATTGTATATTGAGGTATGTAGCATCCAATTTGTGATGATGTATATAACATCCACTTTGTGGTGATGAATACCATGGCAACCTTTGCTGATTGAGGTACCATTGATGCCATGAAATGATACGTTGGCTGAGATACGCTGACAACTTTCTGAAGATGTGTACATGTACTGTGAGGTCTGCAAAAGAATTCGAGACTGTGGCTAGATGCACATTCTACTACCAGTCATATATGTTCTTCTATAGCTGATTCCCTAAAGATCCTTCTCCAAATCTTTTTGGAGTTAACTGTAGGTGCCTCAGGATTTTAAGTGGTGACAAAATAGTATCCTCAAAAGTACAAAATCATTAAATCATCATCCCCTTCAAGGTAAAGGAAAACTGGAACAAATACTTGCCCATGCTCATTGTAGAATACATCTTTAAATTGTATTTTGAGGTATGTAGCATCCAATTCTATAGCTGATTCCTTAAAGACCCTTCTCCAAATCTTTTTAGAGTTAACCATAGGTGCCTTAGGAGATAAAGTGGTCACAAAGCCCTTTTGAGGTAAGACTACTTTCACCAAAAGTAACTTTGAAAGAAACTTTCCCCTTTTGCTGCATTGTTGAGAGTGACCAATCTATTTGCATTTATAACAAGCATTGAGAAATGTTACAAAAGAACAAGTTTGTGACAAGTGCATGGTGCATCTAGCCCAATATCAAGAAATCAAGAATGGGGATGCTCATGTCCCACGAGAGTCAAACACTACTATCTATACCCAAGGTCGTATGCTTTTTGAAATGAATGCCCTCACCAGAAGAGTAGAAGTGTTGTGAAGGAGTGAACATGAGGAATGAAATAAAGTGGCATGCCTTCAAGGTGGGTCATATTGAGCTGCAAGACAAGAATTGTGTCATTGGATAAGCATGGACAAAGGGATCATGGGCGGATACACATGCTTTACTAACCAGCTGATAAACCAAGTTTGTGAAGCTCCACAAAACAACAATAGATCCTCCTCTTATGTGCTCTGCCCTCCTTGATGAAAGCTCAGAGCGTGAGGATGTGGCCAAGAGTAGAATACGCTCTTTCCACATGCTTGATGTTATGCATCTTTGCCCATTTGCTCAATGCATGCTCTAGTATGCCGTGCATGCGTGCACACACACATACACACACACACACACACCCACCCACCCACCCACCCTCTCTCTCTCTCTCCACACCTCCCCGCCCCCCCAAAACACACTCTCTCCTCTTTTTGTAATTAAGTGGCTACCTTGATAGTAAGCCATTTATTTTATTAGTCCACTGACCTGGGTTTAAATCTCTCTTTTTTCTACACCTATAATAAATAACTATACAGAATGTAGGAGTTGAACCCAAGATGATTGAGTTATATCTGTTTGGTGATTGCTCACATACGTGTGCACGCGCACACATATATTTTTCTTAGAACACACACACACACACCACACACCACACACATACACACACACACTCTCTCTCTCTCTGTGTCATGAGGATATGTATTTTTGAAATCTCACTTAACATGTGGATTAATTTTTAACACATGATTAAGTAAATGTTACACATGTGAGGTGCAACTAGGGTTAGAGTAAATTTACGAGCTCGGGACGCGAGGAAATCATGGGATGTCAAAGACAAAAGTTGCTATAAGTTATGTCTCATAGGTACTTGGTGGTATTTGGTGCCAGTTGTTGGCCTAGGGCATCCATTTGGCCATAAGTGTCAGTTGGTGACACTAGAGAAGTGGTGTTTAATGGTACCTAACGTCAATCTGATGGTCAAAGATGGCGCAGAGACACTCGAGAATGGAAGTTGCCAAGCCAATTTAATTATTGGCCAGTCAGATTATTTTTGAGGGCACCAAAATAATTATTAGATTAATTTTCAGTATTTAAAGACTGAAAATTAATATTTAATGATGAAAAATGCTGGAAAAACCATTTGGGAAGGTTGCTGCTTGTTAAAAATGCCCATGCAAGACTGAAAAACGTCTTTAGAGGCTGGAGAGAGACATTTTTATAAATTCAACTTGCAAGAGAGGGAGAGGAGGCTGCTGGTCTGATTTGCAGCCATTGGAGGACCTTCTAAGGTTGCCATGGGTAGGAGAAGACCAATCAATAGCAGGAGACAGTATCTACAGGCTGTTGAGATAGGGCAGCAGCAGTAAATGACTGAATTTCTTCAGTTCTTTGCATCTACAAGCTGTTGTGGCAGGGCAGCAGTTGCATTTAACTGATTTTCAGTCATCCTTTGCGACAAAACTTTGAATTTTCTCTCTTTACAGCTTTCCCTCTCATCTCCCAGCAGCCATTTCTCAACCTTGCTTCGAAGATCTCAGCATTTGGACCCTTGGAGGCTAAGAAATTTCAGATTTCTCTGCTGTAAATCCTAATCTGCAACAGAAATTAGGGTTTAGAAGCAGCTTCGGGAATCGTGCCAGAAATTGGAAGCTCCGAGACTTGGATTGAACAAGGCTGAAGCTATTTTTAGCCTATTCAAATGGAGGGACCAGCAAATAATTGAATTTGGGGCATTTTCCATCTCCATCAAGGCGGGTGAAGGTCAATTGATTGCCCAAATCAAGGGGCAAATTAGATTAAAGACTTGCTGGTGGTTTTGAACAGAAAGGAAAGTTGGAATACTGAAAGGGATTGGGAGAATCCCATTGTAAATCTACTTCTTCTTCAATAAAGCTAAAGAAATATCGAAAGGAGCGCTAATTTCGGGGCCAATTGGGTGTGCATTGTCCAAGATCAATAGGTAAATTTGTATTTTCAGATTTGCATTAATTGCTTGCTGGTGTAATTAAGTTGTAATCAAGGATTTACTACCCATCCATGGAAGGAAGGTTGGTTACATGGTTCCATTGCTGGAATACCACTCAATCCCTTGATTTGGTGGGCCCACGGCCTGCCAAAGCTTTGTGCTAGTGCTGATTTTTACTCTCAGCTGAGAAATTACAGCAATATATCTTCATATAGTGAGATGGACTCAAGCAATGATGATGCCTCTCAGTATGAACGTTCACATGGGAATGAAGGAAATACAATGCTTCACCTTGGACAAGGTTCAGATTATGGACAACAAGCTAAAAATGTTGCTACTGGGCAAGATGCACGGCCTTCAGGGCATAAGGAGGTTGATGACCAGCAAAGTGAAGAGGAATTTGATGACCAGTTCAAGAATTGGATGAGGATAACAGTAAATCTCTTTGTTGAATTGACAAAGGATTATCAATTTCCCGATTTTTGAATGCTTCAAAAAGAACAAGACATCTTCTACATCTTCGGGACAGCAAGATGCACCAAAGATAATGCCAAACCCTTCATTTGAAGCTCCCAAAGATGCTAATGAAATAAAACAGTTGATACCTACAGGGCAAGGAATGCAAATATAAGGCCATCACGGAAGTGCCACTCCAATGGATTTTGGACAGCCAAGCGTGCATGCTATGATGGGGCAGCTAGGATATTTTGGTGGAAGCACGATTTTTCATACTATGGTTGGACAAGGACCGCATACGGGAATGTATGGCACAAATCCCTATGGTATGCAGCAACCAATGCATGGAGTGCAAGGCCCGGTGTATTCGGGTATGGCTGAAAATATGCAAAACCATATGTATGGCAGTATTGGCTTGATGCATGGGGCTCAAGGAATGAATGTTGGTCATGCAAATGCTCCGTTTGGTGTTGGTCTTGATGTAAATTCAGCAAATGCACCCTTTTTGGCTTGTGTATAACAACTTGACACCCAAAGGGGTGCAGCAAAAGACTATGATGAGGGTGGAAAAGGAGTGAAGTTTGAGTCCTTCAGCGGTGTGCAAGATAGATTGAAAGATTTTGACTTTCATTTAGTAGTTTGATGCAGCCTATTCAGGGGGGAACTTCACGAAGTCCTCAAAGATTCGAAAGGCAGCCACTTTCTTGAAAGGGAATGCATTACAGTGGTGGTCCACTCTTTTGATGCAAGGTAGAGCACTATCAACGTGGGTACGATTCAAGCAAATGTTTGCATCGAATTGGTTGACAAGTACCTTTGAGATGACATCATGACAGCTTGGAATAAGCTGGATGCTAAGGAATGTAAGAATTTGGAGCAATATAATAAGAAATTTTGGGATTCACTGCTGTCTATTACTTCGTATTGCCTCGTACCCCTTCAAGAGCAAGTGGAAAAATATATTTGTGGGCTGCCCAAAGGAATTAGGGATTTTTGCATTAAATCCATCGTGTCTAGCATGTCTCAGCTTATAGAGATTGCTGCTACAGCCAATGCTTTGCTGCTTGGGAAGGATTCGGGCTTCTTAGAGAGTGGGGAGAAGCCAATAAAAAGTTATTTAAGGCTGAGAAAAGAGGTAGATCTGAAAATCAGCCTGAAAAGAGGCCAAAACAACAAAGAAAGGGCTCGAAAACTTTGGCACGACGTAGGGAATTGATGGCTGAACTTTGCATGTGTTTGCCTAATGATGTATTTTATGAATTCGAGGAAAAGGAAGCTAAAGTCACTCTAAAGGGATTTTCTAAATACTTCAATCTTGGTTACCAACAGGTACCTTCTGCAACCATGAACCCTAATCTAGAAGAAAAGAAATCCCTCTTGAAGCAAATCAAACCGCTTGAGTTTATGGGAAAAGGATCCAATGTTGAGATTGATGCTGAACTCTGGATAAAAACCCTTGAAGATTATTTTGATGCAACAAGAACAAGTGCAGCTAACAAGGCTATGATTGCCAAGCTTAAGCTGATAGGTGAGACATGCTTATGGTGGAAGCAGTGGTGTCGAGACAACACTACCACCAAAACCCTTATAAGCTAAGATATAAAGAATGTCGTAAGACAGAGATACTTGCTACCTTCCTATCGTTCTATCAAGATAAACGAGTTCTTCTTCTTGTGCCAGCTAGGATTAAGTCTAGAGGCCTATTATTCTCAGTTCGTGACACTTCAAAAATATGCGCCACCAATGAATACTACCCAATAGGTGGCTAAATTCTACCATGGATTGAATCAACCATTGGACACTTGTCTAAAGTCCCTAAGGCTGATTGACTTGCAAGATACTCTCATACAAGCCAAAGCTTCATTTGGGCCTAATGGAGATCAACTTCTTAAAGAGAGCTACTATGATGACTCAAAAGACCAAGAAAAGAGATGCCACAAGTGCGGTGAGATAGGGCATATCCAAAAGAGATGTCCCAATCGCCGATGCTTTCTATTGCAATGAGCTAGGGTATATCCAAGTTGACTACCCTGAGTTGGATGAAGACAAGGAGGAACTAGCAATGAAGCAAAGCCGTACGAGTTCAACATTTGGTGTATTGCAAGAATCAGATAGTGATAAAGGCTTAGAGCCCCTTGTAATCTTTGAAGGTGTCAAATGATTAGAAGTCCTAGAAAGCTCTTCATGAGATGTAATAAGCCCTATACTTGTTATGATCCCCTACTATTGCACTAACAGTTGAGTTATAATACATTGCAATAACTTTTATCCTTGAATTCATTGAGTTATCTTGAAGTTTGAGTGCTTGTGTGCAATACGAGTAGCAGAGTGGGAGCGTGGTGGGTCCAAACCCACGGGTTCTAGATGCAATAAGAACTTATTTTAGAGAATGATAAACACTAAGTTCCTTTCGAGATGAGTATATCTTGATTCCTCTAAAAGGTAGAGGGTGTAAGATTCTGTGTACCCCCAGGTCAAAGGGGGCTAGGGGATGGCATTTAAAAGAAAAGAATTAAAACTTTAAGTTTTTCAAAATCTTACATTACTTGTGGTTGCTGTCCACCCGTTGCCATGCTGCAAAGTCACTATGTGTGCCACCAACGACTATAGCACCACCCCCTCCATTCCATCGTAAACATCACCCCCGCTAGCAATGCAAATCAATCCACTTCCCAGCCATGTGTCCACACATCCCGCAGCTCGTTTTGATAATCAGAAAGGAGTTGTTAACAAAAGAGGGGGGGTTACCCTCTTAAGGTTCTATCTACTCTCACACACACACACACACACACACACAGAGGGGGGGGGGGGAGGAAGGAGAGATTGAGAGAGATAGAGGGAGAAGTAGGTATTGAGAGAGAGAGAGGAAAAAAGAAATTGAGGAAGTGCGGAACTACTACCGAGCGGACAATGAGCCATTGACTTTGAACCTTATCAAAGCTGAAGGTGGTAAGTTGAGACTCACAAGCATATGGAAAGAAGCACGACCTCAAACCTTGAAGCTTGATGATAAGCACAAGTATTTGTCGAGATTCGAGAAAGAGCACAAGGAGCTTGGGATGCATGATGGCTCCCAAGAGGAACACCTCGAATACAAAGCACTCGATTGCGACTACGATGTCCATTCCACCCTTGTCTCAAGCCTTCCAAGTGCCTTTGCACAAAGTTGAAGTAAATGATGATACAAGTAAATTAATATCATGGCTTAGAAATGGGCTCATTTGTGAAGTTTGATTGCATGTCTAAAATGTGAAAAGAAATTGTACTATGCATAGGCGTTAGGGAAATCAAACATGAACTTGTAATGCTAAGATAAATTGACTGTCTATTGCTAAAAGGTGAAGTTTAGGCCTTTTTATTGCCTTATTACTAGGTACTATTTGTTTGGGAAAGAATTTTCTTAATAGTCTTGAAAGGGGAAACCTAATAATGTTTCTAAAAGAGAGATATGTCTATTCAAGTCCCTTCCTTGGGAGGATTAGACATAAAACCGGACTTCTCAATCATTAAGTTATGCTTTGAATCATGGCATGAATCTACAAGGGATCTAGTAAACCCTAGATTAAATTAGATGTAAAGGTAAGATGATTCATAACATCATAAGAAATAGACCGTGCATGGTTAAGGTTACACATTCTAAGGGGAAATAATTGTGTGATATGAAGAGGCTTGAAATGCATTATCTTGACTTGCAACTTAAGTATAAATCAGGATTGCTATCTATATTATTTCTTAAGTAGTTACACTCTTTGGAGAATCATATTGGCAAGTTATTGACCCTTATGGGATATCCAAGGGCGTTGTTTTGAGTTGCATTTCATATTGAAGAGATGTTATTCTTGTTATGGAAAAGGATTGCTTTTATTAGCTTAAAGGTAGGCCATTTGCCTTGTTTCTGTTTGAATTTCTGTGAATCTCCTAAAGGGGAGAGTTACACTCGTTCCGAGGGTTTGTCAAAGTATAAATGGATCACCTCCATGATTGCACCACGGAAAAAAGATGCCAAGAAAGGCAAGAGACGCGGATGGGCACTGGTTGATACATTGGCCGAAGGTCGAGTGGTGTAAAGGCTACCATAGAACATTGATTGGCTCCTATGGTAGCTTGTAGGTCAAGGAGGCTTTGGACACCCTACGCTACCTAGGTCGGAGTTGAAAAAACTTCGTGGCCTAATATCTGCGGATGTTGGAAGACCCTATTCTAGATAAAGGGTGGATTATGGATTATGTCCATGGGACTTGGACAGGAGTATCCAGGTGTTTGGATATGGGTCTCAGTGTAAGGGATGGAAGGCTAAATTAGCATTGTACCTTGAAGAAGGTGTAGATAAATACATTATTGTAATTGTTTTCTAAAGGCCATTTGATCTTGTCCTTTTGTTTGTACCTAAATTACATGAATGAACCTGGTGCTAATAGGCTAATTAAGGGAGCTTACATGTTAAACATAAATGTGTTAGATTATTTAAATAACTAAAATACACCATTGAGGGAAGTGGGAGGTCGGAACCCCCAATGGGTCTATCCCATGGTTGGGACGTCTCAGTGAGTCGAGTTTTCTTTAAATGCAGTAGAATTAGGATAATTTAGAAAAAGGTTAAACGTAGGCAATATTATAGAGAGTCTAACTCCATGTCGTTTCAGGGGACTAGGGTGAGACTTTGCCTTAGGGACAAAGGGGTCGACGTGCTAGCTCCCTCTCGTTTCTCACTCTTTTTAAACCAAGTGCAACATGGGTTTGCTTCAGTTCGAGTGTTTTTGTGCAAAGCATGATGCATGAAGATCGACATTGGGAGACTTTTAGGTGACCTTAACTCTTTTAAGAATTGGATTTAGGTCAATCCTTGTGGCCAGAAGCATTCCCTTGTGAGGTAGACTCCAAGGAATATGGACAACAAACTCCGTGATATTCCAAGGAGTTGCGGATGGTGTCGCTTAGAAATATCTATTGATGGACCACTGAATGAGTGGAGTAAACAACTTTGCATGTGTTTGCCTAATGATGTGCTTTACGAATTCGAGTAAAAGGAAGCTAAAGACACTCTAAAGGGATTTTCCAAGTACTGTGATCTTGATTGTTAATAGGTGCCTCCTGCAACCATGAATGTTGATCTAGAAGAAAAGAAACCTCTCTTGAAGCAAATCAAGCTGCCTAAGTTCACGGGAAAAGGATCCAATGTTGAGACTGATATTGAAGTCTAGATTAAAACCCTTGAAGATTATTTTGATATGACAGGAACAAGTGTAGCTAACAAGGCTATGATTGTGAAGCTTAAGCTAATAGGTGAGGTATGCTTATGGTGGAAGTAGTGGTGTTGAGACAACACTACCACCAAAACCCTTCTAAGCTAGAAAGATATCAAGCAGGCCGTAAGACAAAGATACTTATTGCCTTTTTATCATTCTATCAAGATGAACAAGTTTGTTTCCTTGTATTAGCTAGGACTAAGCTTGATGGCCTATTATTCTCTGTTTGTGACACTTCAAAAATATGCGCCACCAATGAATGCTACCCAACAAGTGGCCAAATTGTGCCATGGACTAAATCAACCATTGGACACTCATCTAGAGTCCGAAGGTCGATTGACTTGTAAGACGCTCTCATACCGGTGTAAACGCCCCGAACAACGTAGTATGCTTAACAATTATGATATTCGCTTGTTTTCGGGATTTAATTTAAAAGAGAATGAACACTTAAAGCTAAAAATGAAAGTTACTCACAAAATTACAACCATGAAAATGTAAAAGTAATGGAGACAAAATTGAGGGGGTTGAAGATGGGCAAAACCAACACCCCTCCCGAAGGAATGTATTTCTGCTCAACCCAAGTCCCTTAGGGAAAAGCTCAGTTACAATCAACCTGAGAGTGAGGAGAAGTAATTCTCACTCTCACAAGATCATGCAAAGATGTATAAATACACATGCATTATCTATTATGCAATGATAAGAACTGATTTCTTTACAGTATGAGAGAAGAAAGAGGGGAAATCAGCCTTTCTCCATCGTTGATCAGCAGTACATGGATAGGGCTTGCTTCTTGTTACTTAAATGGAAGAAAGAGCTCGAGAAGGAGGTGCTGTAATGAATTTACAGGCTTGCTGTCCTGTAAAACAGTAGTGATAGAAGAGGGAATATGGAGGAATTTGATAATGGAGAAGTGGGGGAAGATGATGGGGATGGATGGGGCCAGTTTCTGGCTATCTATGGGTGCTGTACATGAGTTTACAGCAAAGAAAAATGATGCTGAATGAAGAAAAACGAGCTCTTATTTATAGGAGAGGGAAGAGCTAGTACAAAAGGGGAAAGTGGAGTAGCACAAGACAAGTGTCCAGCCACATGTCATGAGATGTGACAAGTGGTGGGACACTTGGAAACTTGTGTGACAAGTGTCTTGACACTTGTCTCTTCTCTACGGCCTTCCTTTTTGGGCTGAATACTGTCAAGAATAGAAACAACTATATTTAGTAAGCATAGTCAGAGTACAGAATTTACTATTTTTAGAATGACATCCCTATTTTTTAGGACTAGCATTTTTAGGCTAATTTGAGGCTCCTAAAATTTAGGGACCCCCCAATATGGGTGTTATATGAAAGCTTTTTCCGTGTACATCGCAAAAACGGTATTAGAATCTTCATGTGACTTTCCTATGCAAAGAAATGTGCATTTCAAGCTTTCAGCCCACACATGCACATTGTACAAGCATTTCATGATCATGCCATCTTGTTGATTGTAACTGTCTGTTCTGGCGGATCTAGCCCACACTTCAAGGCATCAATCCTTTCTGTGTGCGAGTCTAACCTTGATATGCGTGAGTTCTGGCCACAGGCGCCCAATCGGGCCATATAGGTGGAAGTGTGAACTATCTTTTCTCTAACCCACCGCGTGGGTCCACCATAACCTATGACCACTCATTAGTGGCTAGCTCCAATGCACTTTTTCTTATATCTAATTAGTGCAAAGGAAACAAATTTAATAAATCATTATATAGACAAATTAATGAAAAAGGATACAAATTCTGTTTCTATAGAGTTGTGACAACCGGCCAAAGCTTTGTTGATCGGGCCTAGTGGAGATCAACTTCTTGAAAGTAGTTATCTCTTAGAGAGCGGCAACGAAGACTAGGATGACTCAAAAGACCAAGAAAGTGGGTGAGATAGGGCACATACAAAAGAGATGTCCCAATCGTTGATGCTTCTATTGTAATGAGCTAGGGTATATTTAAGTTAATCGCCCTGAGTTGGATCAAGAAGAGGAGGAACAAGCAATGGAACGAAGTTATATAAGTTCAACATGCAGTGTATTCCAAGATTTTGATAGTGATGAATGCCTAGAGCTTCATCTTTGAAGGTGAATAGAAGTTCTAGAAATCTCTTCATGAGCTATAATAAGTCCTATACTTGTAATGGTCCCCAATTATTGCAATAACAATTGAGTTATAATACATCGCAATAACTTTTATCCTCGATTGCTTTGAGTTATCTTGAAGTTTGAGCACTTGTACGCAATCGGAGTAGCGCAGTGGAAGCTTGGCGGGTCCTAATCCATAGGTCCTAGATGGAATAATAACTTATCTTAGAGAATGATAAACACTAAGTTCCTTTCGAGATGAGGATATTTCGATTTCTCTAAGGGGTAGAGGATACGACATTCCGTGTTGTCCCAAACCCCCCAGCAAAAAAAAAAACGTGTGCAAATGGGGTCTGTTAACCCTTGGAACGAACAAGGCGCAAAGAAGGTTTAAGAAGGAGCATAAGAAGACAACGCGATAGAAAAAGAAGACCAAGAAGCACGGGAAAAATTTTAAAATAAAAAACAAGGCATACAAGAGATAAAAGCGCATTTTAGTCCTTTGTAAAAGTGCGCAAGGCCTCCTCTTGTGCAAGTTGTAAATGAAAGGCGCATGTAAAGGAGCCATGAGAATAGAAAAGAATAGGAAAAGAGTGGAAAAGAGGACCAAGGCCGGACAACCGGTCATGGAAATGGGTTGGGCGCCCAAGGGGAGAAGGGCATGTATAAAAGCCAAAAAGTTAATGGATAAGCTCATTCTTGGTGTGTGCGCAAACTAGCTCTCTTCTTGTTCTTGTTCTTGTTCTTGCTTCATGCTTATGCATGAGAGAGGGAGTGTGAGAGAGGGGGAGTGTGTGTGAGATCGAGGGATGGTGGAGAAGCTCTTCTCCTCTTCTCCTCTTCTCATCTTCTTCTTCTTCTCCTCTTTTCTCGCACGCGCAACTATGGATGTTGGAGCTTGGAGCATAGAGATGGAGCTAGCTTGAGCTAGCGCCTTGAATCATGGAGCCATCAAAGGATCCAAGGAAGAGGACTGCAACGATCGGATTTAATGGTAAGCTCACTATATCCTTGTGTGAGAGCGTGCATGACTATGTGAGAGATAGCTATTGCCACTCACTTAAAACACTTGACTTGATAAGCGGTTTGTAGGGTCTCAACGGTTGCTAGTGATAATGATGACATTTTGGTTCCGTTGTCGGGACAAACAGATTCAAGCTTAGAGTGCTTGTGCGCTCCAAATCAAGCAATAGAGTAAGAGTTCGTCTCCAAAACGGCACTTGGTGTAGGTAGGAAGTGAGAGAGTCAGAAGGTATTCGATCTCCTTTGCTGAATAGTTTATGTTTTGGAAGATTTAGGAACGTTAGTTAGATCAGTGCTATGGCGTTTTTTATTAGTAGGATGCATTAAGGTTGAGGAAAAAAGAAAAAAGAAAGAAAAGAAAAGTTTCAGTAGCAACTAGGAAGTAGGGAAAGAAAATAAAAGAAATTTTGAATACCTTAGAAGAAAAACAAAGAGTAAGGGAAGAAAGAGAGATCATTAAAAGAAGAGAAAGGGGGGAAGAGCTCATTTTAGTATGTGAGAGATTGAGAGAGAGAGAGTAGCAGGTCAAGAGAGCAACAATAGAAATCCGTCGTATCATCACTGTTGGTGATTCCAGATATGCTCAAAACCCTCCTTGCTGATTGAAGAATAAAGACAGGATCATCACTGGTGCACTTGTGATTTATTAAGTCATTCGTCATCGTTTTTTGTCGTTCTATATGTTTTCCCATTGCTTGAACAATGCCCTAGGCCTTGGACAGTTAAGCCCTAACTGGCCCCTCGAACGCTCGAATCACTTTTGTCCTCTCGGACAACTCTTGCCTCCGGTCCCACTTGGATGGCTGAGTTGATCCACTCGGACACCTAAAAGTTCCCTCGGATAGCTCTCACTCAGATGGCCTTGGATTGCCAAATTGTCCACTCGGACGCACCCTCTAGGACTTGGACGGGCATCCCTATCCGAGTCAGACCCTACCACTTGAATAGTCCAAATTGTACCACTCAGACAGCTGAGTCCGGGACACATACGGACAAAAATTTGCAACTTGGACATCTGAATTTGCAGACAACCTAAACCAAAACACATTTTTAGGGACCGTCTAGACCCCCCAAACATACCAAAGGTTGTGAGCTAATTACTGGGTGACCCTAGTTGGATCGCAGACCTGTAAGTGTGATCATAGAGCTGACCAACATCGGAATTTGCCCTGACAAGCCCAAGAACTGACCAAATCAGTCGGTCACTTATAGTTTACTTCCCAATAGAGATACTATTTGACTACTTGGGCAGACCATCCATCAGGACCCCATAGAGGATCGAAATTGACTGCCAAGTGTGATCGCAACTCGCGTAAAAGAGCTGCAACTATACGGAACTGATTAGCAAGGTGTATGTGTGAATGATTTCATTGAAGGTTGCACATTGCATTGTAGGCACTTAGGTATATGAGAAAAG
This sequence comes from Lygodium microphyllum, assembly GCF_053477565.2. Classification (NCBI taxonomy): domain Eukaryota; kingdom Viridiplantae; phylum Streptophyta; class Polypodiopsida; order Schizaeales; family Lygodiaceae; genus Lygodium; species Lygodium microphyllum. The sequence goes on from NC_141143.1 coordinate 153,899,935, forward strand.
TTGAAAGCCTGATTGTGCACAACTCACCTTGCATTGTACCATCCAAGTGTGTGAGTAAGCATAAACTTGCGAAGTGATTTAATTAACAAGGAACATACTAAAGGGGAATTAAGCTAAGAAACAAACCCACCAGTAGGACTTGCAAAACCCTTGGGACCACGGAAACAAACCAAGAAACCCAACACTGAGAAGTGAATAGTCTAAAACCACCTGATAATTGAGTGAAGAAAGGAACGAACCACAATTAGAGACGCGTCCTTAGCCAACCTAATTACTATCATTGACACCTTAGTGGTCCTAAGATGCCACGCCTTTAGGTATCAACCACTTCGGTACCACCGGCAGTGCGCAACATGGAGTATGATGAGCTAGTGAAAGAGCTCTAGAGTCAGTGTGATAGAATGAATGAGGAGTGAAAAGCTGTGCTTGCCGAGCTAGAAGCGGAAAAGCATGCTTTTGCAGCTTGCCGACTTGAAAAGACAAGGCAAATGACGGTATTCACAAGAGAAGTGACGGTGCAGAAAGAGGCCTTGAAGGCAAGACAGGGTGACAAAAATCTATGTGGCCTATATGAGGAAGAAAGGGAAAGCTGCATGGCATTAGAGTAACAATGTGCCTTTAACTCCAAAGAAAACAAACGCCTGGAGTTAGAAATCAAAGAGTTGAAACAATAGAGGGATGAGTTGAGACAAGAGCTGCAAGCCACAAAGATGCAAAGAGATGAAGAGGTTATAAAGAAGATAGCGGAGCTGAAGAATCAACTCCAGGCAGCACTCCATGAGCATGGCATCCTAAAGAAGCAGGAGAAATGCCAAGGCCAAGACAAAGAGAAGATGCATGCGATATGGAAAGAGCAAGAGCAATTGATAACCATCCTCTCACAAGAGCAAGACCAAAGTCTCGAACAGATGAAAGAGAAAGCTGGAGGATGGGTGGAAAGGAACGATGCTAGAATCAAGGATTTAGTAGAGCATGGTGCTATCAGAAAGCGAGGGTATAATGGCTGAAGGAAAAGTAGAAGCAATAGAGACGGGGCATAAAGAAATGCCCTAACATAGAAACATAAACGAAAACTATACGACAAAGCACAGACTGATAAAAGAACACAGTTAGGGTTAGGGTAACTCAGAGACAATGAACACAGTAAATAAATGAAGTGATATAACTACTGAATAATATGATGCTCATGCCGCAAACACACTATGTAGTGAATGAATAGTGAACCTCGAACTCTTGCAGTTCAAGGATCAGGGCAGGGGTAATGAGTTGGAGAGTGTGCCGTACTCCAAATGGATTCCGAATTGCAGCAATGCAGCCTCCGAATGTCGAACACTAGCAAACGCAGCAGTGAGAAGCTGGATCTGATGCAAACAATAGTGAGGAGAGAGAAAGACTAAAAACGCAGGCAGCAAGTAAGAGAAAGACTAAAAACGCAGGTAGGACAGCCTGCAGGAGGGAGAAAAACTAAAAACGTAGGTAGCAAGTGAGAGATAAAAAACGCAGGCAGGACAGCTTGCAGGAGAGAGAAAGACTAAAAACGTAGGCATGACAGCTTGCAAGAGAGAGAAAGACTAAAAACTTAGGTAGCAGGATTGTGGTGATGTGGCAGACTGTACGGCAGCAGGTCTGTACAAGAATAGTAGTCGCTTGGCTGGAATCAGCTCCAAACTGTGTGAAGAGGGTTGGAAACCAGGCACCAATTGATGGAGACAGCAATGGACAACTTCGGCTGAGATGTCCTCCGTGAACGGGGAGTGGGCAACAAGCTGAAACACCTGAAATCTGCAAAAATGAGATTAGAGAAGAGTGGAGGGTTGGCTACCTATTTATAGAAAATTAGAGTTATAGATCCTCTCCCACTTAACTCTCTCGATCCGCTCCCCATTTTAGGGTTTTGGCTAAAACAAGCCTAAAATAAGCATGTTTTGGGCTGTCTAAGTGACTAAGTGCATTTCTTAGCACAACATTCCCCTCTCAAACCCAAAATAGGGCTAGAAAAGTAGGCCAGCCTAAATTTTAATTTACCCCGAGGCATCCCACCCCAAAGTAGCCAGGGCATTGGATAAAGAGTGCACATCGGCTGCCCAGTGGCCTACCAAGACTACAGAGGTGATGGTTATCTTACCAAGGGAGCCCAAGTGATCACCCCAGAGAGGCCAAGGCATCAGACCAAGGGTGCTCGGTGGCTGCCCAAGGGTCTACCAAGTCCTACAAAGCTGGATGGAAACAACAATGGACTTGTTTGTTTTGTTTTGTTTTTTTTTGGGTGGTTGTTTGAAAAGTGTTTTGCAATACATAAGTAATATAGGGGTAGCGACCGATTAAGTGACAGATAGGAAAAGATAAAGAGAGTTTTAAACCCAAGTCATTCACAAAACTAGCAAGCCAATCCCTTACATTGACTAGGATAAGTGCCTAAGGATGATAAAAGTGTGTGTGTGTGCCAATCATGTGGTGAATATGGGGAGAGGCAAAAAAGATGATGGTGGGCTTAGGAAGACAAGCAAAGCAAGCAAGCAAGCAAGGGTAGGGAAACTGCCATTAGGAGAATTGCCATGTGTTACGCCATAAATATGGTGGATCCTAGAGTTGACCACTCCAAAAGATCGAAGAGGGATAAATGCTCACAGATGCATGTTTACATGAATAGAATGCCAATGCATGGGGTAATGCAAAGGGAGATGCAAGATGTTATGCTTATGCAAAATGCTATGCAACGGTGCCACTTGGATAGTGCCCTCACAGGGGAATTGTTCACTCGTCCAAGTGCCCTTTTACAATCAGGTCATCCTGATAGTGCGGATGAAGTTACAAATGTCCATAATACAATACAGAAGAATAAATGAATGTAATGTCTAAAAATTGTAAGCATCATCACTGTCACGATCAAGAGTTGAAGCCGCCTCCTCTCAAACTAGAAGGGAAAGCAAGAGGGAAGCAACCTCTCCCCGTCAAGCTGAAGAAGTAGGGGAGGGTGTACCCAAGCCGATCCTGGGTAGCAGGTACTGAAGAACCAGCCGGTTGACTGCTTTGGTTAAAATGTTTGCAAAATTATTTGATGAAGGCCCAAACTCTAGGTGAATAGTGCCTAGCTCAACCTACTCTGTGGAAAAGTGAAGGTGGACGTCCACATGCCGCGTCCAAGGTGAGATGATCGGATTGCCCGCAAGGGCAATGGCACTCTGGTTGTCCCAGTAGACAATTGTGGGAGAGACCAAGGAAAATGAAATGCCGCTAGTAAACTCCTCAGATAGATGGCCTCGATGGTGCCATCAAAGAGAGCTCGATACTCAGCCTCGGCCGAGGAAGCGGCCATTGTCTCCTGCTTACGGCTGGACCAAGAAATGGGAGCCATGCCCAAGGTAAAGAGGTAGCCGCCATGGGAACGTCGGGTGTCAGGATCTCTTGCCCAATTAGAATCAGTGTACCCTGCAAACATAAAATAGAACCATATATCAGGCCATAAGAATTAAGTACACCGCAAATAACGCAACACACGAAGACATGCAATCCAATGTGACATCCTAGGTGTTGTGAAATACTGATTGAGTATGCTAACTAAGTAAGCTAAATCTGGCGTAGTGTGAATTAACCAAAGAAGTTTTCCTACAACAGAACGATAGGTATGTGCATGTGCCATTTCCATGACTATCTGGTTCCTATGCTCTACAACTCCATTCTAAGAAGGGGAGTTGGTAGAGGCGAGTTGGCGAGAAATGCCATGCTGCTGTAGAAAATCGGAGAACTTGTGGGGGATAAACTCACCACCACTATCACTCCTCATGCAACCGATACGACGACCAGTTTGGTTATGAACCAGCAACACCCAAGCAGAAAAGTATGTGAAAGAATCGAACTTATGCTTGAGGAAGTATACCTATATGTATCTAGAATGATCATCCACTATCAAAAAGAAGTACAGTGCGCCATTCAAGGCAGCAGTGGATGTCGTTCCACAAAGATCAACATGAATCAATCTAAGAGACGCCTTAGCTCTATGTGAGGTTTGCTGAGAAAATGTGTACGGTGCTGCTTCCCGAGTTGACAAGCTTTACAGACATCTCGAGCTAGCTTCAGGCATGGAAGGCCCTCAACTAGCTCACGGCGTAACAACTCATAAAGTGAGTCATAACCAAGATGCCCTAAGCGAAAATGCCAAAGACGCTCATTGTTCGTAGGCTCCCGAGATGTGGCTAAGGCCTGGAAGCTATGGAATACAGAGCTCTTGGCTGTCGGCTCGGTCAGAAAGTGAGTCATATGGTATAGGCCATTAGGCTATGCCTCACCACAAGCAATCACTAAACCAGTCTGAGAGTGAAGTATCTTAACTATGGTTGCTGTAAAGAAAATCGCTCGCCCCAACCGGCAAAGTTGTTGAATAGATAACACGTTCACCCCAAGCTGAGGGATATGATATACATTGTCCAACGTAGCCAGATCTGGACCCTTGTCAATGGCAAAACTGATACAACCTTGAGCCTGAATCTTGGCCGAGGAGTTGTTTCCTACGCGGACCCGTCCGGCTGCAGGGCTCGGGAATGGAAAATGTCCGCTATAGGAGTCATATGATGTGTAGCTCCATTGTCCACAATCCAAACAGGAGCTGAAGTGCTCGACTGTGATGAGTGGGCCTCTGCGGTAACCTCGTGAGGAGGCAACTCACATATGTGGACGAGACTCGCATTTGATGTCTCTATGGAGACGATGTGGGCCTTTGCAGACCAGTAAGACAAGCCCTCTGGAGTTGAGAATGTTGTCGACTGAGATGGCTGAGCAGTGGCAGTATGAGTTTGACCTTTAAACTACCCCTTGCTATCACCCTGCCTTCCCTGCTGGGGGTTGCGCAACTGAGGGGCGGGGATCTGAGACTTAGGTTTTTGTGCTATGCCTCTTGCCTTTGATCGACACTCGTCGTCAAAATGGCCAGCCTTTTGACAATGTTGACAATACCTATTCTTTTTAGGTACATTCTGCTACCGAGGTTTGAGGGATTGGGATGTTCCTTGTGAATCCTTGGATTGATTTTGCTTTTGAGTTTGATTTTGATTTTGAGTGGAGGTTTGGTTTTGTTTGCCCTTCCCTGTTGCCCTTTCTGAGAATGAGTAACAAGAGCCCCCTCTGAAGAGGAATTCACATGAAACTGATCCAACAACCGTGTATAACGCAATAACTGACACTCAAATTCATAGAATGTAGGCATGGTAGAGTTTGAAACTATGCCTTCCACAAAATTGAAGTATTTCTTGGGGAGTTTGTTTAGGGACAATGTGACTTGATCGTCAGAGGACTTAGGAGTCCCTGTAGTGGAGAATTCAGCGAGGAGACGTCGATACTCAGCCAACTTGACTTTCAAGTCAACCCGGTCAGTGATTTTGAAAAGCTAAAGCTCATGGTCAAGATTAATACGACGGGTCCTATCCCGAACCACATAGTGGTTAGTCAAGTGTGCCCATCGCTTTGACGCTAAGTCAAAATGTTGAAGCTGAGAATGAAACTCAGGCATTAAGCCTTGCATCAACTCAACAATAGCGGAGGCATTCCTAGCCTTCCATGAGCGGACAACCTCGTATGGAACAAGTGCGGGATCGGGTTGGGGTTCCAACCCCTGCACAAGATCCCATAGTTTATGGGAGTCAAGGACATGTCTCATCAAGTTTGACCGAATAGTAAAGTTTGATCCGTTAAAATGAGTCTTGTCATTAAATGCATGCTCGGTAGAAGATGAGCTAGAACCATGAGGTGTCGGGTAGGTAGGGTAAGATGGATGTGGGGGATAAGATTATGGAGGGTAAGATGGTGGAGGTGGATGTGTCTGATAAGAAGAAGGAGGAGGGGGAAAAGAAGGGTAGGCTGAAGTAGGCTGTGAGTGTCCAATGAGTGCCAATTGAGGCAGAGGCACTAGAACATGAATGTTTCCATAAGGTATCGGTGTAGGTGGAGGCATTTTGACACGAAAGCCCGGACCAAAGTGAGGCTAGGGCACAACAGTATGACCAGAAGGTCCACTAGGTAAAGCCATGGAGACAAATTGTGGAGTCAACTGATCCACACTTGGGAGAGATTGGGGGGGATACCCAGGCTACAATGATCTCGAAAGTGTGTGTGAAGTAGGTGGAACACCACTTGGTAGAGGTAAGGATGAGGTCCTAAAGGATGTGCCTATGTTTCCATAACCCCCCGGTGTGATGTGCGGTGCGATATAAGGTGTCTGAAATAGAAAAGTGAATGGTGTGAATGAAAGTGGAGAAGCAGCGGATGGATGTGATGGGATGGGTGGGTTTTAAAAATGAGGTGTATGAGATGCAGATGTTTTATCATTTAATAATTAGAAATGAAAATGTGAAGATGATGATGCACCATACAATGAAGAAAAAATAACACCAAATTCATTCTGATTTTGTGAAGTAGACGGAAAAGAAGGAAGGGTAGAAAAAGAGGTACCCGGCTTTTTCTCATAATCCCCACGACGTGTGTTAACATATAGGAATTGATCCTCAAGAGGACCTTTTTTGTAGTCAACAGACTGAATTCTTTCTTCCACATGATCTCTACCATAATATTGCAAAGCAGAAGAGGTAAAAGAAGAAGGAACAAAAGACGAATCTAAAGTACCTTGCACCGGAGTGGATGGAAGAGAATGAAAGAAAGGAATATACTCCGGGTCTTGTTCTTTAAGAGGGGGGCTCATCCCTGATGGAGGTCTCAACGGCCCTGCAGCATCATTAGATTTATGCGCACCATCTGAAGAGAGAAATTCATACATACCTTCATTTAGAAGCTTTTCTTGAAGGGCAATCCTTCGATTGAGCTCCTCAATCTTCTTTCGTCTATAAGCTATGATCAGTTTGTATTCTTTAGAGGCCAGCTTGCGTAGCTTTTCTTCCATGTAATCAGAAGTGTCTTCCACCATATCGGAACTTTGTGGAGTAAGCTGATCGGCCCACTCTCGCTTGGTTCTCGACATAGTTGGTTTTGGAGACCGAATCGGTGTTGTTGTGTTCGAAGTCATTTGAGCCTACTGTAGTTCTTACTTCTTGTGTAGAGCTTTCAGATCAAAGGCCTAGGTTTCTTAGAGAGTACCAGGCTCTGATACCATGTAAAGAAATGCCCTAACATAGAAACATAAACGGAAACCATACGACAAAGCACAGACTGATAAAATAACACAGTTAGGGTTAGGGTAACTTAGAGACAATGAACATAGTAAATAAATGAAGTGATATAGCTACTGAATAATACAATGCTCATGCAGCAAACACACTATACAGTGAATGAATACTGAACCTCGAACTCCTGTATCTCAAGGATCAAGGTAGGGGTAATGAGCTAGAGAGTGTGTCGTACTCCGAATGGACCCTGAATTGTAGCAATGCAGCCTCCAAATGTCAAACACCAACAAACGCAACAGTGAGAAGTTGGATCTGATGTAGACAGCAGTGAGGAGAGAGAAAGACTAGAAACGCAGCCAGTAGGTGAGAGAAATACTTAAAACGCAGGCATGACAGCTTGCAGGAGAGAGAAAGACTAAAAACGTAGGCAGTAGAACTGTGATGAAGTGGCAAGCTGTACGACAGCAGGTTTGCACAAGAACAGTAGTCACCTGGCTGGAATCAGCTCCAAACTGCGTGAAGAGGGCTGGAAATCAGGCACCCACTGATGGAGACAGCAATGGATAGCTTCAGCTGAGATGCCCGTACTCGATCTCGGGATTTAGCTCCATGCTGACCAAGTGACCAAGGCTAGAAGAAGAGGAGGAAGAAGATGTAGAGGATCCTTAATATCCAAGATTTTCACCTGAAAGGTAACTTGCAGTAAAGAACAGTAGACAGAGTGAACGGGAGAACCTGAAACTCAACCTCGGGAGAGAAGCCACTAGCTTTGTGCATCCATGCAAGAAGGAATACGAAGGCCTCGTCACCAAGTTGTGGCTGAACCTCCAAGGCCCCGATCTAGGTAGATCTTGGAGATCCTGGGAATCAATAGGTGAGATGACTGCTGGAAGAAAGCCACCCCATCCAAGGGTAGAAGAAGAAGGTAAAAGGCATTCACCAGGGTGTGCAAAGGATTGAGCGGTGGGTGAGGACCCCCTTTGAAATTGGAGGAATAGGAGTCCCCTCTGAAGTTGCAATAGATGTAGATGCCCCCTTGGAAGGCAAAGAAAGATCATCCCCCTCTGAGGTAAATAGGAAAAATCCAAAAACTCATGGATCACGGACTCTGAAATGTCTAAGGATGAAGGAAGTGACACCAGTTGTACCGAATAAGGTAGGGGTGGTGAAGAATGCCTAGAGGTGGCCTCTCGAACCTGAGTAGGCAAGGGTGAAGGGTGGGGCTCAAGCTGAGCAATGAGTGGGCAACAATCACTTTTTCTCAATGGAGCGGACCGGGAAGCCAAAGAAGAGGAAAGAGTCGAGGAGCCACTGTCTCTCAAAGGAGCGGACTGACGAGGAGACGATATCAAACAATCACTGTCTCTCGATGGAGCGGACTGTAGAATTGCGGACCGTGGTAGCCACTGTACTCGAAAATAGGTGGGAGAAGATTGCAATTGGCATTGCGACGATCTCCAGGAGGTCGTAGTGCCAATCGATCCTCCATGTGCTCGAAAGGACTTAGTGTGCATTGGATGCGTCTTATTGCCTTGAGCATATTACTTTGATAGATAGCCGATGTAGAACGATCTCTGTGGCTCAGAAAGGAGAGGTGGCATAAGGAGTGCCTCGTGGAAGACGCATATACTCGGAGGGGGTGGGGAGCAAAGGTCGAAGTCGGCAAGCTTCGATGGGATGACCGTTCGTGCCATAGTAGGAGCACCCAGTAGTTTGGTCATCAAGGGGTGAGAGGGTAGTGGAAGGGCTAGAAGTGAGCTGCCAATGGGAGGAGGATGCTACCAGCAGTAAGAGGTTGCAACCGGTAGAAAAATGCAAGTGAGGAGAGAGAAAAACTAAAAACGCAGGTGAGGAGAGAGAAAGACTTAAAACGCAGGAAAAACCAATAGTAGCAGTCAGCATGCTAAAATCAGCTCCGAACAGTCTGGAAACAGGCGCCAGACTATTGTAGACAACAATGGCCAGCTTGGACTGCGATGTCCTCTGCGTTCGTGGTGTGGGCAATAAGCTGAAATACCTGAAATCTGCAAAAACGAGATTGTTTTCTGAATGGAGAGTGATCAGCAATAGTCACTCTGCTGTAAACAGCTGCAAACTGTGGGTAGAAGACTAGAAACAGGCGCCAGACTGTAGATGACAGCAAGGGACAGCTGAGACTGCGATGTCCTCCGCAAAAGGGGTATGGGCAGCAAGCTGAAAACACCTGTAACCTGTAAAAACGAGAATTTGATGCAGCGGAAGAAGAAGAGAAGTGGATGCCGAGCCCACCATCGGTCTTTGCGTCACTGGAATGGAGGATCTTTGCCGTTGTTTGAGTAGATCTAGCTCTGATACCATGTCAAAAGATGACGTATCAGCGAGACAGTAGGGTTTGAGGGGAGGAATATGGAGTAAACTCGGCAAACATGGAGAAGAGAAGAGAAGAGAGACAAAACTCTGATGAACGGAATAATGAAGTTTTGAATCATGGAGTGAATGTGATACAAGGGAACAAGGGTGCCGTAGCACAAGGAAGGTGATGAAGACAGCCATGAACCAGGAACCACAATGTCCTCCTAAAGGGGTGTGAGGGTAGTGGAGAGGTTGGAGAGAAGAGGTGACAGACTAAATGAATCAGCCGTAAGGAATGAATGAGAGAGTGGCCTATAAATAGGCATTGTCAGTCTAGGATAGCGCCCCTTTTTGGGACTACAAACCCTAAACGCAAAACGCAGAAACGTAAAAACGCAAACTGCGGGTGAAGGGTTTCTCAACACACATCGTGAACTGACTATCATTCATGTCCTCTTGTAGGTTCATACAAAAGGTTGGCAATAGGGTAGCTCTCATCATGAGTCTAGTCATAGCACAACTATCTATGCCCGCATTTATATAAAAAAAGAGGGGTGGTAGTCACTTTTCCTTTGCAGTGGGCTTTTTCTTAAGAAGGATTCTTAGGAGACGCAGATAGTTACGAGTGGTAATAAATGCCGGATCTGGACATGAAGAAAACTCCTTGAGGAAGTATGCAATAGATGGGCGAATATATTTTTCAGTGAAGGTCATACACTCCTCAGGGATCGCGGCATTAACATTGTAAATTCGTGGAAAATATTACCTTCCATGCACCTTCGGATCAAAATCTACTATATCTCCTTGGGTAGGGCTTGTAAGTTGGATTATTCCTTTCATATAGCAATGTGTTGTAAAAAGCCATCCACGCATCCATATTGTCGTCCTATATGTGACTTCTCCACTTCGGCTATGATTCATAGCTCTTAATTGCTCTAGGCTCATCCATCACTTTATCCTCCCAGTATTTGGCTGATTTCCTCTGCCATAGTGTTGGTTGCCTTGCCTTTTTTTCTAGCCACCTTTTGCCCAACCACATTAAAAGTTTGATCACCTCCTCCACCTACTGCATGAGCATTCTTTAGCATGTAGCATTCCATCTCCACCTCACTCTTCTCTTGTTCCCCTTTTTGGGCCTGAGAGGGGGTGTTCACTGTTGAGAAACCCTTTACCCTTCATTCGCAGTTTGCGTTTTTACGTTTTTGCATTTTGCGTTTAGGGTTTGCAACCCCAAAAAGGGGCGCCATCCTAGACTGACAGTGCCTATTTATTTATTTATTTTGCAAATAAAGTGTGGCTAATTATATTACTTCAGAAAAAACCTGAAATACAAAGAAGTGCTCATGCTTAACACACTAGTTGGAGAGCTGATGTAGAGTCACAGATATATCGAGTATACAAGCCTCTTAGGGCGGTCTAGGGCGGATGGGGATGGCTGCCCCAAGTGCGCATGAAATGAAAACGGAGCTCCTGACGAGCTCGAGACTCGCCTTACACCTGGTCCCATCGGCCGCGAAGGGAGTGGATGATGGAGGTCCAGAGCTTTGCTAAAGTCGCATGTACCAAAAGTCTCTCCCCGCCAAAAACCTCCTAACACTGCGCCTTCCAGATATGCCATCCAATGAGACTCCCTACGATCTCCCATACCTCAGAGCGGTCTGCTGTGGGCTCCAATACTTGGCGGATGGGTAGCGCCTCCAAGCCGGCTACTACATACGACCCAGCCTCAATAAGGAAGATCGTGTCCTGCATCCTAGCCTCATACAGAAGGTGACAAACTTGGCTGACTACCTGCCAACAGAAAGCTCCCCATGAGATACATCCAAGGCTGGATGCTATATGGTGGAGGATGTGGCATGCTCCTCTCCACACAAGTTGTGCTGCCTCACACGACCAAAGGCAATGCTTTGGAGTTTCCAGAAGCTGCTGTGTACAGCGTTTGCACCCTCCATCCTTCAGCATCTGAGCTAATCAACTCCCCACCGCCAAGCCTCCTTGTGCCACTAGCCATAAGAAATATGATACCCTCCTCGGCCTCCAACTGTCCCATAGGCGGCGCCAAAAAGGCCATCGGAAAGCATTCGTGATGTTGTGCTCTGCCCAGTACCTGCTACGTGACGGTGCCCAGTCCATGTCCTCCTGCATCAGCACATGTCTGCCAATCTTGGCTGTGTACTCCAGGAATCTCAATGGCTTCTTGGCGACCGTAGTGGCCAGCCATAGCCACTCTCTTGGATCCCACTCCAGCTCGTCAAGTGGCCTGCCTTCCAAATCCAGAGGCGCCACTCTCAGAGCTCCTTCTAGAAAACATAGCGGTCCAGTCGCCATGTCTTCCCTTGAAGACCAATCACCCAAATCCTCCTCCATGAAAGGACACTTATCCCCTCATCCTGGTGCCCTATGTGAAGGGCTAGACACCCCCCCTCTAGCACAGTGAAGAAAGTCCCATGTGGGGCGCCGTCCACTCTACCTGCCACCTTTAGGAGGATACTTGTCGGTGAAAACTTAGTGGTCCATATCTCCTCGAGCTCTACCGGCTCTTGTATTGGGGGGCCAAGCCACTCCTAAGATATTGTTGTACCAATCTCTCTTCTCCTCAGCTCAACTCCTCTTTGGCAACCTGATGCCTGTTGCAACACCTCCTCGTCCACCATCCTGTACACCTCCCGCTAGGTCCTGATGGTGCAGGCCGGGCCGGCCTCCCAACCGGCCCACTGGATGTGGGGGCTCTCGCCAATTTGTATCCCCTCCTGATTTCTGACTTGGGGGTTCCAGATCACTGACTGGTGGTCTATCTCCTCTTGGCAGGCTCGGAGCTCTGAATTAGGGCCTTACGGAGGCCACAGAGAGAGAGAGAGAGAGAGAGAGAGAGAGAGAGAGAGAGAGAGAGAGAGAGAGAGAGAGAGAGAGTATATTAACGTCTCTAAAAGGCCAATGTGGCCTATGAGACCAAAACAGTACATACAATGATGATGGTGTGTTTCTCATCTAGAACGAGAAGAAAGATGAAGAACATGCCTATAAGACTGAAAAGGAAATGAAATGAAATGAAATAGTGTCCCATAAAGGGAAACATGTCAGTGATCTGAAAGTGAGAGTAGAGAAAGGAAAACTCTCCATCAATGATATGTCTATTCTCTAGGGAAGTGTATCTCTGCATAGCTAAGGCGTCTTGGCATCTGTCTCCTGTGGCGCTCAATGATGGCTTTAATTTGTCTGTGGTGTGGATGTCTAGGCCTTCGTCCGGGTGGACGTGGGCGCCTAGACCGGCTAAGTGCCACTGCTCTATCCAAAGGGACACCTACAGAAGATGAGGTCCAATGATGATGTATTCCTGTAGGCTGTGTGGCAGTAGTAGTGGTATCTGCCATACTCTGTTGTGTATCCATGAAAAAGTCAGTGACTGCTCTCTGTCTATGTGAGCCGAGCTGTGGGGGCCTCCTACTCCGTAGAATTGTTGCTCTGCGCCTCTGGAGCTCCAAGAGAAAAAATCCCAAGCATCTCTGATCCTCATACTGCATGATCCGTCTCAGGGGTCCAAAACCCTCTCGAAACAGACAGTGGTATCTACCTCGTATGTCGTAATATACAGTGCATCGGCAGATGTAGTGTTCCTCTGTCTCTGGCTCTCTGTCGCATAGTGGGCATATGCGTTCTTTTGTCTGTATACCCTCCCATCTGCCTGTCTCAATCCTCAGGTGGTGGGATGAGGTGTGGATCTGACCAATAGCTGTGCGTAGTCCATGAGGCAGCTGTGTGTCCATGTAATTGGGTCGGGTGATGAAACCATCCTCAGATACTTGGAGGAAGTGGGTCTGGTAGTGTGCCATCCTCGTGCCATGGGGCGAGGGGGGTCGGATCCAGGTCTTCTCCGTATCTAACTTCAGTATGTCTGCTCTGATCACATGGTTTAGCTCTGATCGGCTTAGGTCAAGTGTAGGGCAATCCAGGCTATAGTCAAAGGGGGGTAGTCTGTCAATCTGCAGACCATGTAGACGCATCCATGTGCTCATCTGAGCATACCAACAGTGTCTGTCACCGTCTGCTGCTAGTTGTCTAGAAGAGGCCAGGGCTAGCCGTGGGTATCTATCTTGGGGGAGCTCCCATAGTCTATGTATGAAAGTCACTGCCTGAACCAAGGCCTCAGCCACCATGGGTGATGCCCCCAACTCAGCTCTGATAATCTCATGTGGGGTCGAGCTCTTCGCTCGTATCATGCGTGAGATCATCATGACCAGTGGTCTTTCCATATGCTCCCATCCATCATAGTATTCCTTCTCTGGTCCATCCTGGTCTCCCAAAGGCTGTCTCCTCGTGTGAAACAGACTCGGACCCCAAATAGCTGCCCCATATAGGAGTGTGGGTGTAACCAAGGTGTCAAAAAGCCACAGTTTGGTGCGCGGCTATGAAATTGTATGTGAGCACATTGCCTCTCCAATGCCCCTAAGGCTGCATATGCTTTTGCCAAACGAGCCTCTGATGTCTCTCTCCAAGAGAACTGTGGTCCCTTCAATGTGACCCCCAAATAAACATACTGCCTAACCATCTCCACTGGCTCTCCGTCAAAAGTAAACTGGTGCTCAGCTCTTGTCACCCAAGCAGCTGAAGTGTTAAATACCATAACTTTAGTTTTCCCAAGGTTCACCTTAAGATCTCTATCTCTGCAAAAAGCTGATAATGCATCCAAGTGTCTATTTAGTCCCTCAGGTGAGTCAGATATAAGTACAATATCATCGGCATAAAGCAGTAATGGTATCAGCACTCCAGCTAGGCTGGCTCCGGCCCCACCTGTCCTATCCACATATTCTGAAATTTCATCTATATACAGCCCAAAAAGTGTCGGTGAAAGTGGACAGCCTTGTTTCACCCCAATGGTGCTATTGACTGTATCTGAGATGCCCTCAGGTGTTCGTACTCTGCCTGTCACTGTCTCATATAGGGCATAGATACTCCACTGTATCTCTACGGGCACATCAATGTTTTGCATTCTTTTCATGAGTCTAGCACGTGGCACTGTGTCAAAGGCCTTGCGAAAGTCCACAAAACAGCAATAGATCTTTTTCTTGAATGCCTTGCCTTCTTCAATGATTGCCCTCAACGTAAAGATATGGTCTAGAGTTGTATGTCCCCTCCTGAAGCCAGCCTGGCCTTTTGACCTCAGGCCATGCATCTCGGCCCATTCACTCAACGCTTGTTCCAGGATAGAGCCATATATCTTGGCCAGCATGTGTCCAATCATGATAGTTCGGTAGTTACTAGGTAGCGCGGGGTCTCCACTCTTAAAGAGCGGCACAATAATATGGTTTGACCAACAGGTTGGAAATCCCTCACAAACTGCCCTATTAAAGATGTGAGCCAGCGTTGGTGCCAGAATATCACAGGCATGCGTGAAGTGTTCAGCCACTAAACCCTCATGGTCTTGGGCTCTTCCATTTTTCAGCTTCCATATGGCATTCCTCACTTTTTTTTCTGTGAAAAATCTGCAATTTGCTGGTCTTGAGGTTGAGGGGAGTGGCATAGGCTCTTGGCCAGGGATATCATAGAGTGTGCAAGCATATCCATGCCAATCATCCGGTCTAGTAATTTGTAGGGGTGGCTGGCTCTCATGCATCTTTTTCCACGCTCTCTTGCTGTCCTGCCCCAAGAACATGGAATACATTTCTGTTTCTAGTCTGCTCAGGTATTCCTGCTTCTTTTTGCGTACCAACCGTCTGAAGAGTGTTCGAGCATGCTTATGGGTGCATATACCAAGTGCCAGCTCTTGCTGAAAACGTGCTCGTGTCTCTCTGCACTCATCATCATACCAGCCATTCTGTGGAGCATTACCTCGTGGAGGTTTATCTGACGGTGTAGTGTGTGGGAAAGCGTATGCTGCTGAAGTGTGTATTATCTCGGCCAATTGTCCTGTAAACTCATCCAGAGAGGCCTGTGTGTCTAGCTCCCTCAATGCATCTCGCACAGTAATGCTGTATATGTGTGAGGTCGCTTCCACAAAATCATAGCGTGGTAATTTTGGTATATGTGACTGTGCTTCATGTATATCCCCATATTGCATTGTGAAAGCTAGAATAGCATGGTCTGCTACTAATCCAATTGGTCTGTCCGAGATTTCAAAACTTTTTATGTCAGGTAGCAAGTTGGGTGATCCAATCAAATAGTCCACTGTGCTTGACCCCTTCTTGTTATTCCAACATGTGAAGCCATTAGATCTTGGCCACTGTGGTAGCCCGTTAAGGATGGCCAAACCATGTGCACTTCCTAGTGCCAGTAGGTGTGTTCCATATTCTGTTCTCTCTCTATCTTGGGCTGATCTAACTAATCCCACTTCATCTAATGCAATATCTCTGAACATCTCATCACTAGTGTCAAAGAAAGCAGATTGGTTGTTTCCTGTGCGTGCATTAAAGTCTCCTGCTAGTAGAACATCCCCAATTCTCATGTATCCCATTATGTCCTCATATAGTGGTGTATACGGGGATGCCTCTTTAGGGGCAAACTTAGAGTATGCAGGGGGAAAATAGCATATGGCAATATACATGTCGCGAGTTCTGCTTGTACGTAACCTGATCCACATGTATCTTGCCTCTACATCTCTATGTACCACTTGGACTGTATCTCGGAGCTCTTCTCTAAATAGAATTGCCACACCTCCTGATCCCCTCGTCCCTCCAGGCCGTCTAGGCTGAGGGCGATATACACTTTCCCATCTGTATCCATATACATCAGGTAAACGGCTGTCTTTACATTGATGTGTCTCAGTATACATAGCAATGTCTATACCTTTGAAAGTATCCTCAAAATAACCTACATCTGTCTTAAGGGAGCCATTGCAATTCCACAGTGTGAACTTCAGGGTCTCATAGGCCGCGCACCGTCATGCCGTCCTTTTCTCTGTGATGATGACTCTTCCATCTCTGTATACAGCCCATTTACCTGCTTTCCGTGCCTCTAGAACACGTGGCATATTTTCCCTCCTGTGGGCTAACTGGGCTGGGGTGAGGTCTTCATCTAGGTAGATCTTTTCTCCTTTGAGAGCGATCCTCTTAGAGAGTAAGGCTCTCTTCTTTTCCAGGTCTCCAAACTTCAAGATGAGGACTTTTGTTTTTGTGTCAGCCTTCCCGACTCGCCAAGCCCCAACGATGGGTACATTTGTAGCTCCAATTTTGGTGGCAAGAGCTGTAGCATCTTCAATTGGGGAGCTTTTCTCGTCTAGTCCAACCACTCTTACGTGGAGTGTGCGTACCCGCCTTTTTGCCTCTTCTTCCAAGGTGGCATTCATGACTTCCACTTTGTTGCCATGCATTCCTTTGTTCTTTTTTGCCACATCTATCCATTCTGCATTTTCTTTGACGGTATTCTCAACATTCTCCATTTTCTTTTGGGTGCCTTCCACCACACTTGCATAGGTGTACATGTCCTTTTTTAAAACATCCATTTCTTTTTGTAGTTCCGGTGTGGTTTGTGGTTCCTTTTGTGTGTCCAGTTTCTTTTTGCATTCGTCTAGTTCTTCTTGTAGATTAGAGATCAATGAGTCTTTCTTTGCCATGCGTGCATCCAAAGTTTGCATCTCCTTTTTTAGAGAGAGAGAGAGAGAGAGAGAGAGAGAGAGAGAGAGAGAGATTAGTGTGTGCACATTAGGCAATGGAGATGGGTGAATATGTGGTAGGATTGTGACCCAAGCAAAAAAAAAAAGAACGGGAAAAAACGTCAATTTTCAGTCAACAGGCCTGGAATAGCCATTCCAAATAGGGAACGACAGGGAATGGTAGGGAACGGCCTTGGGAACGGTAGGGAACGGCCTTGGGAACGGCAGGGAACATTCCCTGGCCGTTTCACCTCCTTGGAGGGTTTGGAACGCGTTAGGCCGTTCCTACAGGCCGGAACGACCGTTCTTTGTTTCTATGGTTTGCCCTCTGCACACCCATCTAAATCCCAAGTGGATGCCCCACTTTGTGCTACAGTCCGGGTCTGTAAGGAAACCATTCGACTTTTGCCAATTGATTTTTGTTCCGGTTGTAGTACAGAACACCTCGAGAGCTAGTTTCACTCTCTCTAGCATCAACTCATCGTCCTCTATGTAAAGTGCTGTATCATTTGCATACACTGAGTCTAACAACTTCGTCTTCTCTCAAGGTCGCATAACCCACTCACACATGATTTGAGGAATTGAGACATCACCTTTGCAAAGAGTAGGAACAAATATGGGCCTCTGGGCGGCCTTGCCGTACAAATCTCTCTAGCCGAAACTCCTCCCCTTGCTTGCCACCTATGAGAACCCTGCTGGTAGCTGATCTGCAAAGTGCGAAGACCCCCCGGATCCATGCTTGGGGGAAGCCCAACCTCACCATGGTGCCCTCCAAGAAGTCCCGGTCCACCCTTTCATAGGCTTTCTCAAAGTCCAGGAGTAGTATAGCCAATCCTTGACCACTGTGCTGGGCCCACTCGGTTGCCTCAAAGAAGGTAAAGACATTGTCTAGGATGCTCCTATCCTAGACAAAGCTTGTCTGTGTGTCATGACTGATGTTTGGGAGCGGGGTGGAGTCGCTTACCAATCATCTTTGCCAGTGCCTTTTAGGCTACTGACAACAGGGTGATCGGTCTCCACTAGGATATATCCAACCGGTCTCGCCCTTTGGGGAGGAGACTGGTAAGACCTGCCGATAGACTCCTTGGCATCCATCCTGAGCTGAAAATCTCCTGGAAGGCCAGTAGTAAGGGGTCCTTCACTACCTCCCAGTAGGTGGTGAAAAAGGCCTTAGAGAGGCCATCCTCTCTCGGGCATTTCTGTCCGTCCTATGTGTGGAAAGCCTCCTCTAATTCCTTCTCTGTGAGGGGGTCTAGGAGGGAGCGTCCCATCTCTTCTGTGACGAGGGACGGGATGTGATCCCAGACCTGCTGTCTATATTGCTGTCCTCTGGTTGAGGCTATCTCCTATTGGAAAAGGTGTCTGTAGTAGTCGGTGGCAATCTCCATCACCTCATTTGGGGAGAGCGAATCCTCCCTTACTGATCCTGAAGGCTGCGTATTTGCTCTCCTGGGGTGCGGGGCTGATGTACCTATAAAAACTCCTTGCACATTGTGTCCCCCTTCCGTACCCAGAAGGTTATTGAGGTGCGGAATGAGAACTCCGAGCGCCTCTCCTCTAGGCCGGCGATGGTTACTCGTGCACGCACCTCCTATGCGCGGAGGATGGGATCCCTGAGTGCATCTTGTGGTAATCTCTGCATAGCTGCTAGGTCCCGCCAGAGTGTTGTAGCGAGGACGTAAAAATTTGATGCTTTGCTTATGTTTAATTGACATTTGATTAAAGGATTAATCAAATGTGCAATTAAAAGATGCACATGTGTTGCACATTTGAGGTGCAAGCTACTTTTTCACAATTGAAGGATGAAGGACCCTGTGAAAAAGATGGGTGTCAAAGGGAAAAGTTGTAACAAGTTACACTTGTTAGATTCTAGATGAATTTTGGTGTCAATTTGCCCCTAGGACCATTAATTGGCCATTAAGTGTCAGTGGTGACACTAGGGACTAGGCATTAATTAATGGATTAATCCATGTCCAAGGGTCAATTAATGCATGGGACCACTTCGGGTTGCAAATGGCCTAGCCAATTAATTTTTGGATGGGCAAGGCCAATTTTCTGGGCATGGATTAAGGGCTGAATTAATTTTCGGAATTAATTAATTCTGAAAATTAATTAAATGGCTGGAAATTGCTGAAAATGGATTAAGACAGCTGGCACTTGGCAAAACTTTCCCATGCAAGTGGGGGAAAGGCTAAATAGGGCTGAAGGGAGAGGGAAATCTCGTTTTTTTTGGAGCTGTTGGGAAGAGGTGTTGGACTGTTGCTGCCAGCTTTTGGGGCCATTTCCCAGCCATTGGAGACCATTTTGGTGATGGAGATTGCATATTCTTGACCTTGGGAAGTTGGCAATTGCTGTTGATGCACTTTCTCCTGAAGATCACAGTCTCTGATTCTCCTATTGTTGTTGGTGTATCCGTCTGGGGCTGGTATAGCAGGGCAGCAGCAGATTTTGATCAGTTCTTCGCGACAAATCTCAAAATTTTCTCTCTCTACAGCATTCGCTCATCTCCTTCAGCCTATGCTTAGCCATTCTCAGCAATTCTTAGCCATTCGGAGATCTCAGCCATTTTTGGTAGGCTGATCTGTAATTTCTGCAGTAAACCCTAATTTACAGCAGAAATTAGGGTTTAGCAGCCACCTTGGGATCCGTACTAGAGATTGAAGGCTCAAGGGACTGAAATCAGCAGTTGATAATTGAAGATTATCAAAGGATTTCAGGAGCCAACCCATCCCGAATTGATTTGGGGCAGCATTTGGCCAGCCAAGGGTTAAATTGGAGAAGAAGTCCTCGGTGAATCAAGGGACAAATGACCCAAAAGGCTTGCTGGTCATTTATGACAGCAAGAGCAATTGGTTAGCAGGAGGAGATTGAAGAATCTCGAGTTGTACTCCTTCCAATTGAATGAAAGCTAAAGAAATACGGCAAGGGGCACCGGTTTTGGGGCCAACAGGGAGTCTACTATCCAAGAATGTTATGGTAAAGTGTGTATTTTATTTTATGTGCATTTATTTATTGCTGTAATTAACTCTTAGATCAGGTTATCACCACCCATTCCAAGAAGGAAGGCTGGTTCCAAGTGCTCTCTCCTCCTCCCAGCTCTACTGCCTGGCAGATACTACTCGACTCGACTAGGACCTTTGCAACCTCCTCTAGGATTCGGTCCCTCTTGCTTCACTCGCTCGTCCAAATCTACTCAATCTGTCTCTTCATCTTCTCCCTCTTGTAGATCGAGTCAAGGATCCGATAGGATCGTGTATCTAGGGAGGATGGTAGGGGATCAAGTGTTAGGAGGACCGGGCAGTGATCTGACAAAGTAGTGCCATTCAACTGCTCTATCTGGCCTCCGTGAGAGTATTCCCACTCTCCCACATAGAACCTGTCCAATTGCTCCAGCAAGACTCCGCCTAGCCGCCTGTATCCCCACGAGAATTCCAGTGACCTCTCCCTCCTGTGGAAAGCTGAGTCTCTCAGAGCATTGCGTGCTCCTACTATGAGTAGGAAGACCTCCCATGCCTTATGCTCCTCCCCAGCCATGCCCTGGTAGTTTCTACCTCTGCCCTCTGCTGGTCCTCTAGGGCCTCCAAGTTGTTGAAGTCTCCTCCAACAATCCAAGAGTCCACCTGCAGGAGTCCTGCTGTAATCTCCACCTAGAACTTGCTTCGTGCCGTGACCTCAGTAGGGGCATAGACATTGAGGACTCAAAGGCACAAGTCCCCAATATCCAATTTGATCCATAGAACCCTCCCTGCCACAATCGTTCCATGGTCCCGTACATAGGCGGTGAGGCTTGGGCCAATCGAGGTGCATACACCTGCACTCCTGCCGTGGGCACCGATGGAGTACTCCCAGTAAGTGCGTGAACTACCTGGGAGTACTTTTCCTACCCGCTGGGTCTGGGCGGGATTGA
The DNA here is from genome assembly GCF_053477565.2 of Lygodium microphyllum. NCBI lineage: Eukaryota > Viridiplantae > Streptophyta > Polypodiopsida > Schizaeales > Lygodiaceae > Lygodium > Lygodium microphyllum. Next base: position 153,920,867 of record NC_141143.1, read on the forward strand.
GCTTGTGCTCTTGTAACAGTAAGATGTTGATCTGTCCGGCAAGGGCAGGTTGTAGTTCCTGCCGAACAATCAACTTCGTGGAACCGTGTGCTCCACTATAGTGGAGGCTGTTCACATTCCAGGATGCAAGATGTAAGCTCATGGGGAATACTGTGATTGAGCGAACAAGCATCTGTTCGGTATGAAAGCTGTTGACGAAGAAGAGGATTTATGAGGCATGCGGATACGCTTCGCTCCCAGCCTGGACGGTGAACTCCATTTCCCTATGGTAGCCCTTGGACCATGGGGGCGATGGATGTAACTGGTGGTACCACCAGGGCATCTATAAACCAGGTTGAGAGGTGGGACTTTGTGCATTGATAGAAACGGGCCGCTTGTGCCAGGGGCCACTTGATCACATCTATCGGAGCTCTCCATTGCGAGGGGATTCGAAAGATAATGCTCAGATGTGGGACCTCGGCCCTAGCCCACCAGTTGATGTCCATCGTGCAACCTGGCCACTGCTGGGAAAAAAGTATCAGGTCTTCTTTTCCCATCCACTGGGAGATGTGGTTTGCCACGTGGCTCTTCTCCTCCTCTATTTGAGTCATCGTGCAGTCTCGTGTATGAGAGGTCTGAAGGAAGAAAGCGTAGTTTGGTTCATTCGGTGGTGGTAGTAGATGGACCTTGCCGCTCCTTGACTTGCGTACCACGAAGATTCCCACTTCCAGGGGTAGTGGGAACTCTTCGTGCTTCGGAACTCTTAGGTAGGACCACGGCCTATTGTGAAAAAACTCCTGTGGTAGCAGGTGCGCTTGTCTCAGGAAGGTGTGACCGGTGGCATGGGTGGATGAACTAGTGGCTGTGTGGGGAGGGGGGGGAGGGGGCTAGACTACTTGTGGGTGGAGGATGTCGGCATATGGGGGCATGGGTCACTTGTACTAGGTGGAGATTAGGGGGGGTAGTCGGCGAGGGTGATGGTAGGAAAGGGGAGGATTGAGGGATGAAGGGGTAGTCAGATCGGATGCACAAGGCAGGTGTGGGGGGGCCGGTAGCTTTGGAGGGGGTGGGCTGTGGGCTAGGGTCGGGGGCGGGGGCGGGGGGGGGGGAGGGGAGGGTGTGGGGGGTGTGGGCCCTCAGGTGAGGTGGCCTGTGACGCCTCCGTGGGGGTTGGATGTGTAGGCTTGTGGTCGTGTTGGGTGGGGCGAGGTTGGGGGGGGGCCGCGTGGCGCTCTGCCTGAGGGGGCCATGCGTGTCCTCCTGCACCTTGCGGCTGTGGCTGTGTCTGAGGGATTGTTTGCGGCCCCCCCTGTCGTCTCCCTCTCTGTCGTTTCTAGACCCATGTAAAGCCATACGCATCCACGTATGGGCCTGTCGGCAAAGCCGCCTTGGCTCTGAAGCGTGTGCACTCTATTGCTTGATGCCCAAAGTCATGGCAACGCAGGCACAACCCCGGCTGCCTAGTTACAATAGCCAGCTGCGTGAAAAAGTGTCCGTTTGCCTCGATCTCTAGTAACTGTGGTATATTCTTTATCTCTTTCACTACCATCCATACCTTTGGGACTCCTACGGCTGTCATTGCATTTGCTAAAGAGGCGGGAAGGACAGTATCAAAGAGCCATCCAAAGTCTTCCACTAATTGGTGATACTCTATCACCAGTCCGGGGAAGAGTAGGGTGACCGGGTGTCTAAGAAACCTGTTGTGGAGTAGGAATGCCTCCACTGTGAAACCACTGTACCAGGGAACCATGTAGATGACTCCCTTCGTGGAAGCATAGGGTGAACTAGCCAGTAGCTCACGGGTTGTGTTTGTCGAGGTGAGTCGTACCATGAAGATCCCTTGACCCATAAGAACCGCTTCCGCGATTTGCTCTGTGCCAATGCGCAGCATGGAGTGAAGCTAATCTCAAAGCTAGGCCTTGGATGGGGAGTGTCCTACGACCTGACCAAAGATCGTTGTTTCCTTTAGCTCCAGCTTTGTTGCACGGACGGCTAAGAGTTGTTCCTCAGAGAGGATGACGCACAAGGTGTTTGACTGGGGGGCACTCGTAGAATGTACTAGCGTCTGACCAGAGGTTCCCATTGTGTGTCCCTGTTGAGAAGCTACCAATCACGCTCCTTTGCTACGAGTGGAGGGAAGTTGCTACAAAGGGAGGGAGCAACTGGGGGGGGGAGCGATGGCCGGGGAGGGGGGGAGGCGTGGATGGTGGGTCTGTCAAACGGGGCCAGGGGGTTGCAAGGCGGGGGAGGCAGCAGCAACGCAGGGGGGGTGGGGGTTCTTGGTGTTGAGAAACCCTTCACCCTTCACCTGTAGTTTGCGTTTTTGCATTTCTGTGTTTTGCGTTTAGGGTTTGCAGCCCCAAAAAGGGTCGCCATCCTAGATTGTCTGTCTATTTATAGGCCACTCTCTCATTCATTCCTCACGGCTGATTCATTCAGTCCACCTCTTCTCTCCAGCCTCTCCACTACCCTCACACCCCTTCAGGAGGACATTGCGGTTCGTGGTTCGTGGCTGTCTTCATCATCTTCCTTGTGCTACGGCATCCTTCTTCCCTTGTATCACATTCACTCCATGATTCGGAACTTCATCATTCCATTCATCAGAGTTTCTTCTCTCTTCTCCTCTCTTCTTCATGTTTGCCAAGTTCACTCCGTGTTCCTCCCCACAAACCCTACTGTCTTGCTGGTACGTCATCTTTTGACTTGGTATCAGAGTTGGATCTGCTCAAACAACGGCAAAGATCCTCCACTCCAGTGAAGGCAAAGACCGGTGGTGGGTTCGGCATCCACTTCTCTTCTTCTTCCACTGTATCAAATCTCGTTTTTACAGATTTTAGGTATTTCAGCTTGCTGCCCACACCCCAAATGTAGAGGACATCGCGGTCCAAGCTGGCCATTGCTGTCTAGAACAGTCTGGCGCCTGTTTCCAGCATATCACACACTGTTCAGAGCTGATTTTAGCATATTGACTGCTGTTGCTGTTTTTTTCCTGCGTTTTTATTCTTTCTCTCTCTTGCAGGCTGTCTTGCCTACGTTTTTAGTATTTCTCTCACCTGCTGCCTGCGTTTTTAGTCTTTCTCTCTCCTCACTTGCGTTTTTCTATTGGTTGTAATCTCTTACTGCTGGTCACATCCTCCTCCCACAGGCAGCTCACATCTAGCCCTTCCATTGCCCTCCCACCCCTTGAGGTGGACATTGCAGTTCGTGGTTCACACTGTCCTCACACCCTTTGAGGCGGACATTGCGGTTCGTGGTTCATGGTGGCTGACCTCTTCCTTCTTCAGCAAGGCACATTGGTATCCATGGCTTCTTTACCAACAGATGACCAGACTACTGGGTGCTCCTACTGTGGCATCACCGGACACACCACCGATGCTTGCCGACTTCGACATTTGTTCCCCACCCCCTCGGAGTATATGCGTCTTCCACCAGGCACTCCGTGTGCCACCTCTCCATTCTGGGCCACAAAGATTGTTCTTCATCGGCTCTCAGAGTACTATTCTCAAGGCAATAAGACGCATCCGATTGCACACTAAGTCCTTTTGAGCACATGGAGGATCAATTGGCGCTACAACCTCCTAGAGATCGTCACAATGCCAACGGCCGTCTTCTCCCACTTATTTTCAGGTACAGTGGCTTCCATGATCTACGGATCTGCAGTCCACTCCATCGAGAGACAGTGATTGTTTGATACCGTCTCCTCGTCAGTCTGCTCCTTCGAGAGACAGTGGCTACTCAACTCCTTTCTCTTCTTCGGCTACCCAGTTTTCTCCACTGAGAGACAACGACTGTTGCCTACCTCTTGCGCTCATTCTGAGCCCCACCCTTCCCCACCCTCAACTACTCAGGTTCGAGAGGCTACCTCTAGGTGCTCTTTGGCACCCCAGATACCTTCTTCAGCATGACTGGCGGCACTTCCTTAGTCATCAGACATTTCGGAGTCCGTGATCCATGAGTTTTTGGATTCCCTATCTACTTCAGAGGGGGATGTTATCTCTTTGCCCTCAGAGGGGGCATCTACTTCTTCGACTTCAGTGGAGGCTCCTCCACCTTCCACCTCAGAGGGGGAACCTACTCCACATGAAGCTCTTCACCCATCCTCTACTTTCTTGGGGTGGCTGTCTTCGACCAGTCATCTCTTTTACTGATACCCAGGATCTTTAGGTACCGCCTAGATTGGGACCTCGGAGGTTCAGCCGCGACTTGGTGACGAGGCCTTCGTATTCCTTCTAGCATGGATGCAGGCAGCTAGTGGCTTCTCTCCCAAGGTTGAATTTCGGGTTCTCCAATCCACTCTGTCTATTGTTCTTTACTGCAGGTTCCCTTTCTGGTGGGAATCTTGTATCTTAGGGATCCTCTATATCTTCTTCCTCCTCTTCTCTTCTTGCCTTGGTCACTTGGTCAGCATGGAGCCACCTCCCAAGATCGAGTACGGGCATATCCTTATGGTTCTCGGTACCACACAAAGTCCGACATTCATCATCTTTCTTGTACCTTGTTCCCTTCTATCACATTCACTCTATGATTCAGAACTTCATAATTCCATTCATCAAAGTTTCTTCTCTCTTCTCTTCTCTTCTCCATGTTTGCCAAGTTCACTCCGTGTTCCTCCCTGCAAACCCTATTGTCTTGTTGGTATGTCATCTTTTGACAAGGTGTAACCATTCATTTTTGTCCACTACACCTCTGAATGTGAGAGTTAACTTAAAAGGCTATAGGCTAAGCCAGTCCTTTCTAAGTAAGTCACTTAAACCTCCACCCAGCTCTGCCCCTGCAAAAGAACGGGATGCAACTTAGTATCATTCCTTGTAACAAAAAAAAAGGAGAAAAAGAAAAGTAAACAAAATTTTCTCATTTGTAATGTATAAGTGCCACAAACACAGCATCTAGGGACTATTAAATCCCTAGCCCCTCCCCACTTCACACACTTACGCCATATCAAGAGCAGGACATTGTGATAGATCTATCTCCTTGAGTCATACACCACCTCCCCCTTCCACAAAACTGGGTCCTCAAGTGTGGGACAACACCTTAGGCTTTCGACCCATCTGCACTATACAATAAGGCAGACACACCCCGTAGGTAGTGTACCTATTATTCCCTTACATGTACATTCTGTAGCTGTGCAGCTAGCCAACAACTCCAGAGGCCCTCTTCAATTAGTCAACATATCTTCAGCACCAACAATCTCCAATCATATGCCACAAGCTTATCCTACATGATCAATTTCTCAAAAGCCCCAACTACCATTTCACAAGCCACCCTCAATCTCTCCAATCCATACCATCTAGTGCCATGAGACTAGTACTCAGCTAGGAGGGGGGTACTATTAACCCTCGAAACGACACAAGACACAAAGAAGGCTTAAGAAGGAGCACAAGAAGATAGCCCAATGGAAAAAGAAAACCAAGAAGCACAAAAAAAATAATGCATTTTAGTCATTTGTAAAAGAGCACTAGGCTCCCTCTTGTGCAAGTTGTAAACAAAAAGGCACATGTAAAGGAGCCATGAGAATATGAAAGAATAGGAAAAGAGTAGAAAAGAGGACCAAGGCTAGATGGTCGGTCATGGAAATGGGTTGGGTGCCCTAGGGGAGAAGGACATGTATAAAAGCCAAAAAGTTAACGGATAAGCTCATTCTTGGTGTGTTTGCAAACTAGCTCTCTTCTTGTTCTTGTTCTTGCTTCCTGCTTGTGCATGAGAGAGGGAGAGTGTGAGTGTGTGAGAGTGAGGGACCGTGGAGAAGCTATTCTTCTCCTCTTCTCACCTTCTCCTTCTTCTCTTCTCTTCTCGCGCATGCAGCTATGAAGGTTGGAGCTTGCTTGAGCTAGTGCCTTGAATTGTGGAACCATCGAAGGATTTGGGGAAGAGGCGGGCTATCTCCTTGGCATTCAATGGTGGCTTGGCAGGTATAAAGTGGGCTTGTTTGGAAAGATAGTCCACCACTACAAAGATGATGGTTTAGCCATGGGATTTGGGGAGTTCCACAATAAAATCCATGCAAATGATATTCCATGGCCGGCTAGGTATTGGCATTGGTTGAAATAAACCTGTTGGCTTGGAGCGTGGTGCTTTCACTAGTTGGCAAGTGGGACAAGTCTTGGCATAGTCTATGACTTCCTCCATGTTTAGCCAAAAGAATTGTTTCCGGAGGGTCTCAAGTGTCTTGCTTTGGCCCTTATGTCCCCCTAACTTCCCATTATGCACTTCATGTAGTATGACTTTCTTTAACTCCACACTGTTGGGAATGTACAATCTCTTATCTACAAACAAAATTCCCTCCTCCAAGGTATACATGCCATGAGGTGTCCTTTCAACTCGCACTTCTTCTATGATCTTGTGCATTTCTTGGTCATGTTTTAAAGCCTCTTTCATTAACTCAAGGAAATTGCCATTGACCACACTCGTTGCCTTCAAATCAGCCTTGCGACTTAGTGCATCTACTATTTTGTTTGTGGAGCCTAGCTTGTTTTTGATCTCCAAGTTGAACTCTGCTAGGAAGTTGAGCCATTTGACTTGTTTGATGGATAACTTGGGTTGGGACTGGAAGTATTTGAGTGATATGTTGTTTGTGAACACAATTGTGTGTTTATCTTGTACATAGTGCTTTCATTTTCTAATGCAATGAATTATTACGAGCATTTCCTTCTCATGTGTGCTCCATCTAGTTTCTATATTTGTGGACTTCTTGGATTCATAAGCTACGGGGTATCTATCTTGCATCAACACTCCCCCAATGTCATAATTTGATGTATTTGTGGAGATTTCGAAGGGTTTGGTGGGTTTGGTAAAGTTTGGCACTGTGAATACGGGGGTCTGACTCATACATTCTTTCATCAACTCAAAAGCAGCTTGTTGCTCACTCCCCCATGTGAAATTTCCATCTCCTTTAGTTAGGTGGGATAGTGGAGCGGTTACCATGCTATAATCCTTGACGAATCTTCTATAAAACATCGTGAACCCTAGGAATTCTCGAACTTCTCCAAGAGTCTTCAACACTGGCCACTTCTTCACTATGGCTTATTTCCTGGGGTCTACTTTGATGCCTTCGTCACCTACGATGAACCCTAGAATTCTAACTCCATTGCAAACTCACGTTTTCAAGTTTGGCATACAGTTTGTGTTGTCTCAGCTTCTCAAAGACTAATCTTAGGTATTGCTTATGTTCCTCTAAGGTTTTGCTATACACTAGGAGATCATCTATGTAGATAATGATAAATACATCTGTCTCTAGTCGGAATACTCCATCCATTAAGCCACAAAAGGTACCCAGCCCATTGCTTAGTCCAAACCCTAGGACGAGCCACTCAAAGCTCCCATATCGGGTACAATAAGTTGATTTGGGAATATCTTCTTCAACTATACGGATTTGGTGGTACCCTGACCTAAGATCTATGTGGCTGAAATATTTGTCTCCATGGAGTCTATCTAACAGGTCTTCAACCAAGGGCATGGGACATTTGTTCTTGATGGTGATCTTATTAAAAGCCCTATAAAAAACACTGGGGCACCGAAGGGGGACTTGTTGGGTTGGATAAATCCTTACTCTTTCAATTCATGTAATTGCTTCTTCAACTCCATGAGTTTGGTGTGATTCATGCGGTATGGGGCTCTAGTTGGTGGGATTGCCCCTCGGATTAGCTCAATCTTATGGTCTGCCTCTCTTTTGAGGGGTAGGCCTTTGGATAGTTCTGTTGGCATCACATCTGCATATTCCTCAAATATCAATTCCACTTCTTTGTTGCCAATTTGTGGTTTGGGCTTCTTAGTAACCTCGTGCTCTATAGGTCGGATCATGCATAAATACACCATGTCTCCTTGCTTCATTGATTTCTCCAGTTGTTTGGCACTGCAGGTCATGATGCGGGGCCGAACATTGGTCACTTGGCGAGGCGTTACTTGGATTGGTGTTCTTGGTTTATTAGGTGTTAGCTTTGGAGTTTGGCACAAGACTCCAGGCTTTCTCTCCTTCATCTGCACTTTGATTGATGTTTTGCCTGGGAGTTGCATTCTTTCTGGATTCTTTCACATGGTTCTCTTACGCCCTCTCCTTGCATATCTAGTAGCATTTCATTAACTCTTTTTTTCAAACATTGCAATGACATATTTTTCATAGAACTCCAGGCCCAAAATGAATTCAAAGTCGTCCATGGGTATGACTAGAAAGTTAAGCTTGACCTTCCATTTACTTGCATTGCAAAGCCTTTCTTGACTTCCTTTGCTTCTCCTTGTGCAAAGGTCACTGTTAATCCTTTTGGGGCCTTAGATAGTTTGAGTCCATGTTTTGCTGCACAATCTGGTGTGATAAAATTGTTAGTGGCTCCTGTGTCTATCATGATTGCTTGATCCCCTTCACACACCCTTCCCTTGAGATACAAGTGATGTATTGTTGCTACTGGAGCCACTATGCATTGAGAACATGGACTAATTGTCCCCACTCTTGAGTGGTCTAGGCCCTCTTTACTTCTGCTGGGGATTTCCTAGATGCGCGGGGGTTGTGGCTCCTCTTCTCCATAAGCACTTGTGACAGTTACCTTGGATCCACTTGTTGAGGTTGTGTCTTCCATGCGGCATCTATTTTGATAGTGGATTTCCCCGCACTTGAAACATGTAAGCCATGTGGTTGAGTCTTGGGGTCTCCACCATGATGTGTTTGATCTTGTAGACCCATAAGATACACTAGGGATTGGTCTATAGTGGTTGTTTTTCCATCGTTCAACTGCTCCTCTTGGTACCAAGGCTGACTGTGATGCGACTAGGGTTATTCCTAAGATTTGACCTCGAATATCTGAGATGGGGCCTCTTGGGGGATTGGGTCTTGAGGTCCAAGAGTTGGTGGTAAGGTTGGTGTTGAATCTAGCTTGACTCCCTTGGGCTGCCCTCCTCCCTTCTAAGTAGACTAATCTTTCAGCCATCCTCATGGCCTTTGCCAAACTAGTTGGTTCTTGTCTTTTAACATCTCCCTTGGCCCATTCTTGCATGTCGAATAGAAATCCATGTAACTTTGTGTCTATATCCTGTTGGGTTGTTGCAGTATCACAAACTGCCTATACTTGCTAACATACTCCATCTTTCCTTGTGTTTGTTTGAGATTTCTCCACTCATCTCTAACTTTGAATTTTTCCATCTTCGGGATGAAGTAGTGTTTGAGTTTCTCTTGAAGTTCTTCCCATAAAAGGCAGTGCGTCCTTGCTCCTGTTCTAGTAGGTACTAGCTAGCAACGCCCTCCTCTAGGTAGAGGCTATCACTTCTCCCTTCTTGTCTTCGGTGATTCTAGTGTACTTCAAATATCTATCTATCTCCGCAATCCATTTCTTCAAAATCAACCCATCTCTCTCTCCCTTGTACTAGGTTTGTTGGGGCATCTTGAACTTGCCATAGTCATCTTTTGAACTCTCACTCTCCTCTTCCTCATTGTTTTGCCTCTTGTCTTTCTTCTTGCTTCCTACTTCAGCTGCCTTCTCCTTGTCTTTCTTTATAACTTGAGCTCTCCTAGATGTTTCCTCCCTAGCTAACCTATCTGCCATCTATCCACCTCTTCTTGTAGTTTGTGTCTCTTCTCTTCCTCCTGTTGCTATATCACCCACTCTCTGTAACCTTGCTCCACTTCAGACTTTCTTATCTTTTCCTCCTCTTCTTCCTTTATTTGCATATTCCTCGAAATTGAGTCAAACAAACTTGACATGCCCTCCAATTGCCTATCTAGTCCGGCTACTTTTTCCTCCTAAGCTTCTCTCCATTCTTGATCTCAGCTCTTCTTCTTCTCTTCAACCACTAGGATGGGTGCATTCTCTCCATTGTCCTCCATATTGTTGTGGGAAGCCGTGCCTTAGCCTTGGTTTTGTCGACGTGGGAAAGCCATGTCACATCTTCAGATGGTGACTTGTGTCAGGGTCGTCGTGTCGGAGATCGTCGTGCCAGGGGGTATCGCAAGAGGGGTTGACGCAACGTGGGGCGATGCGATGTGGAGTGACACGACGTGGAACATCGTGACATGGGCATCACGACACGATTTCGGGGCACTGGATCTTCTCTGATACTTTTGTGAGAGCACTCTTTCACTCCAAGCAAGAGTTGCTCTAATACCAAGTGTAATGCACTTGTACTCAATCACTCACTCGACACGGCACATAAAGGTAACACGATATGTGAGAGCAAGGTATAGTCTAGTATTATTCAATGAAAGAAATGGTACAACATAAGCATATCCTAGGGTTACACCCCATGATGCTGTACATGTGAGGGTTCACCACTAATAGGAAATCACACATAGAGTGGAAACCAAGCAGGGCTCAGAGTCACTACTACTTCCTATGTAGGTGTTTTGGCAGCAATGCCATGGTATAGCTACAAAGCCCTTATAGCGGGTGGGGGGAGGAGGGTAGCATCTAAAAGAAAGGTATTAAAACTTTAATTTTTTCAATACCTTACCTTACCTATGGTTGGCGTTATGCCGCAAAGCCACCATGCGGGCCGCCAACAACTGTTGCACCACCCCCTCCACTCCATCGTAAACATCACCCCCACTAGGAGTGTAGATCGATCTGTCTCCCAGCCATGCATCCACACACCCTGCAGCTCGTTGATAATGAGAAAGGAGTTGTTAATGAAAGAGAGGAGAAGGGTTACCCTCTAAGGCTATATAAAGCCTTAGTGTGTTATGGCATTGGCATTGGCATGCCTTTTGGTATGATCGAGATGCTGTTGAGAGAGAGAGAGAGAGAGAGAGAGAGAGAGAGAGAGAGGGAGAAATAGGGATTGAGAGAGAGAGATGGAAAGAAAGAAACTGAGGAAGTGCGGCACTGCTACCAAGTAGACAATGAGCCATTGACTTTGAACCTCATAAAGCGGAAGGTGGTAATTCTAGCCTCGAAAACGTATAGGAAGAAGCATGATCTCAAACCTTGAAGCTTGAAGATGAGTACAAGTATTGTTGAGATTTGAGAAAGAGCACAAGGAGCTTGGGATGCATGATGGCTCCCAAGAGGAACACCTCAAATCTAAAGCACTCAATTGCGACTACGATGTCCATTCTACCCTCGTCCACAAGCCTTCCACATGCCTTTGTACTATGCATAGGCATTAGGGAAATCAAACATGAACTTGTAATGCTAAGATAAATTGTCTGTCTGCTAAAAGGAAAAGGCCTTTTTATTGCCTTATTACTAGGTACTGTTTGTTTGGGAAAGAATTTACTCAATAGTCTTGAAAGGGGAAACCTAATAATGTTTTTGAAAGAGAGTTATGCCTATTTGAGACCCTCCTTGGGAGGATTAGACATAAAACTGAACTTCTCAGTCATTAAGTTATGCTTTGAAACATGGCATGAATCTACAAGGGATCTAGTGATTCCTAGATTAAATTAGATGTAAAGGTAAGATGACTCGTAATATCATAAGAAAGAGGCTATGTGTGGGGCAACATCTAAAGGAAAGGAATTAAAACTTCAATTTTTTCAATACCTTACCTTACTTGTTGTCGTTACGCCGGAAAGCCACCATGCAAGCCACCAACAACTGTCGCACCACCCCCTCCACTCCATCGTAAACATCACCCCCACTAGCAATGAAGATTGATCTGCCTCCCGGCCATGCATCCACACATGCTGCAGTGCGTTGATAACGAGAATGGAGTTGTTAATGAAAGAGAGGAGGGTTATCCTCTAAGGCTATATAAAGCATTAGTGTGTTATGGCATTGGCATTGCCTTTTGGTATGATCGAGATGTTGTTGAGAGAGAGGCAGAGGCGAGAGAGGAGGGGGGGGGAGAAGGAGAGATCGAGAGAGATAGAGGGAGAAATAGGGATTGAGAGAGATAGAGGGAAAGAAAGAAATTGAGGAACCGCAGCATTGCTACCAAGCAGACAATGAGCCATTGACTTTGAACCTCATCAAGCCGAAGGTGGTAAATCGAGACTTGAAAGCATATACGAAGAAGCACGACCTCAAACCTTGAAGCTTGAAGATGAGCACAAGTATTATTGAGGTTCGAGAAAGAGCACAAGGAGGTTGGGATGCATGAGGACTCCCAAGAGGAACACCTCGAATCTAAAGCATTCAATTGTGACTACGATGTCCATTCCACCCTCGTCCACAAGCCTTCTAGATGCCTTTGTACAAAGTTGAATTGAAGGATGATATAAGTAACTCAATTAATGGTCACAACACAACAGAAAATGAGTTTATATCCTTCTGACTATTTGGAGGAGGTTTTATTGAGCCAGCCCACTATCACCGTGGATTTCCACCAAGCTTTGCCTTTTGGAGACCCTATATGGTATTGCCCTTATGTGCCAACCAATCCTCATCTTGAATAAGAAAATGATATATATGATTAATTGATGCATGGTTCAACAACCACCGTCATTTAATTCTCCATCCTACCAAGGGCTATGTGATGTGCCCAACTAAGGAGCCTTCACTGGCATGAATTTTGTTGATCCATCAAGAGATGTTTCTAAGCGACACCATCCAAAACTCCTTGGAAGTGTCCAGAAGGACCGACCTAAATCCAATTCTTAAAAGAGTTAAGTTAACAATCTTCTAGCGTCGGTCTTCGAGCGTCATGCTTTACACAAGAACACTTGAACTAAAGCGAACCCGTGTCGCACTTGGTTCAAAGAGTGTGAGAAACAAGAGGGAGCTAGCACATCAACCCCTCCACTTATAAGGCTAAGTCTCACCCTAGTCCCCTAACATGACCCAAGGTTAAGCTCTCTATAATATTACCTAGGACAGTCATCGTCTAGCCCTTCCAAAATTATCCTAATTATATCGCCTTTAAGAAAACTCTCGGCTCACCGAAATGACCCAACCATAAGATAGATCCGTCAAGGGTCCACCCTCTCTCTTCCCTCGATGGTGTGTTTTAGTTATTTAATTAACCTAGCAAATTTATGTTTGACATATAAGCTTCCTTAATTAGCCTATTAGCACCAGGTTCGTTCATGTAATTTACATATAGACACAAAGACAAAATCAAATAGCCTTCAAAAGACAATAACAATAATATATTTATATACACCTTCTCCAAGCTGCAACGTGAATTTAGCCTTCCGTCCCTTACACCAGGACTCCTATCCAAACACCTAGATACTCGCGTCCAAGTCCCATGGACACAATCCATAATTGACCCTTTATCTAGAATAGGGTCTTCCAATGTCTGTAGACATTAGGCCATGGAGGTTTTCCAACTCCAACCTAGGCCCCAGCGTAGGGTGTCCAAAGCCTTCCTAACCTGCAACATGCCATAAGAGCGAACCAATGTTCTGTGGTTAAATTCACACCACTCGACCTTCCGCCAATGTATCGAGTAGTGCCCATCCGGGTCTCTTGCCGTTTTCGACATCTTTTTTCTATGGTGCGATTATGGAGATAATCCACCCATGTATCAGACCCTCGGAACAAGTGTAACTCTCTCCTTTAGGAGATTCACAAAAAGTTAAACAAAAACAAGGCAAGAGGACTACCTTTAAGCTAATAAAAGCAATAGTTTTCCATAACAAGAATAACATCTCTTCAAAACGAAATGCAACTCAAAACAACGCCCTTGGGTATCCCACAAGGATCAATAACTTGCCAATATGATTCTCCAAAGAGTGTAACTACTTAAGGAATAATATAAATAGCAATCCTTATTTATACTTAAGTTGCAGGTCAAGATAATGCATTTCAAGTCTCTTCATATCACACAATTATTCACCCTTAGAAGATGTAACCTTAACCACACATAGTCTCTTTATTATGATGTTATGAGTCATTTTACCTTTACATCTAATTTAATCTAGGGATCATTATCCCTTGTAGATTCATGTCATGTTTCAAAGCATAACTTAATGACAGAGAAGTCCAGTTTTATGTCTAATCCTCCCAAGGAGGGTCTCAAATAGACATATCTCTCTTTTAGAAACATTATTAGGTTTTCCCTTTCAAAGATATTAAGAAAATTCTTTCCCAAACAAATAGTACCTAGTAATAAGGCAATAAAAAGGCCTTTACCTTTTAACAGACAAACAATTTATCTTAGCATTACAAGTTCACGTTTGATTTCCCTAACGGTGAGATATCTTTGGTGCATTAAAGTATTCATATTGAGTATGAATATTGAGTATGCAATGTTTGGTCTAGTATGAATGAGCCGTAGGAGCTTTCCCACTATCGGTTGGTAAGTGTGCTCATAAAAAAGCTTGCGCATGGGAATTCTTCATGAGCTTTATAGTGGGATTTAGAGATGTGGCCATTGGCCATGTCTCATGTGGACAATATTGTTCCACTAATTGAGGGGCATATTTCTACTAGGATACAGGTTACCCTCCCCATGTTGGACAATCTCCACGCACGAAGAAGAAGATAAGTGACCAAGATCCCTCGTCTTGAAGGTAGAACAGAGCTATGCCTTAGATTGTGCAATAATACCAGTATCCATGGCATGATCAATAGATCATCGACATATAATAGCACATAGCTGATGCCCTCTGAAGTGGGCTTCGGGTAGAATGAAATTTGTGTGATATAAGGAAACCATCCATTCTACGGAACCAAGAGTGCGATGCTTGCTTCAACCCATAAAGAGATTTCTACTAAAAAAAGACCTTATTTGCATGGTTGTGAAGAGTGAATTTGGGTGGCTCCAAATAGACCTCCTCTAAATATCCATTTAGAAAGAAAATTTTGACATCCATTTAATATATTGGCCATCTATGGTGAGAGACGAGTGCAACTAACAGATGGGAAAAATGTCAACTGCATGGTCTGTGCAATGTTTTCTTCATATATATACCTTGTTTTTGTCAAAACCCTTTATTACAAGGTGAGCTTTATATGTATCCAAAGTTTCATCTCCTTTTAGTTTAGTGTGAAAGACCCATTTGGTCCCAATAACCTTATGGTGTGGATGCTCCACCAATGCCCATGTTCCATTCTGATCATTACTCTTAGCTCCTACTCCGTGAGACTGATCACCACTTAAGGTTTGCGTTGTTACTTCCCTTCAATATCAAGCTTTCAGATCAAGGTTGAGCTATCTTTGAGTGTATCTAGCTCTAATACCTATACATAAATGTGTGAACAGAGATAGAGAACTCAAAAAAGTATGACAAATACAGTGAAGTAGTAGAACTCAATGTGAAGAGAACTTAGAGTGATAAATCAATGAATGAATAATCAAACTATATGTGGTTATGATACAATGGGCCTCAAATCTCTGTCTCGGGTGGCCGGGGATGCGGTGAGAGCTGGAAGAGGAGTCTGAGACAACAGTGTGTGTCATACTCCGAACGGATCACAAAATGCAACAGGCAGTCTTCGATGATATCTTAGCGAAGGCAGCAATTGTATGTCAACCCAGCCTGCTAAAACACAGGTCTGGCTGAGCTGAAAATGACATCAGCTGACTGGAGCAGCAGAGGATAACTGGCTGGTAGTAGGGCGGCCTGCCTGGCTGGAAAACGCAGATGTGGCAGTCTGAAAATGACCTCCAGCAGCAAACACAAGAGCTAGAGCAGTAGACCATAGGTGGAGTGTGAGGGGCAACTGGTGGCCAAGAACTGTAACGTGCCCGCCTATCAGTTGTCCAAGCAAGTTTTTAGTGGTTCATCGAGAGACGAATCTAAGCGACGCCGCTCAGCACTCCCATGGATTGTTACGGGGTTTGTAGCCTGGGGTTTCTCGAGTCTGCCTCGCAACGGAACGTTTGCGGCCGAACCCATTGGGATCAACCTAAAATTCAGGTTCTTAGTGGTCAAGGTCTCTTGACAGCATTCTGGCCTCGGGTCCTGGACATCCTACTTTATGCAGAGATACCTAAGCCGAAGCAGATCCATGCCGCACTTGGTTCAAAGAGAATAGGAAATGAGAGAGATGTGTCGCTCGACCTCTCTACCCGTAGGGCATAGTCCCATTCCGGTCCCCTAAAATGGCATGAATCGGGGTTCTAACCTAATAATTTCTAAGGGTCGGGTGTCGGTAAAACTTTGTGAGAAGCCTTCCAATCTCTGGGACCACCCTGCCATAGGACGGATCCGTCGGGGGTTCCGGCGGCCCACCCTTTTTCCTCAGTAGGTGTTCTTTAGTTATTTAATTAGGTCCTATCACATTTATGAGTGACATTTAAAATCAGCTTCCTTAATTAAGCATTTTAGGGAACAGGGTTTGTTCACGTATCTTATACCACGGACACAAAAACAAAGCAGGCAGTCCTTTTTACAAATAAGTTCCTTAACTTATCTTCAAGTTAATCTTTGTCTCGTGCCCATACAGGAGAAATTATATATCCCTTCTGCTCTGTAGAAGTACTTGGTCCAAATCACATGGCACTATAATTTCTATCTTTTATCTAGAATAGGATCTTCCAATGCCACATGCATTCAACACGAAAACAGAGCAGACAGCCCTTTTTACAAATAAGTTCCTTAACTTATCTTCAAGTTAATCTTTGTCTCTTGCCCATACAGGAGAAATTATATATCCCTTTTGCCCTGTAGAAGTACTTGGTCCAAATCACATGGCACTATAATTTCCATCCTTTATCTAGAATAGGATCTTCCAATGCTACAGACATTGGGGCCATGGCAGTCTTCAACTCCGTTTTGGACTTGGCAAGAGGTGTCTAGAGCTCCACCTAACCCACAAGCTGTCTAGGAGTGAAATACCATTTCCGTGGTTGGCCTTTTCGCCACTCGACCTTCGGCCCATGAATCGAGCAGTGCCCTTCTCGAGTTGATCCGTGGTGCGATCTTGGAGGTGATCCACCCGTGCAAAATATCATTTCCTTAATTAAATAATTATGATTTAAGATTTGCTCCCTAACTCGTCACGCTTCTACCACCATCGCGCCCATCCAGCGCTTCCCTTGCCTTCCACAGCATTACACCTCCCCCTTCCCTTCGTTCAATCGCGCTACGCTTCTCCTACAACATGACGTGCTGCCTTCCTCCCTCCCCCCCCGTGATAAACCTGCACTCGTTACGCACTCAACACGGCACAGAAAGGTAACACGATATGAGCTGAAGTTATACTCTTGTATTATTCAATCCAAAAGCGGGACAACATAGACACATCCCAGGACTACACCCTCGTGACGCCGCACATAAGAGGGTTCACCACTAGGCATAGGGAATCACACGTAGAGTGGAAACAAGGCAGGGCTTTGAGTCACTACTACTCCCTATATAGGTGCAATCGGTAGCAACGGCATGGTATAGCTACAAAGTCCTTACACTCACCTCCCCTTACTGGATTGCTGATCTCAGCAATCTAAGGGTAGCGTTTGTTATTTGACTCATCCGGGGTCTTAACGCAGCTTTTTCTAGCAAGCTGGTCAGTGTCTGCCGGTCTAAGGGGACCGCAGGGTCTTAACACAGTCTATACTATCAGACTGGCCAGTGTCTGCCGCACTAAGAAGTTGGGGCTTTTTCGTTTGATGGAGTTATTTGTGAAGATTGCTACCATGTGAGTCCACCCTCGACTCGATTACATTTGAGGAGTGGAGGCACATTTGGGGTCTATGATTGAGAACAGCATTATTTGTGGGAGTGCTAGGGTGGCTCAAGGGTCGGTAGAAAGAGCAGGGGGGTTCTCCTCGAGCCAAAGGGCGAAGGCATCCTTTCTGCGTTCACGGGCCTCCGCTTTTGAGATCCAAGTGGCCTCCTTGAGTGGATGCCCGCGCCACTTGGTGAGGTATTTGGGGAAGCCTCTTTGTTCTCAGCGTCGGAGGAATGCTTCTACTTCGAAGGGACCATTGGAATGGAGCATTGGTACGCGCCGTCCCCATTGGTTGTCGGGATAGAACCTGCGCAAAAGACGAGCATGAAATGCATTATAAACACAAACACTGTCTGGCAGGTCCAGCTTGTAGGTGACTTCGTTCAGCACTTGAGTGATTCGGTAGGGTCCATAGTAGCGGTGATTGAACTTGGGGGTCATGTTTTTGGGAAGTGACATATTCTTAGAGCTCACTAGGACCATGTCTCCTTTGGCGAATAGTACAGCCTTTCTCTTCTTGCTTGCTTGCTCGCTCTGTCATGGTTATCTTGCTCTGCTCGAGACTTTGCTTAGCTGCTGCATTGCGATCTCTCCATTTCTTCAAGAATTCTTCTGCATCTTGATCCTCCGCTTTGGCTGCTCCGGATGCTAAGGCTAGTGGTGTAATGACTTCTTTTCCTATGGCTGACTCAAAGGGAGTGTACCCCGTTGCCGAGTGGATGGAGCTATTATAGTGGAATTCCAAGACATCAAGGTACAAGGCCCAATCTTTTTGGTCCACTCGAGCATAGTTGCGGAGGTAATCTTCGATGCCTTGGTTGACTTGTTCTGTCTGTCCATCTGTCTCCGGGTGGAAGGATGATGAGAATCTCAGTTGTGTTTCCAGAGTCTTGAAGAGTTCCTTCCATATGTCGCTCATGAATCTTCCATCTCTATCTGATACAATGGCCAGTGGTAAGCCATGTAGTTTGAATACATGTGTGAAGAAGAGGCGTGCTACCTCCTTGGCATTCAGTGGTGGTTTGGCCGGGATGAAGTGGGCCTGTTTGGAGAAATAGTCCACTACTACAAAGATGATTGTGTACCCATGGGACTCCGGTAGTTCCACAATGAAGTCCATGCTGATGACATCCCATGGGCGGTTAGGTACCGGTAATGGTTGTAGTAGTTCGGCTGGTCTTGATCTTGGTGCTTTGACCATTTGGCAAGTGGGGCAAGTTTTGATGTAGTCTATCACTTCGTCCTTCATGTTCGGCTAAAAGAACTGCTTCCTAAGGGCCTCCAAGGTTTTGCTTTGCCCTTTGTGGCCTCCAATCTTGCCGTTGTGTATCTCATGCAGGATGAGTTTCTTTAATTCCACATTGTTGGGGATATACAATCTCTTGCCTAAAAATAGAATACCCTCTTCTAAGGTGTACATTCCATGTGGTGTCTTCTCTGCTTCCACATCTTTGATTATTTTGTGCATTTCTTGATCTTGTTCTAGGGCCTCTTTGACAAGTTCTATGAAGTTGCTGCTGACCACACTGACAGCTTTCAGGTCAGCTTTCCGGCTCAAGGCATCTGCTATCTTGTTAGTAGAGCCGGGCTTGTGCTTAATCTCCAGGTCGAATTCGGCTAGGAAGTCTAGCCAGCAGGCTTGCTTTGCTGATAACTTGGGTTGGGATTGGAAGTATTTGAGGAAGATATTGTCGGTGAACACTATTGTATGCTTGTCTTGAACATAGTGCTTCCATTTTCTAAGGCAGTGGATGACTGCCAACATTTCCTTCTCATGTGTGCTCCACCTTGTTTCAGCATCAGTAAATTTCTTTGACTCATATGCAATGGGGTGACTCTCTTGGACCAGTACACCCCCTATGCCGTAGTCAGATGCATCTGTAGAGATTTCAAAGGGTTTGGTGAAATTCGGCACCCTTAGGACGGGAGTTTGGCTCATGCACTTCTTCATCTGCTCAAAGGCTTCCTGTTGTGCGTTCCCCTATGTAAAAGAGTGATCTTCTTTGGTGAGGTGGGAGAGGGGGGCAGTGATGAGGCTGTAATCTTTGATGAACCTCCGACAAAATACTGTGAAGCTGAGGAACTCCCGCACTTCTCTTACAGTTTTTAGTACAGGCCATCTTTGGACAGCTTCCACTTTCTTAGGGTCCACTTTGATTCCATCTGCTCCTACAATAAAGCCTAAGAACTCCATTTCTTTCACTGCGAACTCACATTTTTCCGGCTTGGCATATAATTGATGCTGCCGCAGTTTCTCAAAAACTCGGCGTAAGTGCTGCTTGTGCTCTTCTAAGGTCTTGCCGTAGACTAGGAGGTCATCTATGTAGATAATGACAAAGATATCTATCTCCAGTCTAAAAATTCCATCCATGAGGCCACAAAATGTGCCTGGCCCATTGCTTAGGCCGAACCCTAAGACTAACCACTCAAAACTACCATATCGGGTACGAAAGGCTGTTTTTGGGATATCTTCTTCGGCTATGCAGATTTGGTGGTATCCTAATCTAAGATCAATCCGACTGAAGTACTTGGCCCCGTGCAGTCTATCTAAGAGGTCTTCCACTAGGGGCATAGGGTATTTGTTTTTTATGGTGATTTTGTTAAGAGCCCTATAATCTACACAGAGTCTAAGTCCCCCATCCTTCTTCTTTACAAACAACATTGGGGCACCAAAGGGGGATTTGCTAGGGCGGATGAATCCTTGTTCTTCTAGTTCATGTAGTTGCTTCTTCAATTCCATGAGCTCAGTGTGGTTCATGCGATAGGGAGCTCGGGCTGGTGGGGCAGACCCTGGAATCAGCTCAATCTTGTGATCCACATCTCGCCTGGGTGGTAGACCCTTGGGTAGCTCGACTGGCATTACATCTTTGAATTCTTCAAGTATTTCTGCCACCTCTGTGTTCCTATTTTGTTGTTTGTGTTTCTTGTCCTTGTCTTCTTCTTCAATTGGTCGGATCATACATAGATAGACCATATCTCCTTGCTTGACTGATTTTTCGACTTGCTTTGCACTGCATGTCATGATACGTGGCCTGATCACGGTCCCTTGGACCGGTGCTTTTTGGGTCTGGCCCTTTGGTTGGTTTGCAGTTGGTTTTATTGTTTGGCATGATACTCCTAGCTTATTCTCCTTCATTTGCACCTTGATTGGGGTCCTGCCAGGTAGCCGCATTCTTTCGCATGGCACTCTGATGCCTTCTCCTTGCATATCTAGCATCATTTCATTCACACCCTTACCAAACATTGCAATGACATACCTGTCATAGAATTCTAAGCCCAATATCACTTCAAAATCATCCATGGGGATTACTAAGAAGTTGAGTTTCGCTTTCCACTTGTCGGCTTCCACTTGGACTGCAAAGACTTGTTTTACTTCCTTGGCTTCTCCTTGTGCGAATGTTACTGTTAATCCTTCTAGGGCCTTTGATAGTTTCAATTCATGTTTTGCTGCACACCCTGGTATCATGAAGTTGTGTGTTGCTCCTGTGTCCACCATGATAGGTTGGTTTCCTTCGCCCATTCGGCCTTTGATGTATAGATGGTGGACTGCCACTACCCTGGCTGCCATGCATTGGGGTCGGGCACTAACTGACCCTACCCTTGGGTGGTCCATGCTTTCTTCACTCCCATTTGGAATTTCCTGGATACGCGGTGGTTGTGGTTCTTCTCCTCTATATGCACAAGTTGCATTCACCCTTGATCCACTCGATGAAGCTGTATCTTCTATTGGGCATCTGTTTTGGTAGTGTGGACCCCCGCATTTGAAGCATCTGATGCCGGTGGAAGGGCCTGGGGGTTTCCACCATGATGTATTTGATCATGCGGGCCTATATGATGTGCTAGGGGTTGGCCTGTAGTGATTGTTTCCCCATCTTCCTGCTGCTCCTCTTGGTACTAATGCGGTTTGTGATACGGCCGTGGTGGTAGTGGTGTTTTGGCTCCTTGTATCTGTGAATGCCCCTCTAGGAGCATTGGGCCTCTGGTTCCATGAGTTGTTGTTGAAGGTGTTGTTGAAGTTGTTGAACCTGTTTTGATTCCCTTGTGCTGTTCTTCTGCCTTCCAGGTCCACCAGTCGTTCGGCCATTCTCATGGCTTTTGCTAAGCTTGTTGGCTCCTGTCTCTCCACATCTCTTCTAGCCCATTCTTGCATCCCAAACAAAAACCCATGTAGCTTAGTGTTTGTATCCATGTTTGGTAGCTGCAGCTTGATCTGCCTATATTTGCTGACATATTCTTTCATCTTTCCTTGTGTTTGCTTGAGGTTCCTCCATTCATCTCTCACTTTGAATTTCTCCATCTTTGGAATAAAGTAGTTCTTCAGTTCTTCCTGGAGTTCTTCCCACGAAAAGATTGTGTGGCCCTGCTCTTGCTCTAGCAGGTACCAACTGGCAGCGTCCTCCTCCAAGTAAATGGCTGCCACCTCCGCCTTCCTGTCTTCGGTAATTCGTGAATACTTTAAGTACCTGTCCACCTCTGCGATCCATTTCTTCAGAACCAACCCATCTCTCTCTCCCTTGTACTTGGCGGGTTGGGGCATCTTGAATTTTCCATAATCATCTTCTGAAGTACTGCTATCTTCCTCTTCTTTACGATGGTGCTTCTTCTCCTTCTTCTTGTTTTTCTTTTTGCTTCCTAATTCTACTACTTTCTCCTTCTTCTTCCTTGTATCTTGCGCCCTCCTAGATGTCTCCGCTCTACCCGTTCTATCCATCTCCTCTTGCATTCGGTGTCTTTTCTCCTCTTCTTGTTGTTGACTCACCTATTCTCTATAGCCCTGCTCTACTTCTAGTTTTTTCCTCATTTCTTCCTCCTCTTCTTTCATCTACATGTTCCTCCATATTGATTCTAGCATGCCTGACATACCATCTAATTGTCATTCTAGTCCGGCCACTTTTTTCTCTTGGGCCACTCTCCATTCTTGCCCCCTACTCTTCTTCCTCTCCTCCAGTGTTGGGAGGGTGACGTTCTCCCTTTCGTCCTCCATGTGGTTGGTGGTGGTGTCGATGCGGGGAAGCCGCGTTTCGCCTGTGGTGGTGTGGGTCGTGCTGCGGGGAAGCCGCGTCACGTCTTCAGAAGGTGGGATGTCGAGGTTGGGCGTCACGCCAGGGCGACGCATTGGGGGGCGTCGCGCTGTGGGTCGTTACGACTTCGATCTTTTCGGGGCACTGGATCTTTCCTCCTGCTTTCGTGAGCACTCCTTCACTCCGAGCAAGAGTTGCTTTGATACCAAGTGTGATAAACCTGCACTCGTTACGCACTCAACACGGCACAGAAAGGTAACACGATATGAGCTCAAGGTATACTCTTGTATTATTCAATCCAAAAGCGGGATAACATAGACACATCCCAGGACTACACCCTCGTGACGCCGCACATAAGAGGGTTCACCACTGGGCATAGGGAATCACACGTAGAGTGGAAACAAGGCAGGGCTTTGAGTCACTACTACTCCCTATATAGGTGCAATCGGTAGCAACGGCATGGTATAGCTACAAAGCCCTTACACATCCCCCCCGACCCCCCCCCCCCCCCCCTCCCCTTCCCGTGGTGCCCCTGCCTCCATAGCCTTGCGGTCCCTATCCGGAAGCCTCCACTCACATGTTCCGTCGGGATTGGACCATCCGTAGAGACAAGTGCCTCCCCCATCGATAGAAAGGAGTATTTGCTCCCCCTCCTTGCCATCGACCTTCTCCCCTCCCCTCCTCCTGTTGCTTCCTCCTTTTGCAGCAACATCTCCCCCTCCGGCAGCAGAATAGTGTGATTGGTAGGTTCTCAGTAGGGACGTGCAATGGAAACCTCTAGTTAGATGCCGATGCATTTTGCGAGTGCCCCCCAGTCAAACACCTTGCGTATAGTCCTCTTTGAGAAACAACTCTTAGCCGTCTATGCCACAGAGCTGGAGCTTAAAGAAACAGTGATCTTCGGTCAGGTAGTAGGACACTCTTCATCCAGGGCCCAGCTTCGGGATTGGCTTTATTTCATGCTCCGCATTGGCACAACGCAGATTATGGAGGCGGTTTTGATGGGTCAAGCGATGGTCATGGACGACTCACCTTGGTAGACACAACTTATGAGCTATTGGCTAGTTCACCCTACGCTTCCATGAAGGGGGTCATCTACATGGTCCCCTGGTACAGTGGTTTCACAGTGGAGGCTTTCGCGCTCCACAACAGGTTCCTTAGATACCCGATCACCCTACTCTTCCTCGGAGGGGCTCGGACTGGTGATAGAGTATCGCTAGTTAGTGAAAGACTTTAGACGGCTCTTCGGCATAGTTCTTCCCTCCTCTTTCGTGGACGCAGTGACAGTCTTAGGAGTCCCAAAGGTACGGGTGACAGTGAAAGAGACAAAGAATATACCACAATTTCTAGAGATTGAGGCAGGCGGACACTCTTTCAGGCAGCAGGTTATTGTGACTGGGCAGCCAGGGTAGTGCTTGCGTTGCCATGACTTTGGGCATCAGGCAGTAGAGTGCACGTGCTTCGGAGCCAAGGCGGCCTCGCCAACAGGCCCATAGGTGGATGCGAACGGCTTTACATGGGTCCAGAGATGACGCAGAGGGAGATGGCAGGGGGGGCGGAAACCAACCCCTTAGCCATAGCCACGGCAGCAGGGTGCAGGAGGGCGAGCGTCGCCCCCTCGGCAAAACGCCACGCGGTCCCTCCCCTCCCTGCCCCACTCGACAGGACTAGAGGCCTATATACTCACCACCCACGGAGGTGTCACATGCCACCTCACTTGAGGACCCACACCTCCCACACCCTCTCATCTCCCCTCCCTCCCCCCACTCCACCTTACACCCGCCTTGCACACTTGACCACCCCTCCATCCTCCCCCTCCCCGCCGACCACACATAGCCACCAGTACGTGTGCCCATGCTGCCCAGCACAACTTCTCGAGAAAGGCATTGCTGCTACCACAGAAGTTTTTTCGCAGCGGGCCGTGGTCCTATCTGAGAGTTGCGGAGCGTGAAGAGTTCCCACTATCCCTGGAAGTGGGAATCTTCATGGTACGCAAGTCAAGGAGCGGTAAGGTCCATCTACTAGCACCGCTGGATGGACCAAACTACGCTTTTTTCCTTCAGACCTCTCATATGGGAGACTGGAAGATGCCTTAGATAGAGGAGGAGATGAAGAGCCAGGTGGCAGATCACATCTCCCAGTGGATGGGAGGAGGACTGATACTTTTCTCCCAGTAGTGGCCAGGTTACATAATGGATATCAACTAGTGGATTGGGGCCTAGGTCCCACATTTGAGCATTATCTTTTGAGCCCCCCCGCAGTGGAGAGCTTTGATGGATGTGATCGAGTGGCCCCTGACACAGGTGGCCTGATTCTACTAGTGCACATAGTCTCGTCTCTCAGCCTGGTTGATAGATGCCTTAGTGGTACCACTAGTCACATCCATCACCCCCATGGTTCCTACCATGGGGGAATGGTGTTCATCGTCCAGGCCAGCAACAAAGCATATGTGCATGCCTCATAGCTCCTCTTCTTTGTCAGCAGTCTCCACATCGAATAGGTTCTTGTTCGATCAATCACAGGTTTTCTTATGAGCTTACATCTTGCATCCTGGAATGTGAATAGCCTCCACTATAGTGGAGCACGTGGTTTTAGGAGGTCGATCGTTCGACATGAACTGCAGCTTGCCCTGGCCGAACGGATCGACATCTTACTGTTACAGCAGTACAAGCTCACTCCCGCCCAAGCCCACCGGGTAGGGAAGGTACTCTTGGGCAAGTCACACACTTACTGGGAGCACTTCATCGATGCCCACGACAGGAGTGGAGGGGTATGTACCTTGATTGGCTCGAGCCTCACTTCCTATGTACGGGACCATGGGACGATTGTGGCAGGGAGGGTTCTATGTCTCACTTCCTTAGATCACGTGTGAGCGGGTTATGCGGCCTGTGACTTCCAGTGAGAGAAGAGACGTAGTTGTTAGGCTCAGAGTATACAAATGATACAACATTTTACATAGAGAATGATGAGTTGATGCTGGAGAGAGTGAGACTAGCTCTCGAGGTGTTCTGGTACTATAGTAGGAGCAAAAATCAACTAGCGGAAGTCGGTTGGTTTCCTTATAGACCTGGACTCTAGTATGGAGTGGGGCGTCCACTTGGGATTTAGATGGGTGTGCAGAGGGCAGACTGTCCGTTACCTAGGGTTCTAGGTGGGACTCGACATCACTCCGGCCTAGCAGTTTCTTCCAGTCCTCGACTCTATTTGGAGGAAGTTGACCTATTGGAGTACTGCTTGCCTTTCCTTAGGGGGCCGAGGCGTGGTGGTCAACCAAGTCCTCCTAGTGATGGCTTGGTACATCGCCTCATGTTGGTGCTTCTCCTTGTCTTGAGTAGATCAGCTTTGCCGCCTAGTGTGAATTTCCTTTGGGCCGGGTCGGATGGATCCAGGGACTCTTGGGCCAAAGTGACGTGGGCGGCCATCATCCAACATTGGTTAGAGGGAGGGCTTGGGATCATTGAACCAAAGCATTAGAGTATGGCCCTTTTGGGCAACCTTGTAGTCCGCGGTCTCACACTAGGAGGGTAGACGTGGAAGGTCCTATTGCACGAGGGTCTCTAGGAGTGCAGACCGAGACTTGGCAGGGATTAGAGACCCCGTCCTTGAGATGGATCTTCATGACGGCCCAGATCACGCTCCCTAGATTCCCCTTCCTACGTAGCCTACTTCGTGTGTGGCAAGGCTTGCGTAAGGCCCTAATTCAGAGCCCCCCAGATTGCCAGGAGGAGATAGATTGCCAGCCGGTGATCTAAAATCCCCAAGTCAGAGATCAGGAGGGGGTATAGATCGGCGAGCGCCTCTACATCCAATGGGCTGGTTGGGAGGCTGGCTCGGCTCGCACCATCAAGACCTGGCAGGAGGTATACAGGTTAGTGGACGAGGAGGTGTTGCAGCGGGTATCAGGTTGCCAGAGAGGAGTCCAGTTGAGGAGAAGGGAGATTGGTACAACAATACCTTAGTAGTGGCTTGACTCCTCGGTACGAGAGCTAGTAGAGCTTGGGGAGGTACGGGCCGCTAAGTTTTCACCGACAGGCATCCCCCTACAGGTGGCAGGTAGAGTGGGTGGCTCCCTGCATGGGACTTTCTCCACCGTACAGGATGGGGGGCGTGTGGCCCTTGATAGAGAGCAGTAGGATGAGGGGATAGCTATTCTTTTGTGGAGGAGGATTCGGGTGGTTGGCCTTCAGGGGAAGACATGGCGTTTGGACCCCTATGTTTTCTGGAAAGAGCTTTGGGAGTGGCACCTCTGGATTTGGGAGGGCAGGCCACTTGATGAGCTGGAGTGGGATTCAAGAGAGTGGCTATAGCCGGCCACTGCGGTCGCCAGGAAGCCACCAAGGTTCTTGGAGTACATAGCTAGGATTGACAGGCATGTGCTGATGCAGGAGGACATGGATTGGGCACTGTCGTGTAGTAGGTATTGGGCGGAGCACAACATCATGGATGCTTTCCGACGGACTTTCTGGTGTCGCCTATGGGACAGCTCGAGATAGAGGAGGGTATCATATTTCGTATGGCTAGTGGCACATGGAGGCCTGGCGGTTGGGAGTAGGTTAGCCTAGATGTAGAAGGATGGAGGACGTAAATGCTGCACACAACAATTTCTGGAAACTCCAAAGCACAGACTTTGGTCGTGTGAGGCGGCATAGCTAGTGTGGAGAGGAGCATGCTGCATCCTCTGCCGCATAGCACCCAGCCTTGGATGTATCTCATTGGGAGCTTTTTGTTGGCAGGCAGTTAGCCAAGGTTGTCACCTTCTGTATGAGGCTGGGATGTAGGACACGATCTTCCTTATTGAGGTTGGGTCGTGTGTAGTAGCCGGCTTGGAGGCGCTACCCATCCGCCAAGTACTGGAGCCCATAGTAGACTGCTCTGAGGTATGGGAGATCGTAGGGAGTTTCACTGGATGGCACATCTAGAAGGCATGGTGTTAGGAGGTTTTTGGAGGAGAGACTTTCTGCACAGGCGACTTTGGCAGAGCTCTGGACCTCCATCATCCACTCCCTTTGCAGCCGATGGGACCAGGTGCAGGGTGAGTCTCGAGCTCGTTAGGAGCTCCATTTTCACTTCATGCGCACTTGGGGCTGCTAGGACTTGTTTTTTGTGATGCAAGCAGGCAGCCCCAAATGGCGATACACCCCTCGTCCATGGTTTCTTGCCCCCATCCCCCCTAGACCGCCTTGAGAGGCCTGTATATTTGATATATCTGTGACTCTACATCAGCTCTAGCTAGTCTGTTAAGCATGAGTACTTCTTTGTATCCAAGGTTTTTTCTGAAGTAATATAATTAGCCACACTTTATTTGTTAAAAAAAAACATTTAAGATTCAAGCACAAACAAGGCATTCAGCCCTAATATCATCTTTCAGAAAACATTCATTTATCCCCGTGGCAACTTGTCATCAGAGACCCCTGCCATGAATTTGCCATAAGTCACAAGTACTTGGAATAATCATCCAAACAACAATTTTAATAAACAGCTGAATGTAAAGGCACGTTTGAACAACCAATGAAACCAATTGTATTTTTCCAACAATGCAAGAATAGACGCGATAACATTTTCATCGCATATTCGCTCTTCCCCTTGGGATCTAAGAGCGATACCATACAAAATTTTACTTAACACTTTGGCTAAGGTATAAGTTATGCTCTCATACAACTATACAAGATGCAAGTTTTATTGACTGTCAACCCAACATTCTTCCCAACAAGTATAAAAGTATCGGTCTTTCCTTTGGCTTAGGGTTTCCTAATCCTTGAGCTCTCTACTTGCCTTTGAGGCCTGGAATTGGTGTTTGCATCTAGCCCAACCCCGAATAGGATTGATAAACATAGTAGCTATCGTAGGGATCTTAAGGCATTCTAGTTTTAATCCTTATGATCGTTGTTTGTACTAACTATGCACATCCTCAAGATCCCAATCTATTAAATATGAGTTATCAGTTCATGTTATTAGCAAGAGCTTGGGCAAAGATCTTAAAGTTTCGAGAATGAATTTCTTTTAGACTAGGCTACTTGCCTTGCAATCCATCAGGTGTGCAAGTTGCAATATATACCTTCAAAGTGATGAAAACACACCTACGATTGCGAGGACGGAAAGACGACAATGCTTGAAGCCTTATATGCTATTTATGAATTTATCGCATAGCATCTAAATGCAATTAACTTCTCTTGATACATGCATTTGGGAAACTCAATCCTTCGAATAATCAAGACGAAGCTTATCTTTTTCAACGAACTATTCTCATGTAGTAAAGTTCGGACCCTAGCGTATTGCATGCGGGAATCAAGCAAGAATCTATCAATTTGGAGATTTATTACTTATGAGCGTTACTGTAGTTGGATTGATAGTGATACCCTCGCTCGAAGCTTCGTTGCACTGGTTGTAGGACCCCCCCCCCCCCCCCCATTCTTTGCTTGGGGGTCATTCTCGATCTTTCTTGCTTTAAATGCGATCCCCACAATACTTAGCCGCCTCTTTCTCAAATAGCAGGGGCCAATTGGGGGGAAATTAGGCTTGCGGACAACCTTGTAGGAGAAGGTGGGGGAAGCAAGTGCGTGTGGTCACCCTCTAAGGAGGGGAAAAGAAGGAGGAACCTTCTAGAAGGTTCTCTCTCTCTCTCTCTCTCTCTCTCTCTCTCTATGTGTGTCTGTCATGCCCAACGATGTCCCGTTCCTCTTCTCAGTCGGCAACAAAGGGGGGGGTTTTATAGCAGAAGAGGTGGGGTGGAGTGGTGGTGGTGTTGCCGTCTGCATGGCGGTGCTGTAGCAGATTGGTCGAGAAGGTTAGGGAGGGGTGATAGGCCACGTGGCCTCCCCCTCCATTGTCATTATCATCCTCTTCATGGTCTTCTCTATCGTCCAGGTCGCCACGTTGCCTCCTTCCTCCTCCACGTCGCCTCCTTCTTCCTCCCCCCCGCCACCTGTTCGATGACGACAGGGGGGGAGGATAATAAAAAAAATTCAATTATCTTTAATAATAATTAGGGGGGGTGGTTCCTATGCGGGCCGGGGATATTACATCCTCTCCCCCTTAGAAAACTCGAGATGTCCTCATCTCGGAAGAACTGGGGATTTTGTTCTGAAACCTGTGGGTTAGAACTCGTTACACATTTGTTGCGACACTCTAACCACTTATAATAAGCATGCAATCTTTTGAAACAATAACTTATTGTATTTGATATATCCGAGTCTGGATTACAAGATTTTATTGTACTTACATCTCATGGATATCTTCTAGGTTTTTCCTAAGTATTTGATAATTATCCTGGTAAGCTCTGGATCGCTGAAGCTTGTATAACCTCATTTCTTGCAAGTTCAAGTCCTGTAAGTCTTGTTGGGGCAATTGACGTGGATATGTCCAATGTTGTGGCACTATGAGCATCGATGTTTAGGGTGCTTTGGACATTCCCTTTTGAATGACCTTAACTCCTTGTAATAGAAACAAGGCACAGCTTTATCACTTGGGGTCACAAGATTCTTGGTTGTCTTAGGTAGGATTTTCCCCCTTAGACCGAATTGCCCTAGGATCCTTTTAGCACACCAAAGTGGTCCTTTATCTCGGAAGCTCTGTTTCTGAATTGTCCTCTTTTTAGATCTAGACTGAGATCCATGGATGCTCGGCTTTGCTTGTAATACTAAGGCATACTCCCAAGCTTTGACATTCTGGTAAGACTCAATCTATATTAGCTGAGAAGAAACAACTTAAGAGAAATTCATTGCAAGTTATAATTGTCATTCCTTGCTAAAGTATCACTAATCACTCGTAAGTTCTAAGCTCAAAATTAATGCAACTCATATTACTCGGGTTATCTGTAGCTACAAGAGTAAGGTTTATTCCAATACATGTATTACATGTTGCTAAAATTTTTCTAGGATTCCTAATTAACCTGAAGAGGTGTAGTGGGTTCTAGGTCTTCGTCTTCATCTGATTCCTCTATATATCCATAGACTGCACCTGTGTGGCTTCATTTCCTTGGAGGCTCAATGTCTTCCGTACTTAAGTCAGGGTAGTTTGCTTGGACGTGCCCTAGCTCATTGTAGTGGAAGTATCGGCAGTTGGGACATCTCCTACGTATGTGTCCTATCTCTCCGCACGTGTGGCATTTCTTGTCCTGATCTTGGGAATCATCTTTGTCACAATTGCCCGATTTAAGTACTTGGATGATTGGCTTTGCCCGAAGTAATGCATCTTGCAAGTCCATTGGACGCATTGCTTCAAGATGGTGGTTCAAAGGAGTGTTCAGGCCATGGCAAAACTTGGATACTTGCTATGCAATATCCATAGGTGGTCCGTATTTTAGTAGGGTTATAAACTTTGAGTAGTAGGCTTTCAAGGTTAAGTTCAACTGCTTTAGCTTGAAGAATTCATTCATCCTTAAAGTCTGGTAGGTTGGCAGAAGGTATCGTCCGCGTACAACATTTTTCAGCTGGAGCCCAAGTGACAGCGGCTTCAAAAATACCTTGATCTTTGCACCATTGCTTTCACCATATCCGAGCCTGGCCAACTAACTTAAGTTTGCCTATCATTGCTTGATTGGCAGAAGCAGTCCCCGCAACACAGAAATAATCATTCATCGACTCAATCCATATCTCCGCCTCTTGTCTATTTCTTTTCCACCAAACTCGGATGCTTTAATTTGCTTGAGAAGGAATTTCTTCTCTTGCATTTCAGCATTCGTGGGTGCAGAAGGTGCTTGACAATTAAACCATACCACTTAGGTTATTCTGTTTAGGATATGTCTATGAACCATACATTAATCAATCACATCTCATTACAAAGTTTCGCTCTGATACCAACTGTAACGTGCCCGCCTATTGGTTGTCTAGGCACGTTTTTAGCAGTCCATCGAGAGACAAATCTAGGCGATGTCGCTCAGCACTCCCATGGAATGTTACGGGGTTTGTTGCCTGGGGTTTCTGGAGTCCGCCTCGCAACGGAACGTTCATGGTGGCTGAACCCACTGAGATCGACCTGAAATCCGGGTTCCTAGTGGTTAAGGTCTCCTGACAGCATTCTAGTGTTGGGTCTTGGACATCCTACCTTACGAAGAGATACCCAAGTCGGAGCAGATCCATGTTGCACTTGGTTCAAAGAGAATGGGAAACGAGAGAGATGCGCCGCTTGACCTCTCTACCCGTAGGGCATAGTCCCATTCCGGTCCCCTAAAACGACATGAATCGAGGTTCTAACCTAACGATTTCTAAGGGTTGGACGTTGATAAAACCTTATGAGAAGCCTCCGAGTTCTTTGAGACCACCCTGCCATAGGACGGACGCATCGGGGGTTCCACCCACCCACTTCCCTCAGTAAGCATTCTTTAGTTATTTAATTAGGTCCTATCACATTTATGAGTGACATTTAAAATCAGCTTCCTTAATTAAGCATTTTAGGGAACAGGGTTTGTTCACGTATCTTATACCACGGACACGAAAACAGAGCAGGCAGTCCTTTTTACAAATAAGTTCCTTAACTTATCTTCAAGTTAATCTTTGTCTCTTGCCCATATAGGAGAAATTATATATCCCTTCTGCCCTGCAGATGTACTTGGTCCAAATCACATGGCACCATAATTTCCATCCTTTATCTAGAATAGGATCTTCCAATGGCATAGACATTGGAGCCACGGCAGTCTTCAACTCCGTTCTGGACTTGGCAAGAGGTGTCCAAAGTTCCACGTGACCCACAAGCTGCCTAGGAGTGAAACACCATTTCCGTGGTTGACCCTTTCACCACTCGACCTTCGGCCCATGAATTGAGCAGTGCCCTTCTCGGGTTGATCCGCAGTGCGATCTTGGAAGTGATCCACCCGTGCAAAATATCATTTCCTTAATTAAATCATTTAAGATTTAAGCACAAACAAGGCATTCAGCCCTAATATCATCTTGCAGAAAACATTCCTTTATCCCCATGGAAACTTGTTATCACAGACCCTTGCCATGAATTTACTATAAATCACAAGCACTTGGAATAATCATCCAAACAACAATTTCAACAATCAGTTGAATGTAAAAGCATGTTTGAACAACCAACGAAACCAATTGTATTTTTTCCAACAATGCAAGAATAGACGCGATTACATTTCCATTGCATATTCGCTCTTCCCCTTGGGATCTAAGAGCAATACCTTGCAAAATTTTACTTAACACTTCAGCTAAGGTATAAGTTAGACTCTCATACAACTATACAAGATCCAAGTTTTATTGACTGTCAACCCAACATTCTTCCCAACAAGTATAAAAGTATCGGTCTTTCCTTTGGCTTAGGGTTTCCTAATCCTTGAGTTCTCTATTGGCCTTTGAGACCTGGAGTTGTTGTTTACATCTAGCCCAACCCCGAATAGGATTGATAAACATAGTAGCTATTGGATGGATCTCAAGGCATCTTAGTTTTAATCCTTATGATCGTTGTTTGTGCTAACTACGCACATCCTCAAGATCCCAATCTATTAAATATGAGTTATCAGTTCATGTTATTAGCAAGAGCTTGGGCAAATATCTTAGAGTTTCGAGAATGAATTTCTAGGCTACTTGCCTTGCAATCCATTAGGTGTGCAATTTGCAACATATACCTTCAAAGTGATGAAAACACACCTACGATTGCAAGGACGGGAAGACGACAATGCTTAGAAGCCTAATATGCTGTTTATGAATTTATCGCAGAGCATCTAAATGCAATTAACTTCTCTTGATACATGCATCTGGGAAACTCAATCCTTCGAATAATCGAGACGAAGCTTATCTTTTTCAACTAACTATTCTCACGTGGTGAAGTTCGGACCCTAGCGTATCGCAAGCGGGAATCAAGCAAGCATCTATCAATTTGAGATTTATTACTTATGACCGTTACCATAGTTGGATTGATAGTGATACCCTCACCCAAAGCTTCGTTGCTGGTTGTAGGATTTCTCCCCCCCCCCCCCGCGCCCGCGCACTTGAAATTCTTTGCTTGGGGGCCATTCTCGATCTTCCTCACTTTAAATGCGATCCCCACAAGACTTCAACCGCCTCTTTCTCAAATAGCGGGGGCCAATTTGGTGGAAATTAGGCTTGTGGACAACCTCTTGGGAAAAGGGGGGGAAGAACAAGTGCGTGTGGTCACCCTCTAAGGAGGGGAAAAGAAGGAGGAACCTTCTAGAAGGTTCTCTCTCTCTCTCTCTCTCTCTCTCTCTCTCTCTCTGTGCTGTGCCCAATGACGTCCCATTCCTCTCCTCAGTTGGCAGCCGGGGGGGGTATATAGCGGAAGAGGTGGGGTGGAGTGGTGGTGGTGTTGCCGTCTGCATGGCGGTGCTACAATGGACTGGTTGAGAAGGTTAGGGAGGGGTGATAGGCCATGTGGCCTCCCCATCCATTGTCATTATCATCCTCTTCATCGTCTTCTCCATCGTCCACGTTGCATGTGCCTCCTCCGTCCTCCACGTCGCCTCCTTTCTCCTCCCCCCCGCCACCTGTTCGGTGACGACGGGGAGGGAGGGTAATTAAAAAAATTCAATTATCTTTAATAATAATTTGGGGGGGGGGGGGGGGGGGGGGGGTTTCCTATGCGAGCCAGGGATATTACAGGAACAATAGCAATAGAGCTGTCAATATGGGTGAATTGTTGGGTGGTACCTATCTCTCAGCTGGGGTTTGAGGTGCGATGGTGGTGGCAGTCCATCCTCCAACGCAAGCACCATTGGGGACCTACACACAAGGGTATCCAACCCATGCATATGAACTTTGAAGCCCCAAAGATTACTCAGATGGATATACAATTTGCCCAAATGCCTATGCCTAATGGGCTATTCACCCTCTATCATGCTTTACCACCTTCGATGGGTCAACCACCACAAGTGACCATGCCAAGCACCTTGGTGCTACATATAGTACCGGGCCTGTCTACCCAACACAGCCCACACATCTAACACATCATTCCTCCTTCCATTCTTCTGCCACAGCCAAGAATGCATTTAGTGACAAGACTTGCTTCAATGGGTCAAATTTCATCACTTGGTCAAATCTTATGTGGCATATTTTGGACTTGCAAGATTTGTGGGACCTTGTTGGCGGGTTGAACTACCCCTGTTGGTCCTCTTATAGGGTTGTCTGCTCTTGGAAGAGTAGAAGTGCCACTGCCAGGGTTCCTTGGATTTCAGATGTATCTACCCTAGTTTTTGTCTCTTCTAGGCTCCACTTGTCCATTGTTTTGTAGCTAGATGTTTTTAAAAAAAAGTTTTATATTCTTTACTCTACCTAGGAAACATGATAGTTCCTTGAATTTCAGGTGTATTTATTTTCGTCTCACAAGCTCATTTCGCCTCTCCTAGAGGTTAAAAATAACTTTCTTTCTCTCTCAACACAATTACACATCCAAACACATTTCTTTTCTAACAATTTCAAGTGCTGATTGGCTAATAATGGTTCATGGTAAACTTGGCACTCAGACTTGGCTGTGGATGAGACAAGAACAACCTTTTGTTTTCATGAAAGCGGGTAGTTGCTTCCATCTAAAATCATGGGTGAGTATACAAGCTCTCTTTGCTTGTGGGATCAGCTTTATCCACATGCTGGTATATACTACAAAGTGACTCATCCTCTTCATTCTATTCTTTAAAAGAAATATTGACAACAATCACAACTTGTTCTTGATTCTGCAGTTGGAGAAGCATTTGGAGTGCCTGAGAAATCTGGTCAAAACTGCATCATTCAAAAACTGGTTCAAAGGCCGAAGAAAACAGAAATTCATAACACAAAATGCTCGATTGCAAGCAGCCTTGTCTGTTGCAAGTGTAGCTGCAGCGATAGCTGCTGTTACAGCTAGAACAGCAGCTTCAGCATCAAATGAAAGAGATGCAAAGCTAGGCTTTGGCCTCAGCTGCTGCATTAGTTGCAGCCCAGTGTGCTGATTTTGCAGAGGATGTTGGTGCTGATCATCATGCTGTTACTGAATCTATGAGATCTGCTGGACAAATAAAGTTTGCTAAAGATATCATAAATCTGACTGCTTCTGCTGCCTCCTGTAAGTAGATGCATCTACACCATGTCAAGCCTAAAATCAACGTTGCAGATCTCTCAATCATTCATATCCTCTCGGAAAGCTTTAAAATTAGGTATATGTGATAGCGGCAATCATATAATATGTCTGTAACCAATGGTCAGTCCAGGAGAAGGACTTGAATCTAGCCCAAGGAACCGTAAACTATATCCCCAAAAGTGCCTGTAATCTGAATCTTGATAATGAGACAAAAACCAGGTAAGTACCTCAAAACACGGCTCTCCATTAGGTGGTCCATAAGGAGCTCCCAGTATTAGTGGAGAAGCAGAAGATAAGTACGTATGAGTGTAGTCTCAAAATCTTCTGATAAGTTCATGATCAAAGGGAGCTGGTTCATGTCACAGTTTATCCAAGTCCTTTCATATTGTTTCTTTATAAATTTTGACCTGGAATAATTTATTTCTTGGTGTTGAATCCAGACAGGGAGTAACTAGGTGGCCAAACATGGGTATAGAAGTTCTCCCTTGGCAGCAGATGTGCTACTGAAATCAAGTTGTATGTCGGAGACATTAAAAACATGGATGAATGAAATCAAGTTGTATGTGGCAGATGTTACTGACATGGATGCATGAAACACCATGGAGGGATGCAGACAGCATAGGTTGTGCGCATGCAGTTCACATGTCACATGTTCTTCACTAGCACACCATAGAATAGGATAAGGATGGATCAGGTTGCAAGCATGCGGTATGTCTGCTTCTTTATTAGCACAAGCCTACAACAGTTCCAATTAAGAGCATTCATGATAATTTACTCAATGTATCCATCTTTTCTTCCGAAAATGTAAATATAGTAAATCTGTGTGACCAATCCAAACTATCTGTTATACATTTTTAAAGCATGGCATGGCATGAAATTTATAATCATCAGAACTTTGGAATGTTATCTTAGTTATTGAAAGCCAGATATATCATCACTAGTTTACACCTCTTCAAGGCCAAAACTTTGCTGTTTGTGAGATAAGAAAGTTGCATTAGAGATCATGAATTCAAAAGACCTGTAATGGTGTTGCAGACTCGCAAACAGTGAGACACGCCTCAAAGCTGCAAAGTGAAGCACGCATACATGCAGCTGTTTCACCCTGTGAGAGACAGAATAGTCCATTTGGTTGTAGCTCTGCTTTTGATGATAGCGAGGCAGAATGCCACTACAGTTATGAAGTTCTTGCTAGGGGCTCTTACTTTTTTGTGCGGTACAATAAAAGTAAGTGCAGGTATAGATTGCAATGGGATTTAATAAAGATAAAGCTTCAGTTAGTCAGTTCAGTATTGATGCTGTCTACTATCTCCCATTTTTGTGACTGTAGGTGAGCTGCACTGGAGATTCGTACGTATGTTGGTTGATCGACATAAACAAGTAACTGATTGTACTTGTTTCTGATAGTCTTTTAATATTGTAAGGTTTGAAATATGGTAAGCTCCTTAAGGTTCATACCCTGATGTTTCTTGTCTTGGTCTTGGATAATCCATTGTAGTCTTTACAATGACAATAAAGGAAAACCACAAAGGAGGATGCTACTAGATTTTAGACCTTTCCTTAAGATAGGAGTTTCAGGCTCTAGTAGTTGATGCTGCTTCGATATTCCATGCTGCTCCTTTCTGGCTAGAATGGTCTCATCCAGCAGCTATGTCAGCTTCTGAGACAGGATGGCATGCAGCCCTCTTATTATCATTAAGAACAAATCTGGATTTGCAGCAGATGGAACACCACATATGACAGACATGTTTGGCTGTACAAGTCAATACATATTAATAAGTATTGACTGTAACAAACTGTGCTCTGGGTCAAGAGCCTAGGATAATCTGTGAACCTTGGTAGTCTAACTAGTCCACAAAACCCAGCACGTAGTTCATGGAAATAAATATTATTGGAAATATAGTCTGGCACTGTATCTACCAGTAAATTCAGGAAAAAGATTGTCTGTTATGGGGTACCTCCATAATATCAATCTTGTCTGCTATGGGGTACCTCCATATATATCAATCTTGTCTGTACAGGATGACAGCATTTTGGGGCATCTTGCTGTTGCAAATGGTGCTTTCTAATATTTTCCAAGAGTGAGAATTCGCACCAGGACTTCAACAGAAGAACTCCTTGATTATGAGAGCTTTTCATTGATCAAACACTGTTTTAAGAATTTAAGTTTAAGATTCTCTCTCCGATTTGCAAAGAAGCAGAAAGCAACATTGAAAAGCACTTAGCAGCACATAACTCCAAGAGTGGACCTTTTGGTATCATCATTGTTTTAAGTATCTAATATTTCGGTCTATTAGGGTGCTTAGGTGTCAAAAGAGCATGAAAGTCATGTTAAAGCCAGGGACTTAAAAATGCCTCACTCTGATTATGTTTTGGCCTAAAGGCCAAATCTTATAGGAACTTCCAACCACCAACAAAACATCTAGCATTAACACCTACAAAATCCCCCTTAAAAGATGCAGATATGTAAGGAACAGCAGGTCATTTTTGCATTTTTGGCACTTTTCTTCTTTAGCCTCTATTCCAACTGGTGGTTACCGCACTTAGAATCCGCCTGACAATACTCCAGCAAGCATGATCACATTTGCTACTCCTATGATGGAAATTGTGGTTGTGCTTCAAATGAAGCTCTCTTTGTTTCACTTTGGGCCTACTGGTGGCCTAAGTGAATATCTTTTCTTCAATGTAGTGATGTTGCACACAGTCAAATTGTCCTAGCCAGAGGGGTAAGTGTGAGGGTGGAGTAAGTGTTTTCGTGGACTTGATGGTTGTCACAGCTAGTTCAGCTTTGTCAACTTAAACCAAATTCAAGGACAAAAGTGACAAAAGTTTTTTTGTAAAAGGACTTTGAGCATTGTTCTTGATTTGGAGCAGTAATGTGCAACGAGCTCCATGGCACTGATGCTAGGGTGTAACCCATTACCTCTCCCTATCCCCAGCTTGGAGGCTTTTTCTGGAGTTGAAATGGCTTTACACAGTATCAACCAGAGGAACAGTGATACAATGCTCTCAAATCTGTAATATCACTGGCACACATTCCAGCAAACAAGCCATCTCCTAACGAGCTTACTGATCAAGGTTATAGTGTCGGTTTAACAGTTGTGAAAGCAGAGGAGAGGCCAATTATCATCTAACTCAAAGCTTTGAGAATTCTCTTATTATGGGTTTCATTATTCTGCTTCCTTATTCTCTCCTTAATCAGGAGAAGATGTTCCTGTTTAGATTGTCCTGTTCCTTGATTCTGAAGTCATGTTTCCGATTTTGTTATTAAAACCCAAAGATAAATATAGAGTTAAATACCTTTCTCAGAGAACTTGTTACCTGCAACCAGCTGGTTTTTATCCACCATTCAGTTGTTGATGTAGTTGTAAGCACATACCGTCTACTCTTGGGTTGGATACCTAAGATTAGGTAACGAATGTGCAACAATAAAGACCAGTTTTCATATGCTTTGAGCCTTCAACTTAGAGTTCATCTCTGATCCTTGCCACAATACTAACACCTTAAGATTTTTTCAATCCTCTATTTGACCACCTTTGGGGCCACAGAACAAGCCATTCCCCTCAAATCCACACCACAATGTCTCTTTGAGCTCTTTGTGAAGAGGGTTATGTGTCCCAACTGTCACAATGAACTCTTTCACTGTCAGTAAAAGAGTTCACTGAAGGAAGCATGTGTGCTGAAACTATCAGACATGATGACGTAACTGTGTCTAATATTTCATGTCCAACTTCCACCTGCTTAGTGTTAAATATGAAAATTTATGGTTCTCTGACTCATTGAGACACTGGTAGCTAAGCACTAATCTCTTAATTACTAATAGGCTATGTTTCACCTTGATGTCATAAAGAATTGTATGCAGGTGATTTTGAAGCTCAGAAGTAAGCAATTGGCTGGCACCATTTCAAGTACAGAAAAAAGTTAGTCTCTCTCTCTCTCTCTCTCTCTCTCTCTGTAAAGGATCTGAAATTAAAGAATAATCATATGTACAAGAGGTTGTCTAGCTAGCATGGAAAACCCCATGTTCACCATTGCTAAAAAACATAACCCACAAAAGTCAGAAGTGTGATAGCAGGAAAGAGAAAACTTGCTGAAGTGCTTGAATAGTAAGAGATTCTCTCTCTCTCTCTCTCTCTCTCTCTCTCTCTCTCTCTCTCTCTCTCTCTGTCTGTAATGAGTAATTTGTATTAATTACATGAAAAATACAAGAGTCACGGCAGAGAGGAAGAAGAAACTACTGAATGCCAACCTCTTTTTTTTTTCTGTAAAAGATATTTGTATTAATTACGAAAAAAATACAAGATTACATGATTACAAAATGCAGAATGGCTCTAGGCCATCGTGCATAGTCATGATGAAGGTACAAAGGAAGCAGAGTGGCTAAAGGGAGGTAGAAGAAACTGTAGTGTGCCAATCTTTTTTTTTTTCGTAAAAGGTAATTGTATTAATTACGGAAAAAAGGTACAAGATTACATGATTACATGATTACAAGAGACACGAGGGCCCTAGGCCAACGTGTGGGAAATCCCCGTACTAATGCACTAAAAAGGTTACACCAATCATGGCAACGACCCAGAGGCAATTGCCATATGCCAGGGATGCAAATCCTCCCGAGGGAGCAAGTCAGAGTGCCGGATGAGATCTAGCTGCCAATGCAAGAGCCCTTTAAGCCTGGCAATATGTCTCGGTACATTAGAGGCCGAATCAAAGAGAAAAGCATTGTGCGTGGTCCAAATGTGCCAGCATCCCCAGTATCTGAAAAAGTGAAATAAGATCTTCATATATAACTGTGGCGGTGTGGGGTACTTTGGGCGCACAAAAACCCAATCGAAAGGAGTTAGTGAGGACCCCACCACTACGCGCCAGATTTGCGACAAGAGTGACCAGATATTCTTGGTGAGCGGGCAAGAAAGAAAATGATGTCGGGCCGATTCTGCAGTAGTGGTACAGAAGAAACAATTGCCATTGGAGATTCGACACTTGGAAAGGGCCGAGGCAAGAGGAAGACCACCAATCATTACCCGCCAAAGAAAGACCTTGCATTTGAAAGGTGCCTTATTCAGCCAGCCCTCCATCAGCGTTGCCTGCCACCATGACAACGATTTCCGCAGTCCCCAAACAGTATTAGCTTTCACCCCCAGCCATTGGTAATCTTGAATGAGAAGATGATACACCTGATTAGTAGAGGCCTTTTCCAGACTCAACCGGCCTACAAGGTCCCAGTCCTGCCAAGGACGATTCACAGCCAGGGCAGGAAAGGGTTGCCTACCCTGAAGCTCCGACAAAAGCTTTCCCCATAAACCACGGTATCCATGGGGATCGTGAAAAGTCTCCTAGCAGTCCGAAACGATGCGAGGACATTGCGAGTGGGAAGAGTAGCATCCGCAATCGAAGTCACACCTAAACGGGCCATGCAGTTAAATCTCGGTCTGAGCTGATGTTTGTCTTCCCATGAAAGTAATCTCGATACTACCAACAATTCCAACTGAAAGGAGTTAGTCTGCAAGCAGTCCCCCACTGGATGCCAACGGGCCTTTTGGAGCACCACTTTCCAAGAGCCGACCAAGTGCAGTAACAAAGAGGAAAAGAGACTGGAAAATCGAGAGTCAGCATTAAGGACATGCCACCAGGAGGCCCGAAGTCGTGTGTTACCATGGCGTAGCCCGCTGTGCTCAAGAAGGCTATGATGGTCCACGGGTGATGATCCACACACATGGCACGAAAAAGAGACCAACGAAGAGCCAGCATATGAGTTTCTGCATCCAAAATAGCTCCACCACCCATGCGTTCAGGGTACATGTATGTGACCATGAAATCCACAAAATGCCTGCCTGCAGTGAATCCTTCTTCCATAGCATGAAACGAATGGGATGAGTGAGAGCCTTCAAAGTAGTAGGCGTCCACGGCAGCAATGGCAGAAAATACGTTAGCATTGGTAGCATAATTGTCTGAGCCACTTTGAGGCGGACATGGAATGGCCACGCTTGCGACTTCCAATACATAAGCTTCGCCGCCAGTTTTTGTGAAATCCACTCCAGTAGGTACTTTTGGTCGTACATCCACTCCCAATGGGTATCCAAGATGCCTGACAATGGAGCCACGGGAAACCACCTGGCCCTGCCAACCTAATGACTGTAAATCAGGCTTCGTGCAACTGAGAATGGCTGACTTAAAGGCATTGATGCGAAGACCAGAGGCCTGACCAAAGAGCGTCCAAACATCTAATGCCTTTCGAATGTTGTCCCTGTCCGCCCGCAAAATCATAAAGGTGTCATCAGCCAAAGATTGGCTAATGAAGTGCTGCCCAAAGGAAGAGACAATCCTGCAAGCTGAGCAGAAGCCGCCATTGAGGATAACATTGAAAGGACCGGGTGAGTCGCCAGGGCAAAGAAGAGAGGACTCAAAGGGCAACCCTGTCTGACCGAGCGTGCAAGGACAAATGGCTCTGTAACCCCACCATTGAGCATAACTCTCGAAGAAGCCGCAGCACTAATGGTGTAGATCAATCGGGACATCCAAAAAGCCCATAGCAGACATGAGATCTGCAATGAAAGACCAGTCCACATAGTCAAACGCCTTTTCCAAGTCCAATTGAATCAATACCACTTCCTGACTGGAGTGCCGCGCATAGTCAATAGCCATTTGCACATTTAAGATATTATGCAGAATGTTGCGGCCCTTAATGAAACCATATTGGAGAGGATGCACAATAGCTGGAAGGTGCTTGTGAAGCCGATTCGCCAGCACTTTGGAGAAGATTTTATACATCGAGCCCATCAAAGAAATTGGTCTCCAGTGTTGCAGCATTGACGGTGAAGGGACCTTTGGAATCAGTTTGATAAGGCCTTCTTTCCATGAGGAAGGCATGACCCCTGTTTCCCAAACCTGCTGAAACATGACCGCCAATGGCTTCACCAACTGCGTGGCCGAGTTCTCAAAGAATTCATTAGTGAGACCATCCCAACCAGGACTTTTATCCTTAGGCAGGTGCAACAAAACATCCATAACCTCCTCCTCGCAAATATCCGCCTCCAAAGTGGCTTGCATATCAAGTGGAACCTGCTGGTGGACCATATGATAGAAGACCGAGCGGGCATGCGTAACCTGGCTAGAAGGCGAGGGAGAAGAACCAAGAAGTTCCATAAAATAATTTCTGCACATATTGACAATGGTCTGCGGATCACTGACCATGCGACCTTCTGAATCCTGGAGTCTAGTCATATTTTCGCGAGCCGAAGAAGCATGCAAGGCGTGAAAGAACTTATGAGACTGGCAGGCACTATCTTGCAATGTGTCAGTCAAGTTATGCAGCTTGGCCTACTGATAAGATTTCAACTGAAACACTTGAATAAGATGGGCCAAACGCCTTTCCAGTGACAGCAGAAAATCATCATCTCGGGAATCCACGAGCAAGGAACGGACCAAAGCCAGTAAGTCCTTTGCTGCATGTCGACGTCGCCGACAAAGAGAGGCATGATGAATCCCATACCGCCGAGCAACCCGCTGCACATTAGAGAGCAGCCGTGCAAATGAAGCCAAGCCCTCAGAGGCGAAGTCCAATAAGAACCTCTCAATCAATTGCTGCATATAGCCTTGAAAAATTGGATGCTTCAAATAAGAGGAGTTGAAACGTAAAGGGAGCCTATCCAGCAACTGCAAAAAAGGTGCAATAGGTTGTGTCCGCATCTCAAGCTGAAGGGGGAAATGGTCCGACAACGCATATTGCTGCAAGACCTTCATTTCCAGTATCTCGGGAAGAAAATCATCCCCCTACATGATATACATTCGGTCCAACCGCGACCAAGTAGTTGCATATTGTGCGGAATGAAAAGTAAACCCTGAAAAAGAAGGGTGAAGCCACGACCAAAGATCTTGCTTAAGTACGCGCAAAGCAAAGGAATTCCACACCCGGCTTTCCGGCGTATCCATTACCGAATGCCCTGAAGTGGACTGAGAGAGTCAACACACATATTGAAATCTCCCATCAAAAACCCCCTTCGGCCAAGTGACATGGAGCCCTGCAAAGTCGACCAAAGATCCCGTCGGGATGCGGGATCATTCGGAGCATAGAGGCCCAGCAACCATAAAATCTCTCCTTCAAATAAGACTTCGATTACCAGAAAGCGGCCCTGCACATCATTTTTAACAAGAACAGGCTAGTATTTCTCATGGACAATCATCAGCATGCCCGAATAGTGCGTAGCATGTGTCCCTGCATAAAACAGACGGAATCCATGACAATCCACAACTTTTCCTACTTCACCGTGACTTTTGTGCTCAACTGCACACAATACATCCCACTAGTTCTCATGCAAGACAGTCCACATGGCATGTTGCTTATGGCGAGAGCAAATGCCTCGCACATTCCACGTGGCTATCTTCATATATCTTCAAAAAAAGGAAGTCAGGAACAAGGCGCCTGTTGCCTCGATTTCACCTTTTCCGCGAGAGCATCCAGGACACCCTCATCCAGAAAATCAACCAATACTGCAAACGAATTCTGGCGACCTGCTTTAGAGGTAGAAGGAAAATCCACTGCCTTGGGAGTGGGGCGGGGATAACGCCGATCCCAGGGTGTAATCACATTACCTTTTGTATCAAACGCCAGCTTAGCAGGTGGGCCCTTGGGACCGTCTGTATAGACTTTCCTTGTAGACTGATTACGGGGGGCAGACGGGGCCATAGTACGCGTAGCCTGCTGTGAAGTGAACATTTCTTTCCTGCGCATATACATGCGCATGGAATCCTGTGAAGCATTAGGCCAGGCCTGCATCCAACTTTTTACCTTTTTTTTGACGTGCCTCAATCCAATCAGTGGTACGGGAATCCAAACCCAGGACCTGTTGTTTGCCTTTATCCATGACATTAGGTGGCTGAAGGGCCTCTTGTGTCGGGGCATCAAGCACCAT
Organism: Lygodium microphyllum; assembly: GCF_053477565.2. NCBI lineage: Eukaryota > Viridiplantae > Streptophyta > Polypodiopsida > Schizaeales > Lygodiaceae > Lygodium > Lygodium microphyllum. The sequence goes on from NC_141143.1 coordinate 153,965,264, forward strand.
GTCATCCTTAGGCAGCACAACCTGCGCATCCTCGGAAGACGGTTGCCTTTCAGGGCATTCGTTCATAAAATGCCCCAATTTACCACATGAAAAGCAGTGTCCTGCAAAGTTGCCCCATTTCAAGCGAAAATGCAAAGGATACATGCCAGAACAATTGAGGCGAAGCCACGCAGGCCTTTTCCTGGCTGTGTCCCATAACATGCATAAACGGTTTCGATTCATAGCCCTGAGGCTTGGGGGAACCAGCACTGTTCCCACAACTGCCATCGCATCCTTCAACAATGGCCAATAGACCGCCGGACAATTTTCCACTTCCACCCACACCGGGCATTCTCGTTGAAGCAGACGTTGGAAGTCGCCCATAGGGCGCCATGGTATAGCATGGACCAACCGGCGATCAAAGAATAATGGCAACTTGGATAGGAGCTCAGCTCGATGTGTTTCCGATTTCAACAGCACCTCATAAAAGCCGCGAGGTCCAAGGAAGATCTCCTCAACACACTCCCCTTGCAATAAATGGTGCATCCACTTGCGAATATGTGAAAGCACTGGGATCCTGCCAGTGAAGAAAAGTATAACGGCACGGTCATAAAACACCGAGAAGGACCGCAAGACTGATTTGGGTCCATCGTGGCTTCCAGCACATCATCAGTTCCCGCATCAGAAAAAGTTTCATTATTATGCTGGACATAATCGCCAAGCAGAGTATTGGCAAAGTCCAGCAAATGCTCCCAGTCAATCTCTTGCGAATCCACAGGATCAGAGGCAACCTGCGCATAGGAACGTTCCTGAGGACCCATTGGTTCGTCAGAAGTATGCTTGGAGCGTTTGCCCGCAGGCGGCAGTTCAAAACCCGGAGGCATCTCCTCCGTGCACGGCACCATATCCTCCGGCTCCTCTGTATCGGAATCAGGGCCAAGGGTTGCCACCGTCCGGTCTAGAAAATCCATATCTAGGCCAGCCATACTGCTGTCTTCTCTCTGAAGAAGTCGTCAAGCGGCAGTCGTCAGATGGGTCTCCAGGCGGCGCGCATGTCTAGGCGATCCTCTCTCTCTCGCTCTCGGCTGCCTTAGCTCTGCACGCGGACGTAGAGCAGGGGACCACAGGCGAACAGGCATGCACTCGTTCAGGCGTCTCTGTGTGTGTGTGTGTGTGTGTACAGGAGTACACAGGTCAGGTCAGGTCGATCCTGCGCATGGTCGTTTTGCAGGGTCCAGCTGCACGCAGGGTCCAGTCGAACCTGCGATGCCCTGGGGAAAGGGACCAGGCGACGTGCAGGGCAAGGCGGCGCGTAGGACAGGGCAGGGCAGGGCGACACGCAGGGCAGGGCAGTGCGCAGGGGGCAACGAGGGGAAGCAGACCTCTCTCTCTCTCTCTCTCTCTCTCTCTCTCTCTCTCTCTCTCTCTCTCTCTCTCTCAGAGGCAAGCAAAGGGCGTCAGAAGCAAGCGACGGGGCGTCAGAGGCAGCCGCAGCCGACAGGGCTTCAGAGCCTGACGCAGACGACGGGCCTGCGGGCGATGGTCAGACAGTCGTCAGATGCAGCCGCAGACGACAGGCCTGCGGCGCGGGCGACGGCCAGACGATACGACATCTCCGCTCTCTCTCCCCCCCGTTACCTACAGCTCTCTCTCTCTCTCTCTCTCTCTCTCTCTCTCTCTCTCTCTCTCTCTCTCTCTCGCATGCACATGTGCAGATATACACAATTTGGTTTTCTAATATTTTCTATATATGAAGGGATGAAAATACATAGACATTCACATCTACAAGAAAAGGTTGTAAATACTTCAAGGAAAGATTTGCCATTGGATAACCCTATTGAGCGATCATACATGTGCAGATATACACAATTTGGTTTTCTAATATTTTCTATATATGAAGGGATGAAAATACATAGACATTCACATCTACAAGAAAAGGTTGTAAATACTTCAAGGAAAGATTTGCCATTGGATGACCCTATTGAGCCATCATTTGAAATAAGAATATACTCATTATTCTTTGATAACTAAAATGCATAAACATATAATAACCCTAAGACATTGCACATACTTTTTAGGAAGCATATCATGTAGACAAGAAAGCTTCCACCAAAACTGTAGGAAAACCAAAAGATTGAAATGCTAAGAAATTAAAAAGCGGATCGAAATTGGTGCTAATTGTTGAGCCACGAAATTTAGGGTTTTCATTAACCCATAATTAAGTCTCTTTAAACCAGCCCCAAAAGCACATTAGTACCAAAGTCCACCGTAGGGTTGGTGGACCAATTAGATGACAATCCAAGTGTAGTGGGGGGTGGCTAAGGAGGTGATCCTAAAGCCATGTGATGAGCAATGCCTACATTGATCAGTATGAGCACCTTATTGTTGTGGATAAGGTGTAGGTATTGGAGGATGACCCCTCTTGAGTCTGGAGAATGGGTAGAAGTACCTTTTCTTTATAGCTCAAGTTCCTAGATAGGAAAGTGGGTTAGGTTTTGGGTGGATTTCCCTTGGCTTTTGATCAATACTTGTCGTCGAAATGGCCAAACTTTTGGCAACATTGATGTTCTTATTTCTCTGATGACATTTTTCCAACTTGGTGTCAATCTTGGAGGGAAGCTACTTTGTTCCTCACTACTTGAATGGATCTTTTTGTTGTTCTTCTCACCCCCTTGCTTCCCGTTTAGTGTGGTGGAAGTCAAGGCCCCCTTTCAATATGGCAGATGGGTTTTCTTGTGAACCTAATCGAACAACCTTGTGAAATGCAAAAGTTGGTATTCACATCCATAGAAGGTGGTAATTGGGGATTTAAGATAATTTATTGCATAGAATTGAGATACTTAGGTTGTCCATGAATAAAGTGAGTTGATCCTCATTTGACTTTGGTGGGCCAATTGTGGTGAATTTGTGTGAGTAGACGCCGGTACTCAACAAACTTGACAATCGAGTCATTCCTCTCAATGGCTTTGAACACTTGGAGTGTGTGCTCAAGGTTGATACGTTGAGCACAATCTTGCACCGCATAGCAATTGACTAGATGTACCCAAAATATTTGATGCTAGATGAAATTGGTCAAGTTGTGAGTGAAACTCAAGGATAAGACGTCGCATGAGCTTGCAATGCTATGGCTTTTTTGCTCTTCCAAAACTGGACTACCTCATATGAGAAATATTGGGGGTCAAGTTGGGGTTCTAACCCTTGAATAAGGTCCTACAAGCTTTGTGAATCCAAGACATGTCACATCAAATTTATTGAAGTTGTAAAGTTAGACCTATTGAAATGAGTCTTATCACTAAACACATTCTTGGTCGATACAAATGTATGGATGGTTGTGTGAGGATTCGGATAAATGGGTGGCATAGAATAAACATATGGGTGATTGGTGCTTTATGCAGCATCGAAGTGTGTAACATATGATGATTCTAGGTGTTTGCCCAAAGGAGGTGATTGATCAATTGGCCACCTATGAGAAGGAAGGGATGTGAGGGGCTTGATACCCATGGGTGGGATAACTTGCATGTAGGTTCCCATCAGGGCTTGGTTTAGGAGTGGAACTCCCACAATTGTAGCATTGACATGAGGGCTTGATATGCGTGGGTGGGAAACCCTAAGTGTAGGTCCCTATCAGGGCTTGGTTGGGGAGTGGAACTCCCACAATTCTAGCATTGACACCCCCCAACTGAGGGATAGGAATATGACCTATGAGTTACGTGCCTGATGGTGTGGTACCCCAATGTGGTGAATTGTGGATGTATCAGTTGGTGTATGCAGCAGAAGCAAACAGATTTGTGACATGGGTGGGACAGGTGGAAATTAAATTGTAAAGAGTGAGTTTGATTGAATGAAGATGAAGCATCAAAAGTAATAATTAATTGGAATAATCATGTGACGTAAAGGCATTACTTGACCTCTTTCTTCTGTAATCACCTCTTCTTGCATTTACATACTGGTATGGGTTTGGACCCTTATGATACCTTTCACCCATGATTTGCGGTTTAGAGGGGGGAATGAAAGGACTTGTAAAAGTTGTATCGTATGTACCGTGCACTATGTTTGGTGAAATGATTGACATGGACAGCTCATGTTTTCCAAATTGCTTTGTTCTCTTTTAGTAGGGGGTTCGTGATCTGCACCAATGTGGATCTGTAGTTGATGTGCAAGATCCTCCACGTTGTAAGTTTGCTCAGTGGACTCGTATATTGAAGGCATTGCATGAGGTGGATCAAGAGTGTGTGCCTCAGGACCAGCTCGTATTCCTCACAAGTAAGCATATATATTTTGGATCAAGAGTATCAACAATCCCTTAGAGCCGATGTCATTGGCTCTGAGGAAGTCAATTGAGAATACCAATCTCTTTCATCCATGGTCTAGGCTCTGAGGGAGAATGCTTTGGTGACAATGCAGAAGAAATCTAAGAAGGTATTCTTGCGTTCTGGAAGGCCAAGCTTTGCTCTTCAAGATGGGTAAGGATCTTTAGCTTTTAGAGCACCTTTAATCTGATACCATGTAATGAAATTGTGTGGCAAACACAAAATGCAAAGTGTATGACAACACAGAGAACACAATCTATAGAATGCTGAATGAGAATGCATGAATGATAATACATGATGCAATCAGAGGGGCTCCAACCTCTGTGTCTCTAGGACCAGGATAGAGGTGGCTGAAGCAGTGGGCATCACAGTGTGTCATACTTGAATGGATCCTGAACCCAGCTGGATGGACGATGATGTCAGCTGATCAGTACAGCTCTAATGATTGGGTGGCATTAAGGTGGTGTGTTTGGCAGCAGAAACAGATGAATATGTGTTGAATGATGACATCAGCAGCTCGAAGTCACATTAGCAGAGCAGGTCACCAGCAGGGTGGCCTGTCTTGGCAGCAAATGCAGTAGTACCAGCTTGTTGGGATGTAAAGGTCCTTTATTCACCTCCGTGTATTTTACACATGTATTATGTTGTACATGTGAATGCACCCTTACGGGCCCTAAGTATAAATACATTTTATTCTTTGTGTACCAACACATTGTTGGTACACCTAAATCAGCTCGTCACTCTCACATTGTTGGTACACCTAAATCACCTAAATCAGCTCGTCACTCTCTCACCTGCACACCTGCACATTTTCCCCTGTTGCAAATCTTCACGCTTCCGCTACCCGTGCTCTCCAACAACTGGTATCAGAGCTTCGGCTAAGGTGCTCGCGCTCCTCGGAGTCCGGGTGAGACATATCCAGTGTTTCGCTTGCGCGAAATCAACAGGTCGTTTTTGACCTGGCAGGTGAGGACAGGTCGTTTTTGACAGGCGACAGCAGATTCAGTCAGGCGACAAGTCGTTTTTGACCTGGCAGGCGAGGACAGGTCGTTTTTTGACCTGGCGGCAGCAGGACATGTCGTTTTTGATAGGCAACAGCAGATTCAGTCAGGCGACAAGTCGTTTTTGACCTGGCAGGCAAGGATAGGTCGTTTTTTGACCTGGTGGCAGTAGGACAGGTCGTTTTTTGACCTGGTGGTAGCAGGACAGGTCGTTTTTGATAGGCGACAGCAGATTTAGTCAAGCGACAGGTTGTTTTTGACCTGGCAGGCAAGGATAGGTCGTTTTTGATCAGGCGGAAGCAGGACAGGTCGTTTTTCATCAGGCGGCAGCAGGACAGGTCGTGTTTGATCAGGCGACAGCAGGCGATAGGCTGGCGACAGCTTCCGTGACATCAGGCGGCAGTTTCCAGGTCATGACAGCAGGCGGCTGGTCAACGGCAGCAGATTCGTCACTTTTTTCAGGCATTTTTCCTTCATTTTTTTTAATTTCCTGCAAGCAGCCCCTTGCTGACAGGGGTTTGCGTGTGGAAGCACAGTTTTCAGATTTGTGCAAATTTGAGCCTAGAAATTTGGGGCTTTTCCCAGATTTGATGCTATTTATGCTCGACAGTGACATCTATGTCAGAAATTGCAGACATTGTGCGCATTAACCTCAATTAATTTGGGGATTTTGCCAAATTTGTTGGAATTTTGCTCATCCGAGTAAAATTTCTTGGCATTGGACCAATAAAAATTGGGGTTTTTCATGTATTGATGTAATTTTGCTCAGCTGAGTTAGTTTGGCTGACATTTGCACACATTTGGACTTGGAAATTTGGGATTTTATGCAGAATTTGATAAATTTCTGCATTATTTGTCTGTGCGGTGGCTGGTTTATGTAAAAACAGCAAAGGATTATTGCTGGTTGGGCAAGAACAGCAATATATTTGCTGGTTCAGCTTGTGCTCTTGCAGAATAGTGCACTTACACTTGTGTTTGTGATAAAAATGGCTGCAACTTCTTCCAGTTCTGACATTAAGAGTTTGATGGAAATCAAACGGTTTGATGGTCAGGGTTTTGATCTTTGGAAAGATCGTATGCAGGGCATATTGTTCTTAAAGGATTGTGAGGATGCTTTGCAGAAGGATAAACCCACACAAATGTCTGAGGTAGATTGGGCCAAAGTCAATAAAAAGGCTGTGGCTTATATAAAGATGGGTGTCACTGATGACATTTTGACAGACATTAAGGGTTTAGACACTGGTCATGCAATATGGGAGAAGTTGAAGACTACCTATGAGATCACCACACCCGTTAATCAGGTGCATTTAATGCGCAAGTTGATGAATATGCGGCTAGATGAGTCCAAGTCTGAGCAAAGGAAAAAAAAAGAGTGATGTTACATGCTATCAGTGTGGTCGGAAGGGCCACAAGAAGCCTGATTGCAGATATTACAAGAAGGAACAAGAGAGAAAGAAGAATGCATGACACGGGAAAAGACAAGATGCATCTGAGGCAGGCAAAGGCAAGGAAAAGGCCAATGTGGCCTCCAGTGTTGTCATAGAGGAGCTCTCGCATGCAGAGGCTGATGTATTATGTGCAGTGGATTATGATGCCCTTGTATGTCACATACAAGATATGCAGATCACCAAGGTTGATGTGATTGATGCACTTTTGTCAGTTGATGATGGTGTCACTCAGACTTGGATTGTAGACTCTGGTGCCTCTTTCCATGTGACTCCATGCTTGGAGTGCTTTGCTACTTTTGATGCAGGCTGTTATGGCAAGGTTTACCTTGGAAATAATCATGCTTGCAGCATTGATGGGATTGACACCATACACTTGTCTTTGGATAATGGGCAAGAACTTGTGTTGAAAGATGTTAGATATGTGCCTAGCATCAAGAAGAGTTTACTATCTGTTGGACAGCTTGACTTGCATGGTTACACCACCCTGTTTGGTGGTGGTTTGTGGAAATTAAAAAGGGATTCCATGCTGATAGCTAAAGGAACCAAGAAGGGCACTTTGTATTGTCTGCACTGTAAAGCTTTGAATGGCAAGTTTCTTGCAGTTGCTGAAATTGGTTGTCATTTGGAGTTATGGCATAAGAGATTAGGCCATGTGAGCCAGAAAGGACTTGATGTCCTTACCTCTTTGAAGAGGGTTGATGGAAAAGGCTCTAAACTTGATTTTTGTAATGACTATCAGTTTGGAAAGCAAATGAAATTTTCCTTTTACTCTGGTGTCTCCCGTAAGTTAAATGTCTTGGACTTAGTGCATTCGGATGTATGTAGCATGCCTGTGAAATCATTCGGTGGTGCTGCATACTTTGCCTCTTTTATTGATGATTGTTCCAGGAAGATTTGGGTTTATTTGTTGAAAAAGAAAAGTGAAGTGTTTACTGTTTTCAAAACTTTTCATGCATTTGTGACCACTCAGACAGGTAGAAAGCTGAAATGCTTGAGAACTGATAATGGGGGTGAGTTCACATCTAATGAATTTAAGTCCTTTTGTGACTTGCATGGAATCAAGAGGGAGCTTATAGCCCCTTATAGCCCTTCTTCAAATGGTGTGGCTGAAAGATACAATAGGACCCTATGTGAGAGAGTGCGGTGCATGCTGTCCACTGCTAATCTCCCTCATGAATTTTGGGGAGAGGCACTTAAAACCGCGGTTCACATTTGCAACCACTCTCCAAACAGGTCCTTAAATAATGGCATCCCTGAGGAGGTTTGGTTTGGCAAACTAGCCTCATATGACCATTTACGAATATTTGGCTATGATGCTTTTGTGCATGTTAGAAATGAGCTGAGGAATAAACTTGACCCGAAATCCACCAAAGGCATTTTCATGGGCTATGTTGATGAGGGTGAATTTGGCTATAGAGTGTGGCTACCTCAGTCTAAGAAAATTGTTTGCAGCCGTAATGTTATGTTTAATGTGGCAAAGTTGCTGAAAAGTACTTTAGCCTCTGATGAAGACACGAAAAAGGTCAAATTTCAGAATTTGCAGCCACCTATTACTTCATATGATGAGCCTCATGGTGCTGTACCACAGGCTGAAACTGATGATCAGCCGGTTATCTTTGAGCCAAATGATGATGGACAGCAAATAGAAGCACAGGGAGGTCATGGACAGCAAGATAGACTTGCTGATTATGAAAATGCAGGTGTTGGAAATGAAAATGGAGGTGCTGTACAGCATGCTGAAAATGGCTTACAGCAGCCAATAAATGCTGAAAATAACATGCCTCCAGATGTAGATCCGATTCCTGAGAATGTAGATCATTGGGTACGCAGGTCTACACGCCTAAGAACGCAGCCACATAGGTATGACCCCTCTTTGCATTATTGTGATGCAGACATGGTAGGTGACTTAGACACTCGCAGGTCCACTAGCGGGTATGTCTATACAGTTGCTGGAGGGGCCGTCTCTTGGTGCTCCAGGTTGCAGAACATCGTAGCACTGAGTACTACTGAAGCTGAATACATATCAGCTACTGAAGCTTCTAAGGAAGCTATATGGTTGAGCAGACTTGCAGAGGATCTCGGCATGTCTATAAGTACTCCAGTGTTGGGATGTGATAGCCAGAGTGTTGTGTATCTGGCTAAAAATGCCATGTATCATTCACGCACAAAGCATATTGATGTGCCATATCACTTTATCAGACAGATTCTGGAGGATGGTCTAATCACATTGACCAAGATCAAAACACAGGACAACCCTGCAGATGTTCTCACTAAAAGTCTAGGCAAGGCTCAGCATGAGCATTGCATACGACTAGTGGGAGTTGGTTAAAGGTTCACTCCGGACCTTTAAGTGGGAGGTTGTTGGGATGTAAAGGTCCTTTATTCACCTCCGTGTATTTTACACGTGTATTATGTTGTACATGTGAATGCACCCTTACGGGCCCTAAGTATAAATACATTTTATTCTTTGTGTACCAACACATTGTTGGTACACCTAAATCAGCTCCTCACTCTCACTCTCTCACACCTGCACACCTGCACATTCTCTGTTTGCAACAGGGGAAAATTTGGGGCTTTTTAAATTTTTGGATCTGGCATACATCACGAGGCAGATTTCAACTGCTGTTCACTGTTGACACGCATCCCAAGGTGGCATTTTTGCAGAAATTCCAATTGTAAGGTACAAATTTCTTCAATTTCTTTGAAATTTTAGAAAGAAATCTGAGGCTTTTGCCCGACACGCACTCTAAGGCAAGCAAGAAGCAGTATAGTAGCAGAGAATTTTGGGAAAATTCATTAAAATTTGGTAAGAATGAGCATTAAGTCGCTATATTTTGTACTTTTGTAGGCACACATTTTGTGGTGGGTGTGGTACAACAGTATAGTGCTATAATTTATTGACTGAGTGCTGATGTGGGTGGCATTGTGCACACTTTGGCATTTGAGTGACAATTTGGTACTTGTTTCTTAATCCTGTGGGTGATTTTGGTACTTTGAGAAGTATACTCTATACTTCAACATTGAAGTATTTGGTTGCAGATTTTTGTCTATCATTGACAGCATGGCACATTAGGGAAATACTGATCAGAGCAATATCCTTGGTGTCCTCACTCAGGAGGACAAACTTGATGGCTCAAACTACCCACTGTGGAGTTTTATGGCTTGTAACCTTCTTGTGGCGAAGGACTTGTGGGACTATGTTACAGGTGATTTTCAGCGACCAGGAGGTCTTGCACCTCAAACATCTCAACGTAATGCTCGAGGACAAGTTGCTGGTGCTATTGGTGCTACTACTGCTACTGCCTCTCCTCTCCCTCCTACCAAGGATTAGAGAAAATGGAACTCAAAAGATGCACAGACACTTTCTTTGATTGCCTTGTCTATGAAAATGGCAATTATTCCACACATTTGGTCTTGTAAGACCTCAAAATCAGCATGGGATGTATTTGAGCGTATGTTTGCAGCATGCAATGAGACTAGGATATCCTATCTCCGTAGAGAGTTGGCAAATGTGACCGTGGATGAAGGTGATAGCATGACAGAAAACCTTACTCACATATAGGATTTGCGTGAGCAGCTACTCAATGTTGATGAGGTCATTCAGGATGCTAAATTGGTAAACATCACACTGAACTCTCTTCCAAAGTCATATCTTGGTTTCCACACCTCTTTGATGTTGTCTTTGAGAGGGGGCTAGTAGCCCCTTACATTTGTGGAGTTGGAAGGTCTCTTGTTGCAAGAGGAACATACTCGGAAGAATGTGGTATTGTGTTCAGGTGATGTGGCTAGGCTTTCCAAGTTCAAAGGCAAAGGAAAAGTCAACAAAAATGTAAAAAATCAGCAAAAGGGTGATGCTGGAAAGCCACCAAATAAGGTTGTCCAAGACACAAAAAAGACTAAAAAGAAGGGGAAATGCCATTGTTGCAAGAAGCCCGGTCACTATATCGATGAATGTAGAAAGAGATTGGTCAAAGAGAAGAAAAAGAACTCCAGTTTGGTTGTCCAAGAAACATCAGCCAACAAATCTACTGATGATGATACTTTAGCCAACTTTGTAGAGGAGGACTATGCATTTCTCACATGCAGTTATGATTCTTCAATGGTTGATTCAGCATTTAATGCGGCTAAAACGCCGCGAACATGGTATTTTGACAGTGGGGCGTCAAAGCACATCACTTCCAGGAAGTGTTTGTTTATCTCTTTGCATTCAGCCTCTGCTGGGAAGCGTGTTACATGTGTGAACAACAACAGTTATGGTATATGTGGCATTGGTATAGTCACTATTACTGTTGCAGATGGTTGTGATTTCATGCTTTTAGATCTCTTGTTTTTCACCTGGCATTACAAAGAACTTGTTGTCTATCTCTGCTTTTAATAAGCATGGCTTTCAGGTCATCTTTGAGGATGACAAATGCATTGTTAGAGACAGAGAGATGGATTATGCACTTAGGCTGTCCCGCACCCTGTATAAAGGTCTATTTTTGTTGGATACATATGACAGACAATCTCTTAGACGTTACTACTCTTTCGCCCGCTATACGAAATGCGGAGCTATGGCACGTCCGCTATGGACACATGAGCTTTGGGAGTTTGATGACCCTTCAGAGATGTCATATGGTAGATGCATTACCTCTAGTGGAGACTCCACCTCCTCATGCATGTGAGGGATGTATTTTGGGCAAGATGCATAGATTTGCCTTCAAAAAGGATGGTGCAATGCGTGCTGTCCGAAAAATGCAGCTTATTCACTTTGATGTTTGTGGTCCCATGAGGACATGTGCACTTGGAGGTCATCAATACTTTGTTACATTTATTGATGACTAGTCTCGGTATACATGGGTATATGGGCTGAAGGCAAAATTTGATGTGCTCATGCATTTCAAATAACTTGTTGCAAAGCTTGAAGCTGAAACTGATTCAAAAGTGCAGACACTTCGCACAGATAGAGGGGGGGAGTACATGTCTTGTGCTTTTGAGACATATTTGCTTGATCGTGGCATTATGCATCAAGCCACTGTTAGAATGACTCAGCAAAATGGTGTTGCTGAAAGGAAGAATCAAACTCTTATGGAGATGACTCATTGTAAGCTAAAAAGCAAGGGGCTACCTCATAAATTTTGGCTAGAAGGCCTTTAGTATGCAATTCATGTGTTGAATTATGCACCCACTAAGGCACTGAAGACAATCACACCGTTCAAAGCTTGGTATGGCAAGAAACCCAAAGTAGACTACTTTCAAGTGTTTGGTTGCATAGCCTATGCACATGCTCTGAAAGAGCTTCATGGGAAGCTTGATGACAAGGCTGTAAAATGCATATTTATTGGCTACAGTTCGGAGAGCAAGGGCTATCGCTTGTATGACCCACGCACGAAGAAAGTCTTTGTCAGTAGGGATGTCCTAATTGCTGAAAATGCTGCATTTTCACATGATCAGTTTCAAATGCCAGCCACCCATGACATTGCTGATGTCTTTGAGGGTCTTTTGCCACTTTGGAGTCTGTGCCTGCTGTAAATGGCAGGACAGACTTTTACAGCAAGCTGTTGCTGCACCATATACTCCCGAACAGCAGGGTATCGATGATGGTTTGCCACATGCAGTGCAAGAAGAAGTACACATGAAAGGGCTGTTGTAAATGCAGCCAAAACAGTCCCAAGATGGCTGTTGCAGACTTTCTAGGAGAGTAAAATGGATGCTCCTATACGTCAACGCACTAGAAGGGCTGCTAGAAAATGTAGCAAATGATATAGGGGGGGCACATTTGATTGATTTTACGGAAGTAGATGATTGTGATGAGCATGTGTTTATGAGCTCACTATTGGATGATGATGAGCCTACTTCCTTGGACGAAGCTCAATAAGATGTACATTGGATGCATGCCATGGAGGATGAGTTAGACTCTATTGCCACTAACTCTACATGGGATCTTGTGGATTTACCGCCTGGTAAGAAGGCCATTGTCACAAAATGGGTTTTAAAACTTAAACTCCAGGCTGATGGTATAATTGACAGGTACAAAGCGTGGTTGGTAGCAAAACGCTATGCACAGAAAAAGGACATAGATTATGAAGAAAATTTTGCTCCTACATCCCGTATGAGTACGGTGAGATGTGTGATTGCTATGGTTGCAAATTATGGTTGGAAAGTACATCAATTGGACATTAAGACAACATTCTTGAATGGGGATTTGCATGAGGATGTTTATGTGTCACAACCTCCAGGGTTTGTGGTTAAAGGGAAAGAGCACATGGTATGCAAGATGCATAAAGCTCTTTATGGTCTCAAACAGGCTCCTCGTACATGGTACTCCATAATTGATGCTTATTTGGCTAGCAAAGGGTTCAAAAATGGTCCAACTGCTCCCACTCTATACATTAAGAATGAGGGGGGGGGACTTGTTGATTATCATTCTTTATGTAGATGACATGTTGCTCACTGGACCTACAGAAGAAAAAATTGCAGATTTTAAGGTTGAATTAAAACGTGCATTTGCTATGTTAGATATGGGCTGTCTACACTATCAATTGGGAATTCAATTCACCCAAAATCAGCATGGTATCATCATGTCACAGTCACAATATGTGGATAAGCTGTTACATAGGTTTAGTAATGCAAGATTGCAAACCTATGTGCACTCCTATGGAGCCAGGCTTAAAGCTGTCTATGCATGATGGTGAAGAGATGT